>NC_137461.1:216061595-216661595 GCF_964235325.1 Thermobia domestica | reverse complement strand
TAAATCTAGATACTTCAATAAATATTTCAAAAGAGACTTACCTTTATGGATGATAATTAATGGCCGCCATATTGGATTCATATAACCGGGCTCGGTCAGACTGTCTTGTGCTCTGGTGAAAATGAGACTTATGAAGAACACATCACAAGAGAATGATTTGTTTCATACAATGCAGCATCCTTCAGTGATGCTTTATTACGGTAAATGAACTCTCGCTCGACATTGGGGAAAATCAATCGACTCAATGCGAATTTTTAAATTGTCATAACTTCGTTGTTTATTAACCAATCTGAATGAAATATACACCAAACGAAAGATAACTTAACACTCTTTAGAACGTTATACGACACCTTTTTCGATAATCCCAGCCGTTTACTTGTTATTTTAAAAAATATGAGTAAACTCCATCATAAAAAATGTAAAGTTCCAAATTAAATAATTTCTGTAGGTGTTAATTTCAGTGTTAGTTAAAACCTTTTGCTAATTTATTAGACTCAGTTATCTTCTACGTCGTTTAGTGTTTAAATCGTGAAGATTGGACTATTAGTTAAGGAGATATATGCATCTAAAACCAACACTATGAATTCGCAGAGGCGGCCATCTTTGATAGCCGCCATATTGGATTCTGGCCACCTGTCTAAATGGGGCCACTTTGATTCCTGCTTAGTTGGATCAGGGGAACAACATATCCGAGGGGTACCTTTTTAACACAAAGTGCAGGGTTTGGCCATTTTTTTGCCTTAAGCTCGCCTACTATATACGGTATAGCTATAAATGGGAAATTTTGTAGAGCGAATTTGTATATCCGGGTGTTTTCAGAAATAAGAACAAAAATTGTATGAAATTAAGAACAATTCTTTCCAAGGATTTCAATTTACGAAAACGACTTTATATATTTACTCTTTCTGTCCGGTGTCCATCCATCCGTCTGAGAGATAAAAATGTCACAAGAACTACGTGAAAAATCATCATTAAAACTGTCCCAAATTTAGACTCAAAAGTGAGGATTAGAGATCGTTAATCGAGGTAATCCATTCAAGGGAATTGGTATGAGTAAAACATTTCCGGTTACGTTAGGAATCAAACATTTCTCGTTTTAAATTGGTCACTATAGAGTAAAAGTACCAATAAGTACGAGAAAGGATTTGATGTAATCGATTAAGAGGCTTAAGAGGCTTAATACTACATCCTATCTCCAATCTTAACTCTATACGAAACTAAAAGAGGTAGAAAACTACTTCCACTTTTGGCTTCAACACTGGTTTACATAAAACAACCCCGATAATGGGTATCGAGAAGAAGTTTATTGGAACCGGAAGGGCAATCTAAGAATATGTATAGTATCTCCCAATATAGAAATGTACTGTGTAGTTCAACGGAGTTTTACTAGAGGGTACAATTGGCCCGGGATATTATTACCCCCTTTCGTGAGAAGTCAGTTTTTCCTGGTAAATTATTACCCACCTTAGGAAAAATTTACTGTGTAGTTCAATGCAGTTTTACTAGACACTCTATGCAAACCGGAAGTGGTAGAAATACCCCTTCATGTTTTAACGTTGAAATTATAAAGAAAAAAACAGAAGTGATAGCAATAAACTGTTTTCCACAATCAATTAAAAGTACCCAAGGGTATATTAAATTTCCATTCTAATTTCTCTACTACCGCACAAACAGAAACGGTAGAGATATACTATCAACTTCGGTCTCAATATCGACTGGGAAAATATCAACTGTAGAAACAAAACCACTTCACGAGGTGAACACGTGATATTGCTGTTTCTTTAAATAACGATTTCTTGTAATAAGAATAGATCATATATCTGCCTCTATACAGCTTTTGAGTTGGGCACATTGGGAATTTTGAGTTGCACTTCAGCAGTGAGACTATAAGAGACTAGATCAAATCTTAAAAGTAGGATACAAAGTATATTGGGAGTATGTACTCAATTAAAGAACCCTTATAAAAAAACGAACCTTTGAATAAGCGTATAGAAAACACTCCCACTACTTACACGTCACTTATTCGTATATTAAAACAGGAAGCAAAGATTATGCATTTCCAGACTCAATATTTATATATCCATAAAATTAAATTTTATCAATGTTTTGCAATGTGAAGTGAAAGCTACTTTCTGAAGACATTGTTCAAGTTTTTGAGCGACACATCTATTAACTTACTAATATTCCAGCATGTTTATATAACCAAGAAAGTTCTGTCGCTTTTTCGTCCACCACTTCGAATATTCATATGCTACCTAAGACGTACCTGGAAGATCAAGAACAATCCCCATCAGCATCGACGACTTCTGCCAACGTTCTCGAAGGCACGGATTCCTTCGCGGTAAAACTTGGTGGACCGTGAAGCGAAGAAGGTATTAAGTGCATTATTTACCTCTACTAGGGATTTGAACTGGCGTCCTGTAAAGTGATTGTCCAAGGAATGGAACAGGCAATAAGCGGACGACGCAATGTCCGCAGAGTATGGCGGATGCAATAGTGTTTCCTAACCAAGGCATAGAATGGTATCTTGGGTCATCTTAACCACATGGAGCTTAACGTTGACCTGTAACAGGAGACAACTTTGGGATTCAGAAGTGCTGGCTCCAGAATTTTGAGTTTTTCTTGAACACGTCTCAACTGCCGACAGTACACACTTGCATTCATGCTCTGACTAGTTGGTAACAGTTCCCGATACACGAAGCTGCGAACAGTCCTCAAACACATACGAGAGTCACTACGAAAGTTTTGAGGTGTGAAATAAATTACATACTTAAAATCAATTTAACACTTACATTTTCTCAAAGTATTCACCATTACACTGTACACAATTTTGCATACTCGAAAACCACTTTTGGAAGCAGTGTTGCCCGTCTTTTTCTTCAACTGTTGAAAGTTCATTCTCGTAAGCCAGTACACCTTCTTCAGGGCTGCAAAATCTCTTCCCACGCATGCGATCTTTGATTCTGGGGAACAGAAAAAAATCACACGGGGCCAGGTCATGGCTATACGGCGGATGAGTCATAAGTTTGACCTCCGTAGATTCAAAAAACTGAATTGTAATATTGGCCGTGTGTGCGGAAGCATTGTCATGATGAAGCAGGATTCCACGCAATTCAGTTCTTGGACGCCGTTCCCGAAGCTTCTGGAACACTTTTGTTAGGCAAACAGTGGTGTACCACTGAGCAGTAACAGTCCTTTGTTCTTTAAGTGGAATAGTTGCAACATGGCCAGATGTGAAGAAGAAACTTGCGACCATCTTCTTCTCCACACTTCGCGGTCGCTTCACTTTCGTGGGTAGATTTTCGTCTGGAAAGATCCAAACTGCAGACTGGCGTTTATTTTCAGGGTCAAATTGATAGATCCAAGTCTCATCCCCAGTAACAATGTCAGAGACGCATCGAGAATTGTCTCCATCAAATCTTGCAAGCATTTCTTCACATCATTCCACACGCTTGCGCTTCTGCTGTTCAGTCAAAATGCGAGGCACTCAATGAGATGAAACCTTCGTGAGGCAAAGATGATAATGAAGAATTTTTGCTACTGCTGGCGATCCAATATTCACTGTAGATTCAATGTCCTTGAAAATTGTTCGAGGATTTTCTCAAATCATTTGTTCCACAGCGGCAATGTTTTCATCTGACACAGCTGTTGCCGGACGTTCAGCTCTCTTTTCCTCTTTAATCGATGTCCGGCCTCTTCTGAATTCACCAAACCACCGAAAAATTGTAGCACGGGAAGGAGCAAGGTTCCCAAAATGCCCCCTGCAAACGGTCAAGGCGTTGTGTCCCGTTCAAACCACTTTTGAAATCGTAAAGGATCATTGCCCGAAAATGTTCCCTTTCGAGCTCCATTCTAGACAGCCGAATACTGCTCACATCAACAAACAAGTGAAGGCGATACGGCCACGCCGATAAGAGAGGTGAGTTGAAACTTGCTTCGCTTCTTTGCTCTGGATACCACTACCGAACGCAATTGTTGGAATTCAAATACTGTGCCACAACAATGCGTATCTCAAAACTTTCGTAGTGACCCTCGTAGCACGACCTTCTTCTGGTGCAGTGCTGGTTTCTCCTGTTTTGAAACCGGTTCATGGAATACCAACAGATGATGACGGCGCCTTGGAGCTTTGTACAGAATTCACTTCTAATGACATGTCAACACCCTGTCCAGAATGGCCCCTTCCTCAGACGAGACAGCAAAGAAACACAGGTGTCTGCTCATGTTGCCCTCTGGCTCTGAGTAAAATCATGTGGGACCCATCGTCCCAATTTATGGTGCTTCCCGAGTTGATGGAAGCGCTGCCGAATGGATTTTCCACTCACACTAAATTGTAGTCCCAGGTCCTCACATATGTGGCCTCTGTTCGCCTTAATTGCTGCCTGAAGATCTTCATTCTGTACATGTGTTGGTCTTCCGGCATGTTTTGGGTCTTCCAGTGTTTCGTCACTGTCCTTAAACTTGTTAAACCACTCCTGCACTGTCCGCGTAGTCACGACACCCTCATCAAACACCTGGCATATTTTGTGCCCCGCTGCAGCGGAGTTCGAGAACCAGTTTTAACTTGTACAGTATACACGCCCTTATGACGATCTGTGGAAGTCCCATGTTCACTGTGTCCTTACGCTAGTTCACGGTGTAACTGAACTACCACAACCAGGTACTATGTTGGATATAGCCACACCAATAACTGACATTCTCCTTGCCTCCGTTCGCATTCAACTCACGGTGTGAGGGCCAACTGAACACAGAGCACCGCAAAAAGCGAAAGAACCTTCTTGGTTACCTTTATAATCACCTTTTGAGTCTTTATAATACGAATGGTTTGTTTTCAAGATAAAAACACGTTTTGTTCACGTTAATTAATTAAATTAATCCAAACAAAGTTCAAAATTGAATCAGCATTAGAACTTGAAAAACTTGAAACGTAAGATGTATCTTTTTCTGTAGTAAAACAAGTGAAAGGTATTTTAGATTCCTGCCATGCGTTGGGAAAAGCTATAAATCAATTTACATGTCAAAATCTAATTTACATCATAATTCGTTTCTTTTTTTCTATAATTCGATATTGTTTTATGATACTACATTAGTTTAGTCGTTTATTTATACAAGAATAATAATAGTTGAACGCATTTATTATTTCTTTCTTCGACTTCTCAATTTTAAAAGAAATAAACCCACGCATGATAATTAGGCAAGAAACATACAATCCCTTTCTCGTCTCTTTATAAACTTTGCACACGCTGAGAAAATATTTTTTTTAAAAAATTTTTTACTCTCAGCTAGGGCCTGACATTTTAATTTCCCAAAGGTCGTTGAAGAATATCTTCTTTGAGTTAATATATTGCCTTTTTTCAACCATTAGAATTATTTAATCATTAACACCGTTTTTTGTGAATTTCAATCAGTTTGCCCTTAACGACATCAAATTATCTTATTTTCATATCTAATAAGAAAGCAAACGTTCAGTTATCCAAGAAAAAGTCTAAGCCCGAGCAATTGCTTTTTTAATGAAAACGATTTAAAATCAAAAGTTTTAACACCTGACATTCTTTCCTATTTCATCATCACTACGTAAAGCTGATTTTTTTAAAAAAAATTGTTAGTTTATTTCATATTATTATTATATGTACATTCGTTGAGCTGGCTGTTCATACGGGGAGAATATGTTTTGGAAAACATGTGGATTCCCTTCCTCCTTGGGATACGTATTTAAATGAAAGTCTATTGATAGAAATACAGATGGTGCTCTAGTTTTGGCATCAATTTTAAAAGTTCTTGCCTCCACGGCATAGGAACTTTAATCAAACTGATATGATAAAAGAAACAGGTTTTAAGTCACTCACTAATCATTTACTAAGGCACTCACTAATCACTCACTAAGAATTTGACTAATCATTTATGCAATTTAACACATAGAGAATTTCACTATTCATTTAAGCAATTACAAAAACTATGGATTGCACACTAATATCAATCGTATTGTATTACTTTTACATGTCAGCATTTATTCCTCATGAATGTTACAGGGTCTTAATACAGGGTCTTACAGGGTCTTAAATGTGATACAGGGTATTAACCCCACTAGGGTCTGAAGATGCACTTACAAGGCATCGGAATAGTCACTAATCAACTCAAATACACCAAACACTAGGAATTCGGCAGTATTATCAGTCATTTTCGATTCTTTTACATGATAATATTTTCTCCAGAGTTGTAAATGGGACTCAGGTTTGAGCTTTAGGGCATCAGAACAGTTACCAATCAACTCTGATTTGACATTAATATCCGTCTTTTATAATCATTTTTGTCAGGCATTTTCAATGCACCTATATGTGCTACGGAAATTGTACCCAACTATACTATTTTTTTAGACTGTAAATGAATGTGTAACAAATTTGAATAAAATTGAACCAAACGTTCCAAATCTATGTTGAAACACACACAAATACACACACGTAAATGTATTTAATGCAATTGATTTAGAAATTGTGAGTGACTACACAACTGAAGCTTTCTTAGCTGTTCTAAGAAGATTTGTTGCTAGCACGGAAACACCAACGGATATATTTAGTGACTGTTCCATAACTTTCGTCGAAGCTAATAAGGAGCTAAAAGATTTTGTTATGATACTGAAATCTGATCACCACCCTATTACGCTTGCATATTATCTGAGTGAGGAAGGCATATAGTGACACTTTAACTGCACCACATTTTGGCAGATTGTGGGAGGCCATAATTATATTAGTGAAATAACATTTGAAAAGAATAGTAGGCAATGCTGTGTTAACTTTTTAAGAAATTTCACCTCTGTTGTGTCAAATTGAAGAGTACCTGAAATCATGGCTAATTACCCCTTTGTCTTCAGAGCCCGAAAACTTGCATAGCCTAACTTTAGGACATTTTCTCATTGGAGTGCCAATGTTGGCAATACCAGAACCAGATTATACAGAAAAGAAACTTAATCTACTCTCAAGGTGGCAATTAGTACAACGACTTTAGCAGCACTTCTTGCATAAGTGGAGTGTAAAATATATTTCTATGTTGTAACAGCGTCCAAAGTAGTGGAAAAGAAACAACATGAAGGAAGGTGAATTAGTTTTACTTGTAGAAGATAACTTACCCCCTTTAAAATGGAAGTTGGAACGTATTATTAGTGTTCATCCTGGAAGTAATAACTTTGTTCGTGCAGTTACTGTAAGGACCTCAGATGGAGTTTACAAAAATAAATAAATAAATAAAATTGTTAAAATATCCCCATTACCATTTGTATGTTAAAGAATATTTTTCATTTACATTTTGTTTCAATTTTTATAGTTCATTTCAAATTTTGTAATAATTCATTTATTTGTATATCTTGAACTAGAATGTTCAAGGATGAGGCTATGTTTAGTCCTAACTTACTTACATAAATTGCTTAGTGTTGTTGAAAGATATTTTTTAACGTAACTTGTAAATTGTAGAAGAAGATGAAGCAATTTACGTAGATACTTGAAACTGTGTAGAATAGTAGACTATGAGTGTGCGCGCAGCGTGTAGTTAGAACGTCGTAGTGTTGCCGATGTGCATTTTATTTCAGTTGTGGAAATGTAAGAAATATTCATATTATTAAACCGTACTACCGTAGAACGAAACAGTGTTTGTGTTATACAGTCCACCACAATGGTCCTTTACATATTTGAATATCCTTTCCCCATAGGATTCATATTCAAATGAAAGTATAACGATATAGATACAAAAGTCATTTGAAAAGAGTCGGTTATGTTTACGATCCCAACAATTATACATTCGCCACTAAGCTCAGTCATTTCTGGAATTATATTTTTCACCATTTCTCTTCTCTTTCTTGTGCCCATTGGTGTGAAGTTGGACTTAAACGGTATTGAGGGGATGTTACTATTCATTTCAGAGACCCCGAAAGCTATGAACTGTTCACTGATATAGGTTGTTTTGGACTATTTTTACATGCGTACCCTTCCAACTTCCTCTCATTGAAGTGCCACGGTAATTTTGTTCCAGATCGTAAGTCATTTGTTTACCAAATATGATTGAAATTAGTCCAGATCGAGACGTTACAAGGTTACGCTAGAACATACATTTAACACCTATGTCAATTTACAGAATGGATCATTTATCTTGATAAGCTCTTGTAACTTTCAAACTAATGGATAAAAGTCGCTGAAATTTCATACCATGCAAATATTATCAGGAGAACATTGTCTGGCATACTCTCTGGTACAAGATTTAACATTCCTGCCAATGCAATATATAACTGTGGTTCCTTTAAAATCACTATATCAAGTTATGTATTTCAAGTTTACAGATAAAAGGAGAATATAGAATACCACACTTGTTATTCAATGTTAGAGATTAAGGATGCTAGAGTATCATAAACATCGAAAACAAACAAATTTCGGAAAGTTTTGCATCAATAACGCAGGTGAGACGGACGGATAATGCATGTCAAAAATACCTTAGTATCAACCACTACAGTCGTTATAAAATGTACTTCTAACAAGTAGAAACATAGTTAAAAGAAAGTAGAAGTTCGATAGTTTTCAAAGGAATTTATTTTGAAAGTATGTTTAGAAAAGTATCACATCAGATTCGTACATTGTTTTAAATAAACATAAACATTACAACGCGTTTAAAGCAGTTCGATGTTTCAAACCACTCAAGAGATATGAAGAATATCTCAAAGTTTGATATATTGCTTAAATGACGTATTTGTTGAATTTTTTAAATCAATTTTTGTTTTAATTTTCTAATGTAGCTTAGTAGTAATACATCTTGATAGATGCAATTACAATAAATTCTCAAAATTACACAATTTTAATTAGTGTTGTATACCAGAACATTTTATCATATCTCAAGTACGGTTTAAAATATCAGATTATTATAAATCGCATTGCTATATTAATTCTACTGAAAACCATCTATGTTATTGGATGAGGTACTTCTGTGAGCAAAGTTCTTTGGAAACAGGCAAATTTTAAATCCATTTTAACTTTGCGTTCTTTCGAATTCTGACATATCATGATCAAAGTATTAGACAAGAAAGTACTTTGGAGGTACATTGCTCCATTTGTCTCAATTGCATTATTGTTGCTGTAGAAAAGATCGATATTTAGATATTTGTGATGCTGTAGAGTCCTTAATTTGCAATACTGCATGTAAAGTGTGTTATTGTATATTTTCGTTTTATATATAAATTTGAAATTTATAATAATTTGATAATACTACTGCTGTTTGAAAAAAAAAACCTACGCTTTGGTTTGGATTGGCAACAGTATTAACTTTGTGGTACCACATGTTATGCTAAACAATATCTACCTGCAGATGTTTAACTGGTACAAAATTTCAGCGTTTTTTTATTAACTACTTTAAAAGTTTAATGGTATATGGAGTATGTAACTTTTATCAATGGTGTAGATAAGAATCCAGACTACTGTTTGCAATTATTCGGAGCTGTTGATCATATACAATTGTGATTGGTTGACAGTTGTTAGTGAATAATGTGTTCATACCATTCAGTTATAAAATTCTATACCATTTCAGAAAGATCTCAATCAATGAGATAATTTATGTTTACGTTTCAACATTTTTGTCCACAAATGTACATGAGCATTGATCTTCATGAACATGATTGCGGCAATTTTATTGATATTCAAACTATATATGGCAGTTAGAGCTTATTAGTCTAAGCTCTATTAAAAATCACCCACTTCCGAAATGTGCATAGTCTTACAAGAACCGTCTTTTGCTTCCTTTCCTTTACACCATCGGAAACCCTATTTCGCATAAGCTTGACATGAAATTGTGTCTGGCTCGTTTTCCTGGCCACTGTTGTTTTTAGATTTGCCCTCTGAAAGAAGGAAATGGCCACCAAAAGTGGCTGTTTAGTTAGGGAATGTGGATGCATGTGTGTTTGTGTCTGAGTGTGTGCACACAGCAAATGCGCCACTGTGGTCCTCGTACTTCCCTCATCCCACTGAAGCTTTTTATCCACACTTTAGGTCTCAGGGACCACTTTACGTTGCCGCTAGACTAATGCGCCGAGCTTACCTTTAGAGTAATTGGTGCCCATAAGCGGTTTTCTCCACGGAGTAAAGGAGGAAGGAAAAAAAAGAACTTTTAGAAGAGCTGCAAACCAGGAAGATCGTAAACGAGGTAGGGAAATTTGGTTTACTATGGTTAAGAGGGACAAGGAAACACAAAAGCTTTCAATTCTTTGAATTTGCTTTCTCATGTTACTAAGCCACACGCTCATTCTATTGGCTAGTATTGTGTGTTATTGTCTACTAATTATTTTTTTCTTAATTTTTGTAACTTTAATAATAGAACGTATCATAAACGAGAAGTTACCTCTAGAGAATCTTATTATTGGATGCCATTTAAGTCCGTTTCTCACAAGACCCATGGAAAAATAACGACCATGTAGTTTGTAAAGATGTGTTATATTCATTATATAAATAGTACAATTTTGTAAAGGTATTATAGGATAATAATAACAATAAGAATTATAACAATAATACTGGTAATAACAGTAATAATGAAGTCTAGATATGACATGTATACCAATCAACAAGCCACATTGAAGTGAACAAGATAAACTGATGAAGGTCTAACATAGTCTGTTAGAAGATTTAAAAGAAAAGTATGTCTATAATACTTAAAAAATCACTCATGACAACAATAACAGACCCAAGTAATGTGCGATTTATTAAAGCGAAATTTATATATATATATATATATATATATATATATATATATATATATATATATATATATATCGATAGATAGATAGATAGATAGATAGATGGATATTAGACTTTACTTTTGCTAATTCGACCATTGCTTGCGAAGAGCGCCTCTGGATTAGTAAATGTGCCGGATTATTGAGAGTGTCTGAAATTGAACTCAACACATAAAGTAATATAGTTTATTAAATACATGGTTATATACATTATCAAAGAAACTTAATGCTTGAGATTGTAAGCAGATTATCACTCACTATTAAGCATGTCCCAAATCTTCAGTTGAAGTAATGAAAATGCTCGACGATGCCATGCATTATCACTCAACATCCTCAACATGCCGCTTTCCATGCAGTAATAAAGGGAAGCCGCAATAGTACTGAATGTATTTTTCCGCAGCTACAGTATAAAAAAAATACAATCGTTGATATATTGTTGTAATATTATGGGGCAGACGCCGGATATGAGACCGGATTACTGAGAGGAGAAACTACTGAGGGCCGATTTAGCGAAAGTGTGACAATCATAAATAAGCTTTGACATACTGGTTTAAATTACAAAAGTTGTTCATTTTTACTTTTTCTTTACTCCTTACTCATTATTGAGGAAAACAACAGAATTAGAGCCTTCAATTGACCGATTAAAAAGATAAGTTATTATTATTATTATTATTATTATTATTATTATTATTATTATTATTATTATTATTATTATTATTATAAACTAAGGCATAAGTATTACTTTCATGATTCAACGGTTATTATAATTTTGACTTCTAAATGCGTATATGGCAATGACATTTAAAGCAGGTCATGTTTTTGTGTAGCCAACAAATTTTCAAAAGACAATATGATATATCACTGACTACACGAACCTTTACCACCTTGCTCAAGTATACATAAACTCGATTTCAACTGTGATATTCAATTTACCTTTTTCGTTTTTCTTTCTTTTTTTCTTGTTTCTTTCTTTTTTTGCAGTACATTGTGTTTTTCTCAACTTTTCACGTATGGTGATTTTCTCATCATGTTGTCACGCCTCAGGGTAGATAGAATATGTCTATTTACTTTACAAAATTGGTCGCAGCTTCTACAGTTCTCCGAATTATTATTATTATTATTATTATTATTATTATTATTATTATTATTATTATTATTATTGAACTTCTTGTTTTATGAACTGTGAAATTAATGCGTACATATGTTACGATAGTTTTAATATTTCTTTTAAGTCAATAAGATAATTTTGAGAATATTTTTGTATATATAATTCGTTATATAAGGGTTTACCTATACAAAAACTAGGGTATGTATTTATAGTGTGGAAATCTTCAGCAAAAACAATGTTATATTGATATAGCAGACACCAAAGAGACTCACCAAAATCGTATATTTCGAAATTGGATGTGATTTTTTCGTTTTTACTTATGGTCTCTAAGTCGTAGTCGTACATTCAATTTTGTTTTCTAATGGTGACCCATAATATTATATTTTTTAATCACTAACACACTGACAGTTCCATAGAATGCATGTTCTGTTAGGTTTGGTTTTATTTGCTATGATGCTCTGCAACACGCTACGTAAGATGAGTCTATTATTTGAACCAATTACGAACTACTAGTCGATTTTGTATTTGAAACATATATCTCCACCATGGATCATGTGTACAGAGAGCACATGTATTAGCCAATTGGCCAGGTATGGGGGCAACTTCTGTTAGGATAAAGAATTCTTGGCACAAATCTTTCATCAATAAAGTGAATGTTCAGAACATATGTTTTAATCTTAGCTTCACTTTTGTTTTGGCGATGTAAATATGGCTTTACTTCTACTCTTAAAGTACATCTTATCATGTTCTTGTAAGCTTTAGTCCTTACATAAAAAAACAAAGTAATATCTCTCTTTTTTAAAAATAAAGTTTTGTAACAAAAGAAATGTTGGCGAAATCAACGATGGCTTACATCTAGTGCCAACGTAGGTCAAATCTGTCCCCAACAAATGAATGATTTTTTAATAAAAATAAAACAGATGACAATATAATATAAAGAAAAAAAGTACATGTTACATTCAAACTAACAATGTAAAACTCAACAACTCTTATGCTATATGTTATTATGAAAGAAAAAGTAAAAATTGAAATTGCGAGGAAAATTCATAGGCCCCACATTGGCATTTCTAGGGTTACTCCTTGTATGAATAAAACAGGATACTATATAAATTAGTCGGTCGATAAAAAATAATGGCCCATGTAAGTAACAGTAATAAGTTTCCGTAGTGCTTGTGCAGCGATTTCGTACTGTCTTGTCTTAGACAGGAAACTATATCAGTAAAAAATCTGTAATAATTCCATTGCATCTTGTTTCAATAAGGAAGTAACGTCTCTGAATTCCCAGTATTAAATAAAGCCTATGGATGAGTTCTCTACTAACAAACGGTTTAGAAACATTTATCATATATTATTCTAGTGTTTTCTAAAGGTATATCTGAATATTTTACCAGGCCTGCACGTGATAGTTTGGTAACAATAGAAAATTTTCTAGAAAATGGAGCCTCTTTATTTCCACTCTAAAATGCATTGTCCTGATTCTGGAAGAACCATAAAAAGAACAAGGACACGAGTGGCATGAAAAATTGGACACAGAAAATGAAATCTTTCTTTCAATTTTTTTCCCGCCACAGCAGCAAAATACTTATATATATATATATATATATATATATATATATATATATATATATATATATATATATATATATATATATATATATATATATATATATAGGTATATGCAAGCAACTATAGTGGCATCGTTCCCTCCTTTGCTAAGCACCAATTTTTCGATGTGATATCTTGGAAACGTGTCCCGCTATTCCACCCTAATCTCTCATCCACCTTCGTCTTTGTCACGGCCGCCTTGTGAAAGATGAGTGATGTGCGTAGAACGTGGCAATTTTCGTCTCAAGCACAACAGAATATCCTACCAGACGAAATGATAAAAAAGGGAAAAAAGAAACGAGAAAAAAGAAAGAAAATAAGATGTTGGTTGGGATATATCATAAACGGATCTTTCTCTTCTATCATATATAGCTCTACTTCCAACCGTGGTTATAAGTCATGTTTTCCACAGTAAGAAACAAGACTATACAAACACGTTTCTTTAGAATAATATAAAGTTTCCAAGCAAATTTTTGGGCTTTTAAGATATGCTTATAGATATCAGAGTATGCAAGCGGGTTAAAAGTTACCAATTTTATAATCCTTATTTTTCTTACACAATGGGATTTGATTTCATTTAACATCGCCATGTTAAACTATGATATGTAATACAGAGTGTCTTGCTAATTTTAAGGTTAGGTTTCTATCAGCACTGAGGTTATATGACACGTGGTCCTGCAGTTTACCGTGGAATCCATGTCACGTGAGCTCCCATCCAGAGTCAGACCTTGATCTCTCGCACCAAAGGTGTATACGCTAGCCACATAGTCACGCAAAAGCTCTAATTAGTACAGAATTATTATCTATCTGCTGTCTAAATAGCATCTACATAGCACAGTAATCTTTCAAAGACTTGTTTCACTTAATATTTAAAAAGGAAACAAGTTTGGTTAAATCAATAATTTGGTTATATAGATTCGTGATATTACTAATAAATTCATCTTGAAGTATATTATATCCTTATGATACATGAGTTATCAAAATGTGAGCACTATGGACCATAATCACAAACAATTTTATGTTTGATTAGCGGCATACTAAATGTTTGCCTAACGTGTAATTATAATTTTCGAATTTAGTAACATTTTCATTATTCACGACTGTTATTAACAAATGATGCCTATATCGATAGAAGCAAGCCTGTATCTTGCCGAAGGGCTTTTCAAACATATTAGCAGAAAAAGAGTAAGAAAAATATTAAACATGTTTCTGCCTAACATTAACGTTTCATAATACATCAGGACAACTCATCGAAAAAGATGTAACCCTTTCGGTCACACAAGTAACCCTTGGTTAAAAGAATCTGAAACTCACGTATTGCGTTCACTACAGGGATGCAAATAAGCAACAACATTTTACTAGCCCAAGAAGAAAAGCTACTAGCACACAATAGAAATCATTTGCTTACTTTCGCTATGATATTAAATACTTGCCCTTACCGATGAAACACTAGCCCCGGGTGAGTGGTCGAGTTGTTATTTGCATCCCTGCCCTAATATATTCTGCTGAGTATTGTTGCAGAAAACCCACGGTTATTACGTCATACGATATCCTTGTTTATGGACAAAGTAAGTCAACGGTAAAAAATAATGTTAATCTTTACAGGATGAACGGCTCAGGAGCTGAGTCAGCAGTTTGAACCTCAATCACTCCGCTCCTAATTAACCTCGAAAGACAATTTAGGTGTCTATCTCTTCATGAAAGATTAAACTTTCTAATGGTGTACATTGTGTTCACAGCAACTGAAAGGGCGGAAAAGTTGCATGTTTTGATCTCCCTCCCCCTTAGCATTTGGGGGACGGAAACTGCCACCAAAGGAGCTGGAATCAATAAAGATAAATAAACATCCTAATTAATGATACTCTGGGTAAGGCTATTCCTGCGCACGAATACTAACAGTGTTGTCAGCTTCGAGAAAATGGATTCTTTTTAAATTTCTTCCTCGTCTTCTTTTACGGGTTGGGCACTGGGACACAAAAGTTACCTCGTTGAAATCTGTCTCCCATAAGCTTATCAACGAGGTATGGTTTATATCTCTGTGACGATTAGGGTCGTCAGAGTAGACTAATATATTCGAAAAATATGTACAGAGTGAATCACGTAGGAAACATGTTCGGATTTTTTTCTCAACTTGGCATTGAAATTTCCCTTCACTTTTTTACATGATTGTACCCAATGTCTGGCGTACACATGATTTTTTTTTTTTTTTTTTTTTGCGTACAAGTAACACTGTTCCTAGCTTCTCACAAGTTTATAAAAACAAACACAATCTAATTTTTTTTTTTACAAAAATTGTTCTTCTTCTTCTACGGGCTTGGCAAGGGGAGGCACATAAGTTAGGTTGTTGGAATCAGTGTTCCATAACCTTTACAACGAGATATCGTTCCTGTCCCTAACAATTATAAGAGGGACTAGGACCGCCAAACTTAAGCTATACGATTTTCTTGAAATTCCTATCCGCCGTTTAAAGATTTGTAAAGGCGTAAAGGAAATGCTACACTATTAAAATAAAATAAATAATAATTGAAATATAAATGCAGCACAAAAATATGTAATATTTCCGTGTTTAAATTCTCCATTATCAGTGCCACCCTTGAAACCAACGGAATGAGATATTGCTTACTAGCCAAATCTAGTATGCATATAGTACCTAAAATAGCCACCATCTGCCTTAAAAAAGTATCTTTCTTCTTAGCAAAATCTAAAATATAAATGACAAATATTAAATCCTCCATTCTTATCGGTGCCACCCTTGAAATCGTCCCTGAAAGAAAATTATCTATTCTTATCAGTGTCACCCTTAAAGCGCGTTTTATTTTGATATAACTGACACTATCAAGATTGCTTGGTCAACAGTGCGTAATGTTTTAGATACAAACTTCGCCGATTTCGATGGGATTACTTTCTGTATTTCTGACAAAAAGAACAGCGATTTATATTATATCAATATTTCTCTTTACTTTCCTATAACAGAATAAAATTTACTTAAGCTACTTTCAGTAAAAGAAAGAAAAAACAAGGGGGTAAAACCTATATTAGACGATAATAGTGTTGTTTTATCTAAGAATTTGCTATATTACCTAAGATAAATGTTTATTCTGTGAAAGAACATAAGTGTTACATGCATTCATATTTACCATATTCCTTTCCTGTTTATCCTATGCATTCGTGATTTCGATTGAAGCAGTTTCTTACCTGAAACAAAAGACAACACCCTGATTAGATCCTTTTGTTTCTGCTGAAATAACTCACATCTAATTTCTGATAGACCTTCTCTTTCAACTTTAGAATCGTAATCTGTAATTTATTATTCAGGAATATATTAATTTTCTTTACCATATGCGCATATGGATAAACTGATAATTGACATATCGTCACATGAGGACCAGAGGAACGTAACTCCAAAATGCAGTTTTCGTTTTCTTCATGTTTGGACATAATTTTGAAAGCCCCACTTGGAGTGAATTAGAACGTAACGCCATCTGTTCTCCTTGTCGATCATCTGTTGTAATGTAGCTCAATTACCATCTTATTGAAAATACACCTTTCTAAGAAAATAATATTTTTGTCCTCTCGCCTGTAAACCTATCAAAATGGGGTTACGTTCCTGTGGTTCTCATGCGACGATATGTAATATTATTTTTATGATTTGAACACGGCGTTTAATATGCATAAAACTCGCAACACCATTTGCAAGTAACAAGTATATATATATATATATATATATATATAGATGGTGATCAGAAAAATGGAAACACCTGTAGTTGGCAACACGTCAGATGTATGGGTTGGCAGTGGTGTCGTGGCGCCCGCAGCGCCGGACCGCTGGGTGTGGTGTGTTAGGTCGGTCTCCATACTACGTCAGGCGCAGTGGAACAACAGTGTCCAGTGGCTGCAGCAGACGGAGGTAGTGTAAAATGGGAGACCTCTCAGATTTTCAAAGAGGGCAAATTGTTGGTCCGCGGTTATGTGGAGTGAGTGTGACGGCAGTGGCTACTGTGTTAGGTGTGTCGCGTGGGACAGTGTCGAAGGTGATGACGGCCTACACAACAAACGGGAAAACCACATCGGGGAAGCGGAACAGTGGGCGGAAGAAAATCATGAGTGACAGGTCACGCCGAGTATTAAAGCGCATTGTCAGGCAGAACCGCCGTGCCACTGCGGAGTAAGTGACGGATGAACTCAATCAGCACCTCCCCCACCCTGTTTCGACAATCACAGTCCGCCGCGAATTACATGACATGAACTTACGGGGTCGTGTTGCACGGGCCAAACCGATCATCAGGGACCATAATGCTTTCGCACGCCGCAAATGGTTCCGCGACCATGCAACTTGGACCGTTGAGGACTGGAAACGTGTGATATGGTCGGATGAGTCATCCTTCACCCTATTCCCAACTACGGGCCGTGTTTATGTGGAGAACGCCCAAATAAGCTTATGATCTGCAGTGTCTCCGCCCAACTGTGAAACATGGCGGCGGCTCGGTGATGTTGTAAGCAGCCATATCATGGTTTTCATTGGGTCCTGTGGTCACACTTAGCGGACGAATCACTGCCAACGATTATGTCGCAATTTTAGGAGACCACTTGCATCCTATGGTCCGGATGTTGTTCCCGGACAATGACGCCATCTTTCAGGATGATAATGCACCCATTCACACAGCTGGCGTTGTTGCAGCGTGGTTTGAGGAACATCGGGATGAAGTTCAACATCTCCCCTGGCCCGCCCAATCCACAGATCTCAACATAATTGAACATCTGTGGTTCGTCTTGGAAACACTACTCCGGCGATGATTTCCGCCTCCATCCCCTCTCACAGAACTGGCCGATGCCCTGCACCAGGAATGATGTAAAATTCCACTTCCTACGATTCACGGCCTCTGTGCCTCCATCCCACGTCGCATCAAGGCTGTTCTGAAGGCGAAAGGTGGCCCGACACCATATTACTCTGGTAAGTTGCAATTTCGTTCAGGTGTTTCCATTTTTCTGATCACCATCTGTATATATATATAAGAGTTTTAGAAATGATCCAAAATATGCATCAAAAGATTGCGATTTTAGCCAGTATTTAGTTTTTAGGCCAGGAGCCACAAAATTTTTGAATGGTCCCTTAATTGAGTTTTCGTATATTCTACAGAATAAGCACATCACACTGAATTAAATGAAAGTTTTGGTTTGGGTGCACTAAATACAGTCCTCCAGATATAAGACGTTCAAGAAAATTTTTGATTGAAATATATTAAATCTTTGATCAGGAGCCACATTTTTTCGTTTTGAACGGCCCCTACATTTCGTGTTTTCTACGGAATAAGCACATCATACTGAGTTAAGTGATAGTTTGGGTTTGGCTGCACTATATGTAGTTCTCCAGATATAAGGTGTAGAAAAAAATTTTGATTGAAATATATTGGATCTTTTTTTCCAGGTACTTTTTGATGTTATGGAAGCAAAGACAATAAAAATATGTTTTAAAAAGTTCCAACAAATACGGAATTTTAAACAACATATTTAATTTTACACATTTTTTCGTAATTTGCGAATGCATTGAGATATCAAATTGATGTAAGCGGCATTATGTTTTTTTATTCTATTGGAAAACATGAACGTAATTGCATCTGAGACTTATCTCAGCATTATTTCGAAGTAAAATACCTAGAAAAAGGTAAAAATTTCAATTCTTTCTAATTTTTCTTTAATTGTTCGAAAAACCAGCATATGATAACCATAGTATTCTAAACAATGGTACTTTTGATGTGTGTTACTCCACCTGTCTCAGGTGCGTTATTACTGATATAGACCTTTCCAAAATTAGATTGCATTTCGATGTTTGTAATACTATAGCGTCCTTAGTCTGCAACACTGCATGATAAGTATGTGACTAAGTTTTAGTTTCATATGTATATTTGAAATATGTAATAACCTCACGTAGTGCAATTTGAAAAGATAAAAAACTATGTTCAGTAAGTAACACGGTTAACTTTGTGGTATCATGCAGTAGCCTACGTGAAACAATGTTCCCTTACTGATATTCGTATGTGCAAAAGTTTAGCGTTGCTTATCTCTTAGTTTAAAAACATATCGAGATGAATTGCCTACGTTATATATCAAGTTTATCATTTACGACGTTCAATAAAATATACACTAACATTCGTACTACGGTGGGGTATCTCAAGGCACAAGCAATCATATCGCTCAAAGCCTCAGTACGTGCTTCTATTCCTATTTGCACAATGACAGCTCACGCCAGACTGAGGGTAGACAAAAAAATTAGCGTTATACATTAATCATTTTTAAATTTTGAGAGTAGCATATGACAGCTAGGTTATGAAAGACGCCATCAGAATACTTAAAGATTATTAATTCAATGAATGCAAAGCTTCAAATCCCAGAATTTAAGCATGCATTCAATTGCAACTAAAGTAAAATAAGAAAGTTTTGGATAAAGTCTGTTTAAATCTAATTTTATGATGACAATTTGTTCTTCTATCTTTGATTTTACTTATTGGTTAACGAAACTTAATAATATTCAACTATCATAATGGTAATAATTATACGATAAACAACATTTTGTTTGCTTCCAATATTGACATTAAGCGGTGGAAAATCAGGGTGCTGTTTCACATGCGTTTAGTATATGCGACAATGTCCTATCTGTAATGTATCATCATGGCAAAAATATATTTTCAATGTTTTCAAAAAGTAAGAAAAACTTTCAAAAAGTACCCAAGTCTAGTGACGTCTGCTACCAAGAGATGTAATGTAGCATGTACAAGAGTGTACAGCATATGCCCTCCTAATATATTTAAAGTCCTGTCCTCATCTTAAATTTACAAGAAGTTGAGTGTATATATGGAAAATATACGAAATAATTTCTTAAGACGATCGAAAGAACTAACTACTTAAAAGTACTACCCAAACTTCTAACATTACATCATTGTTGCCACCCCGACTCTGGCAATTAACGTGTTCCCTCCCAAAGGTACGACATGGCCATCATTTACCCGATTTCAAATAAAATCGGTGCGAGGCAGTTTCGGTACAGTAGTAGAACATTAACCTTAGATGTACGAGTGACCTGGTACAATCACAGTCCGCGCCAGTTGGGCTTTATATTGGACAAGCCCCCATGGATTTCGCATGATTTTCCAGTTCTCTCTTACTTTCCTCATTCCAACATTTTTTTTTTCATTATTTTCATGATCACCGTCTCCCTTAGGTTTGATTCTTAACCATGAAATGTTAAATTAAAAAAAGAGAAATAACAAGAGTGCAGACCTAATACGCAGCAAGCATTATTCATTCATGTATTTCAATTGTAATACCACATTACGCATATTGCCAGGTTGGAACCATTTTGGATGCATGATAACTTAAGCAATACAAAAATAAATAAAAGAGCACAACTTTCTGCTGATCCAGTAGCGGTTCATTTGCGATACCAACCAGTGATGATGGCACAGCACTGTCAAATACAGTAAAGACTCATTGCACAAAAATACTCGTATTCAGTCTTTCCTCTGCCCGGGTCACTTTCTGTGTCGAAATAAACACACCGCCTCACTTAGTAGTTTGCCAAAAAATCGGTCGCGGTGTTGATTACCTTTTGCATTGTAATTCAATGCTTGTTCTAATGCATAACATATTTTGGACGTAGTAGACCTTAATATCTCAGGACTTTATACTAAATAAGTTGTGGACGTTCTGTACAAAGGTCGTTCTGGGGTGGTTTGTTAATTTTGTTCTTAATGAATTTAGAGAGTAATTTTGGAAAGTGTATTGTAAAAATACTCTGCTAAGGTAAGTTTGGTAAATAATAATGTACATGGGATTGGACATTCTCTCATAATCCGTTTTCATACGATTTTAACGGATACACATCAGTAATGGCGATTCTTTGTAGCCTCGAATCAGCAGTGTCTAATATACACAATAGTATTACGAAACGAAGAGAAATAATACAGAATAAACTCTTAGTGAAGCACACTATCCAATCAGGAGATATGAAATATATGTATACTGTAACTATGCCCTATACGCTACAATTCAGTAAATTCAACGTTTTTAGTTTAAAATCAGGACTTTCACACTGAATTAGCTGTTACATATTTTGTTCATTGCTTCCGATATGCGCTAAATACTGATTCGTAGACTCGAGGGATATATAAAATATAAAACTCCGTTCGCAAGAACGTGAGTCCGAATTCACATGAACAGTATTGGGTAGTATAACAGTTTAATAATGTAAATTTTAATGAATTTGCTTATGCATGTAAGATCTAAAATAGATGTGTTTAAGAGACATGTCTTTCTATATTGAATGGAAGATTTAATACAGATTAAGTACTTGTAGGCCAGCAAGTTGTCTCATTATCTCGGAACCAAAGTTCGCTCTTGTATGCTGAAAGGCACCGGGTAAATCGTTCCCCACTCGTGGAACTGGAAGAGACTGTTCCTCAATAATCTGATTTGATTTTCTTTTTTTTTTTGCCCAAGTAGACACATACCAATTACAAATATGAATCTATTGAGATTTCAGAATGTGTTCACGTTACTGATTTGTAATACTGATATGTATCACATCATCTACATCGCCTGATATAATATACAACGAGTAACCTCAGAAATCAAATTCGTCTACTGTAATATGAGTCTCATCTCCCTCCCCTCCAGAATAAGCCTCAAATCTGCCTGCCTCCTAATGTTGAAGACAACTCTACTCCCCTGCTCCTCCACAGTATTGTTTTTCAACTCCATAAATATTTTGAACATCGCTAAGAAACGAAATATGAAAATGGTCTAACCCCCCCCCTCCCAATGTTGAAAGCAAATTTTGGTACTATAAGAAAATGAAGTGCAGATAAAATTTTCAATTGACATTATGCTCTTAGAAACAAAATAAATACAACTAGTGCCAATACTGCTCATATTACGTTTCAATGTTTCCTTTGATGATTCGTATCCAGAAAGTAGTGTTGTTTTGTTGTTGTGTCGATTTGATTTTACCGTCCCGTTCAACAGCGATTTTATATGAGACGTGGACCTACTGATTAACGTGGAATCCGAACCACATGAGCTCCCGCCGGAAGTCGAACCCGGGTCTCCCACGCCAAGCAGTGTTGTTTTATTACTTTCACTTGGAATTATAGACGACCTTCATATAGGGTGAGTCAAAATGATATTCCCGATTTCGTTAGTTTATTATTCAAAGAGCAATGAGCTTTTCTTGCCAATATAATTCTTTTCTCTGGAATATAATCTCAAAAATGTTTTTTCCCCTTTCTATTGCAGAGACGTAATTACTTAGGTATTGGTGTCTTCCTGTTCTGCCTAATGACCCTCTAGCACTTTGTAACACTTTTTATCTAATCTCATTTTTAGGCAGAACAGGAATTCCTAATCGCTTAATTTCCCTTCTGCCTCATCTTCGTGAAAAGGGATATTTAGATTTAAGGAAAAATTAATACTAATTATTTTTCCTACAGTTGCAGTTGCTGTTAGGACCTCGTGATTTTGTAATATCATTATAGCTTTTCTGAAATTAAATTAGCTTTCATGGACCACTATTATTTTACTACGAGTATATCTAAGCGGTATCTGTTGGTCGTTTACACCTTCGCCGAGGAGATCTTATCCTTCTGGTTGCGAGCGTGCAACTTTCTGAAAAAATAACATAGTTAAAGATATAACTGCCCTTGGGAAAACGTGGACTGATTCTCTCTCATGACATGCAAAAGTCTTAAAAGTAATAATAGGAAAATTTGCATTACAGAAAAAAAAAAATACTTTTGATATTAAGGTGATTCGGTCAACATTTTTTCGGTATAGAAGTTGAAATACTAAGAATAATGGTAACATAAATATATAAATTGGAACAATATGTCCTAACAAATTAGGTTGCATACTATATATGTAATTAGGGATAACCATTATTTTACTGTATGTTAATTTACCGATCTCTGTCCTTAGCCTAAATAACAATCATTACTATAGACCCAGTAAGGCAGTGCATATACAAACTCTTCAGTTGTGTGGAATTTAAGTGTTATAATATTTTATTTTAACATCGAAACAGACATCTCAATGGTAAAAGAATTATTCATCTCAATGATGTGAAAAATGCTTGTTTGTAATTGGCCAAAATTAGAAAATGTGAACAAATGCTTATCTCTGATTCGTGGAATGCTTGTTCACGATATTTAAATAGAACTTGTAGAAATATTTGTATTGTTTTATTTGATGTAAGTTTGTTTTCTTAATAGTTTTCCAATAACTATTTGTTAAGTTATTAAGAATTGAAATATAGCATTCTTTTTTTCTTCATTAGTAACTCATTGAGTCATGTTCCCATAAGAACAACTTACTCGCTACATCCCTGAATTGATATGTGTTGGTTTCTGCATACGTTGTGTGTTTTATATCACACTAGTAGTCTAACAATATATGTTAATTTTTCTTTTTATTTTTCTTTCTTTCTATTTTTCCGTCACTGCTTGATTTAAAATGTTGACTACGTTTATCGGATTAATTGTTCGCATTTTATGCACGAAACGAATGTTTCACTGGTTCAACAAATGCGTTCGTATTGAACGTCACACGCCTGCCCGCTCCAAAATTGTTGTACTACTACCGTTTGTCTTTCGAAGACAGACACCGTACACCTCATTGCACACCTATGTTGCAATTGCCTGTAGTAAAGCACTCTACATTCTGCATGCTATGTCTTAAAACCCTAAACATTAATCTAAAGCAAAGAGAACTAATAAGTCTACTTTGTCAGTTTTTAATAATATGAAGTACAATATTGGAGAAATTCACCACATTCCCATAGAGTATTTCAAACACAAAAAAGAGTCAAGTATATCATTGCAAGTGTTAAAGCAAATGAATAAACAATTCCCAAAATGAATTTCTTGAGTTGCCAAGAACGTGATTTAAATAATAAGTAAATCCTCGGACTTTAAGGAACAGCTGTTACAATTATTTATCACAGTTTTGATATGAAAACTAGTCTTGCCCTTATTATAAGCGAGTGTTTTATCGCTAAAGGTGGAAAGATCAGATATTTAATTAATATTGAAGAAAAAATCAAGAAAGAAGCTTGTTTTATGGATTGCAACATAGTATTGAATCTTGTAATAATCTTTATTGACATTTATTCTCAGCAGGTGTGCATGGACTATCTTATCACTAATAGCAGAACAGACACAAGAAAAGTGAATTCAAGTCTCCAGGTGCATCTTCTAAGAGTAGGCTGTGAATTGATAATTTAAATCCCCTTCATTGTTCAATGGGTCAGAGATAAATCGATTTTATTTACACAAACTGACAATAAATACATTAAAATATTTTAACTTCGTAATATGCCCGGTAAATTATAGGTTGACAAGTATGAGTATTGGAAAATAACGCAATATTCTGTAACAATGAGGGTCTTTGTGTAAGGTTTCAAGATTGGAGAAGAACACTTAAGACATTATAATGAACGATGAAAAATTGCCTAAAATAGATTTTTGGTTTGATTCAGCTTAACGTCTTACACTTATGCCTGCTACACTAAAGGAGACGTGGGCCTACTGATTATAGTGGAATCTGAATAATTTTGGTCGTTCAACTAATATGCACCAGTTTATATCATTTTTCTAACATATATCCGAACAATCCCTTTGGTATTTTCTGCTTGTCAGTACTATTAAACATATGTTTCGTCGACCACCAGTTTATTCTATTGCACTTCGTAATAAGTATAATTTGTAGCAAGCTGCTATTTCATTTTCCACTACAGCCATTTCAGTTTAATTAAAGATTTCTTTCACTAGGCTCAAGATCTGATTTATATAGTCGCTATTGTACATCAAGTGACAACTACTGCATTAGTTAAAATCTTGCAAGTGTTCCACG
The DNA here is from genome assembly GCF_964235325.1 of Thermobia domestica. Taxonomy (NCBI): domain Eukaryota; kingdom Metazoa; phylum Arthropoda; class Insecta; order Zygentoma; family Lepismatidae; genus Thermobia; species Thermobia domestica. The sequence continues at coordinate 216,636,231 of NC_137461.1, read as the reverse complement.
ACCGCGTTTCATAACACAAATCTAACTCGCACAATTTTTACGTTCCTGTGGGTAAGAGAGCTCTTAACTCTGAAGTGAAAACAGATATGTAAACTTTGGTTACGAAAATGGATTCAGGAGTAAATTCCAGTGCGATTCAATATGGCGCCTTTCAACATGGCGATTATGCACGGGAAGTACTCCCACATATAGATGCTCTATCTCAGTTTATAATACTGAAGTCAGATCTACCAAAACCTTTTTCATTTTTGTGCCAAAAGGGTATTCTTGGACATTGCCTACTGGATTTCAAGTAGCAGCTCAACGAAGCATTTGCACATCGAGTGACTATTACTTCATTACTTAGCAACTCGAACTAAATCTTTTCAGTAATTTTCATCAAAATTCAACTCTCATGGTTTATGGACCTTCCTCGTAAGTCCGTTGTGCAAGTTCAACTGCATTTCTGAAGAAACTTTAGGGTATTTGTGCAAACACCTGCTACAACTGTGGTAGATTTGGGTAAGTGCATCACTGCAGCTATGGCCGATCTCGACCCTGATATGCTAGGAAGAGTTCCGCAGGAACTTGGTTATAGAATAGATGTGTGTCATGTAATTTTTAGAACATTTATCTCACGTTAAAAGAAAAAAAAAACAACTTTTCAGCTGATCAATTAATGTACCTAATCTCTGTTGACATACGAGTTAACAAAAAAAAAAAAAAAAAATGAAATCATGAATATCATTTTGATTCACTCTGTATACTTTAAATGCCTTTCCAAAAGAGACTTTTGAGTAGGAAAAGAAGCCGTTGATTGGACAATATATTATAAGGTCCTCGGAGACGAATGGGTTGTCAAACTATTGATGAAAGAAATAGAAATGCTTTCAAAGATTATATATTTCTCAAACAACCAACATCCCGCTAATATTTATTAAAAATTACTTACCTTAGAATATGTATTAATTATAAGAAACAAGAAGTTGTTCTTGTTGTAAGGAATATTTGAGTCAACATTATTCATAAGTCAACATGATATTTTTTTTTAATTAAGTTAGTTGATTCTTCAATAATTATTTATATAATATGTATCGATACTCAACCTTATAAGTATTTATTACACTAGTAGACAATATATCATTTTAAAATACGTATATGTGTCAACCGTGTAGCATTGTTTTACTCCTTCCTTCTGGTTTACGTTTCGGAAAAGTGATTAATATCTCTTAGGCACCATTCTTCACTTCTTCAACACAATAACATATGCCCGTTGGGGTACAAGATTTAGAAGAGAGGCCCACACAAGACAGGGGAAGAAAATAGAATAACGGGTGAAAATAAGTCAAAAAGAAAGAAAATGATAGAGAAAAACAATAGAAGTAAATAAATAAATAAACGAAAGCTGGAGAAAGGGTGGAGGAGAAGCATTCTCACTGACTCATTCTTTTGAACATTTCTCATCCTGTCCTCTTCAGCTCTAGCTGTCTTTCACCGGGAATCCCCTGGTGGATAGGGGCCACTTCATTGTAGAGAAGGCTTCTGGACGAACCTCCCACCTTCCCCCCAAACGCCTTTCCATCCATTCCTAAACTGCTCCTTCGAAAAAAACGAAGAAGAAGAAGAGGAGGAAGAAGAAACACATCCCAAAGAAACAAAAGCCTTTGCGGAATAAGTAGGTTTCGTCTGTTGTCTTGCGATAGCTTTAGCTCAATCCTCTCTCTATCTCTTCTTCTTCCTCTCTCTCTTTCTCTTTATTTCTCCTTCCCTTCCTTCCTTTCTTTTCTCCTCAGTCACTTCACTTTTCTGCTATTGGAAAGAAAAATCTCTTCTATTCCTTCTCGCACTAAAAACAACCAATCACTTAATTCCTATCGTTTTTTTTTGTTTCTTTTTCTTCCTCATCTTCATTTTCTACTCCAGCTCACTGCTCACTGTCTTTATTGGAATAACCTCATGTTTCAGTTCGCTCAAGCTTTGTAAAAATGTATATAACCTTAATTATAATTATAGTCTATATTTTCCTAGCTAGATTCTATTCCCAGAGACTTATTCCAGACTTTCAGGGCTTTTAACGAAAAAAAAAAAAAACATAGAACGTGTGTCTATATTACCATTATTTCTAAATATTGTTTACTCACTTTCAAGTGATAAGAAATGAATAAAGGATTGTAGGTAAATTTGCAATGTTCGCAAGGCAAAGTTAATTTTCAGATCTGAGTTCAGAATTATTATTATTATTATTATTATTATTATTATTATTATTATTATTATTATTAACGTCTAAATGTATCACAAACTTTTGGAGATACTTTCCTTAGTTAGAAATTTAAGATTTCGATCTTAGAAGATAGCTGCATAAGGTAACGCTTTTTCTAGGGTCAGTAACATATGTTTTGTCGTTTAGAAAGTTTCATATATAAGATACAGAATTTATAAAAGCATAAGATATAAATACAGAGTGCGGCAATTTGAAATAGAGACTGCTTTTTTCTCAACATGTGGGGCAGCTGTGCAAGTACGCCGTGGGCAAACAGAAGGGGAATATTCCATGAGTAAATAATACCAATGCATGATCTTGACTGACAATTACGCGTGTAGTCGTGGTGAATGCAAGCAGCTGTTGCTAAGCACCGCTGTGATTTCAACTTGAAAGGAAGAGTGTAAATCAAATTTACTATATACTTGGATAAAGAAACTATATTGCAAATAATAACTCACGATTTCAACGAGAGGAAAGTTTTGTACCCGTTTCGTGCCTCATTCCTAAACAAATGACCAACAAAAGGACAGGGTTGATCACAGCAAAGAACTTATTGCTATTGCCAATTGGGATCCTAATTTTCCCTTGAATATCGATACTGAAGATGAAACTTTGGTTTTACAATATGACCTGTCGAAAAAACATCAGAGTGCAGAACTTTGCTCATTATTTTTAAGATAGTAAGGGCATTTTGCATTAGGAATTTGTGCCTACAGAACATACAAGTAATGTTTTATTTTATTTTGAGGTGTTGAAGCGTTTACTGCAAAGTAATACAAGTGAGAACCGAATGTTGGGGTGATGTTAAGTATATCTGCTCCTGACAATAAACCAAGTCACATGGAAGCGATTGTGTAAGACTGCTTGACCCAAAAAGAAATCTGCGTGTTGTCTCACACTACCTATTTACCAGATCAAACCCCGCGCTATTTTCTTCTATTTCATAAACTCAAGCCTGCACTCAAAGGTTCATACTTTGGTGACGTAACGACCATCAAGAGGGCTACGACAAAGGTTTTCAACAGCATTGAGTAAAAGGATTTCCAACACTCCTTCTGTGCACTGATGGCTGGGACGTAACTATGTATGGGTGGTACACCATTGACGTTGAATAAAGCATACTAAGTTTATACTCTGATTATTTTAGATTATTTTAGGCACCAGGTAACTTACATTGCAAAAAGTCATAGTATTTATTTCTGTTCCTTTTGTGATATGATGATAGCTCACGCCAAAGCATAAGAGTAGACAAGAAAGCTGCAACGTCTCCTGAGCATCTTTAAATTTAAAGAGGAACATATGACGACTAGGGTTTATGAGACGCTGCCAGAGAAGTTAAAGTTAAGCCTTTTAATCAATTTTAGTAAATAGAATTACTACAATTTTGTTTAGTAATGATTGCTCTTTAATTATAATTTTGTATACTTAAAGATTGATACAAGGTAAAGTTGATTTTTATAACATTTTAGAAATTTCTAGAGACACATATTTCACTACTTGTCGTTTTTTTTTTTTTTTTTTTTTTGTATATTATTATCAAACTGCTTTTTCTTTCGGTAAAATGGAAGTACGTATATAATTAATTACTTGTGTACAATGGCGTAAACTGTGAAACGACCCGGCTCAAGCTTACTCTTCCTTATTGAAGTAATATTTGAAGTGCACTCTGTTTGCATGGAATATGTTACACTTATTAAACCCTATGGCATGACATTATTTTAGCTTCCGGTGTAAGCATACATGAGTTTATAGTTTCACTCGAGGTGTATATAGTATATTATCTTTTAGTATTACTACTGGCCGAATATAAAACTAATTTGGTGGCAAGTAGCCCATCACTAAAGAATAAATATCGGTGTAATTGATGACGAAACTCGACTCGGTTTGCCTTTTTATGTATCACTTTATTCTTCAAAAACTACTGGCCGCATCTGAACTTAATTATGTGAACAAGCAATCTATCGGAAATAATTAAATACACACTATTTTTTTTTCTGAGCAAAACCATATACTTTCATAAAAAATTAAATATGTGTTACAGTTTCACTAACTAACTCTTTGGCTTCATCAGACACTATGAGATACAGGATAATTGTACAATCTTATATACGTACAACAGTAAGTCATCTTTCTTCTAATTGGTTCGTGGCAGCAGCAAATCTTCTTCAAGCATACTTATTTGAAAATTCATTTTATACATATTCACATTTTATACTTTAAGCTTTTGTAACAATTTAATTCTACTTCTGGTCTATATTAAGTCCTGCGTTCCAGTTCATAGCTTTATTACCCTCCATTTCAATACATCGTGCCTGCTTCCATTTTCTGACTGCTTATATCTTCTTAGCCTAGAATTTTTTTTTTTTTTTACTTCTTTCCAATTAACTGCATGTACCGTGTCCCTTATGTATTTGTAGACGTCTTTATGTTGTTTTATACATTCTGTAAGTCTCTTTCCAGTTTCTCCAACAGAACATGTATCACACTCACTGCACTGATTTTTTAAAATCACTCCTTTTCTCTCCATCAATGTCCCTTGTTCTTCTTCTCTCTTCGTCCTTCTTTCTCTCTTAATACTTCCAGTAGTCTCTTACTTCCTTTTCTGTATGTTGATATGCCTCCCATCTTCTTCAGCATTCTTTTAAAAATTTATGTATCTTTATATATTGATTGATGCACATGTTGTATGTATGCCCACGTCTTCTCATTATTTGGTACTTAGGGATGGACAAAGAAATTGCACCACGTCAGAAACATTTGCATTCTTTGATTATTTATTTTATTCACAAGAAGACAAATCTAGGTTCTTGGGCGATAACGATGAATCATTCCCATCAGAGTATGAGGAAATCGACAATTGAATCCTTTTTTACGTACTTATGTATAACACATTTGATTATACATAATATCCACCTCAACTGCCTGAGCGATACTGGGAGTAAAAAGAATCCTTGTAGTTCAGCTCAGGTAACACATCAATCATTTTTTAACTTTTCAATAGACTACCACGTGTTACAATAGTTCAATGATCATTTTTTTCTGTGAACATCCCTGTTCTTTCTATATGGTGCACAATGTGCGTAATCCTAACTACACTTATTTCATCTACATCAATACCACTCAACGGAAATACGACACACGGTTACGGCATTCTCTTCCAAGAGCTATACCTTATACGAAGCCAGTCTGAACATCGGAAATGGTACCGGTACGTATCCTGATATTGACCCGATTTATTTCCCTGTTCCGCAGGCTAGAGTGCAATGAGATTCGCAGTGCTTGTAGAGTTCAATGTGTAGTCTCACTTCCATAAAGCCCCAAAGGAGCGCGCCCCCTCTTTTGTGCGATATACAAAAATATGTCAAAAACATGCGCGCCTTATGGGCATTTCCATTGTATTGTTGACCCATTTTTGGCCATGTTCCCGCTTAGCGATGCCACCATTATTTATATGTGAAGGTCTTAGGCCACGACCACTCCCCACAGCAAATTGTATGCGCGCGACGCAAACGGGAAAATTGGACACTTTTGTAGCAGCTGCTTTGAAGTACTTCCTATTTTGGTACAATATTACGGATAGCCATAGGATGTTGCCTTGAGATGCTGAATAGTTTGCACTAAGACGCTTCTTGTCATATGTTAACTGTTTTCATTCTACAGTAGCAAACGTTGAGAAATTATTATCCTTAACTACTTCCGATTTCAATATAGTGTTAACAGTAGAGATGTAATCTTTCCTTGGGATACTGAAATGATTGCAAGAAACCAAATCTCGATATATTTTAATCGTTTTTGTTCTTTGGAAATCGGTATTTAAACTAGTAGTAAGTTTCAATCATTTTCGGTTTTAGTAGAGTGTTGCGAATTGTTATTATATGCTAACTTGTGACCGGAATGGTTTGCAGAAACTGTTTATCGCTATTTGTTACTGTTCCCAATTTATGATGACAAAAGTTCAAACCGGAAATATTTAATTTGAACCACGCCTGGTTTAAATAGAGGATTAACGGAGGAGATGGAGTTTATTCCTGAACTCTGAATCGATTGCAAAAATCTCTTTCCTATATCTGTTGCCGTTTTGCTCTAACATCTGTTCACAGACAGACGTACAGATGGATGGAGGGACAAACCCATTCTATAAAACTTCCAACATTTACGTATAGCACAGTTTGGACATCAAATAATATAGGTTTACCAATACAAAAAGACTATTGATATTTTTGTAATAAATAAAAATCAATGCAATTAATTAATTAATTAGTGATTAGATGATAAGTTGATATTTTTATTTTTATTTACTGTTGGTGCTATATGAAATGGATACTGTGGATTGATAATATATCTTTGAGAATATACCCTGAAATATCGATTTCAAGACGATGGACAGAAAATAAGTAAGAGACTCATTTTACGTGAGAAATAGAGAGAAGGTTGAGACAAAATTGCGAGTTAGAGAAGGGTGGGAGACAACCACCATCAGCTTTCATCAATTCATCCCTTTTACAACCGCTAAGCATCCAGTTCTGTCATTTTCCTGTCTTTTGTTTTCTTGCTGCTCCATGTCTCGTTTCCTTCATTTTGTCTTCGAATATGTCTTCCCTCGTTCTCTTCTTCTTCTTTCTATATTGATAAAAAAAGTCCCAACTGAAATCCATTCAGGAGACAAGGATGCAAGCATAAGCGTGCTCCATCTCCCTCTAGCTCGCCTTATAGCATGGGACAAAAATGGTAAAATGGATCGAGGGGCGTTGAGATTCGGCAGAACCAAAATATGGCAAAAGGAGATGAAGGTTAAGGAAAAAGAGAAGAAAGGAATCAGCAAGATTGTTGGAAGAAAGAACAGAGATGTATAATAAAGAAGGGGGAAATATGCAAAGCGACGATCAATGATATCATAAAAGCTGTGTGTATAAACGAATAAACCACAGTAAGGGACACTAACACCCTATATTCTCAGATACGAGCGCAAACTAAGGAAGAAAAAATATTGAGGTAAAGAAAAAACTTGTGAGGGAAACATATATTAGAAATAGAAACTTCTTTTCAATTTCGTTCGATTCACTTTGTCTCCCAGACAAACAAACACATCCAAAAAAAAAAAAGACAATTGTTGAAAATACCCGGGAACGAAAAAGCACAAACGCTTAATAACGAATTGGAGAGGAGAAAAATGTACGAAGAAACGTGAGTAAATGAAAATAAAACAAAAGTATTCAGGAAAAAGCACTTCCGGGATTTTTAATGAAAAGCCATAGGATATTTAATTTAACTAATTAAAAATCGTAGAAAACAATAAAGTTTATTTTGAAAGAGATTTAGTGAATTTATATAGTAGTGAGAAGTGACTAATAGTCAATTGCATAATTGTACAGTTAATTTTACTTCGTCTTTCGAATACGCTATCACAGGAATGCATATTGGAATCAAGGGAACGAAATAAGCTTTATGCTATTAAACTTATTTTTGAGCATTTGGAATACGCTGTCGAGCACTAGTCCGCAAGATGAAGTGATGTTGGCACGCTTTCAGATATTTTCATATCACACATTCCTTTCTATAGTTCACATTACAATTACGTATTGTCAAGCCTGTATATTCCGCGGAGTATAATGTGCAGAATATTCAGATCTCAGGAAACCCTTGAGCCTATTTATTAATATTAGTTATGTTTCGGTCGATGGCCTGTTCTTACAAGACAGAGTGCTTAGAGAGGGTCTTATTTATGCCGACTACGCACAAATTCAAAAACTGCACTTTTCAAAAGAGCACAAGCAACAATCTAAGCAAGCTCTCAATTGCATTGGCACCGTCCGGCCCTGACACTATGTCCTGCCATGCCTCATTCTACAAAGAGATTCTAACCCAAATACCCCAAATAAGTAACAGGCGAAACTAAAACATACTCCAGGACATCCACCAAGTAAATGTTTATTCAGTATCCTGCACCTAAAACAAAAATTTCACTAGGCCAACTCGTGAAATGTGTGAGAAAACTAAAACTTACAACAACAGCGATACAAATCCATTTTATTCAACTTTCAACGACAAACACACACCAGGAACAACATGCCAATTAAAAATGACAAATAAAAATGAATAATATACAGGCCGGGAAACTGTCTCATACAAATATACAATAAACCACGATCCTCTAGCGCTTGTGCTCATGGTGGCGCTGAAACGCAACAAATACGATCACTTTTCCAAGGAAATAATGTAAATTACATGATACAAGGCAAGAGTTTCAACGAAAGCCAGTATTAAATTGAAACTGTCAAATACTTGTTGGCGATAGTGTGTAAATAACATAGTTAAAGGATAGTCATAGTGCGCAGAACCGTAGCTAGAGATTACAGCACCCGTGGCGAAGTAAAATTCGGCGCCTCCCACATTCACAAAAGCGCTCATTATTATTATTATTATTATTATTATTATTAATATTATTATTATTATTATTATTATTATTATTATTATTATTATTATTATTATTATTATTATTATTATTATTTTACAAATAAGAGCTGTTTACAGAAGACTTAGTTTGGGCTTTGTGTTAAACTTAACATACCTACCTTTGGATGTATACAGGTCTTCCTGGAGAACAGTTATGGAAATTTACAACTATTTACAATGTTTCATAACATCAATGCGAAATAAATTTTCAATAATTAGAAAGCATATTTTTTTTAAATGTTTGAAGTAGGTGACAACATTAATTTCCAGTAATAATTGTAAGCTTTTGTAATAATTTTATTTTGTATGTCACCACACAAATAGCTTTTTAATTTCAAATCTTTTAGTGTAAAAAATATTTTGTGAAACGTAACGGAAATTCACAAGGAGCTCTCGGAGAATTCCTCAATATTGATCAATGGAGGCGAAGAATATGTTTAATGTTTGTATTTAAAATTCAAAATACATTATGACTACTGCATGAGTTTGAAATTATTGTAATTTTTTGATGAATGAAAGTTCTGAATTTAATGTTACTTGTTGCTAATTAACATACTAAAAATACACAACCCCCACCACACACACATATATATATATATATATATATATATATATATATATATATATATATATATATATATGCGTATATGCATAATGTGTATATATCTTTTGTATGTATGTAGATAGATACAAATCTCTCTCTCTCTCTCTCTCTCTCTATATATATATATATATATATATATATATATATATATATATATATATATATATATATATATATATATATATATATATATATATATATATCCTAGCGATATAAGTAGTTGGTGGAGAAATGGTCCCCAATAAATTCCTTCAAATTAGAAGAATTTCATATATCAATGGAATAAAAAAATCGCTGTAGTGATCAGTCTTTGGAAAAGATAAAATTCTTTGGGTTAAGTTCTGCCCCATTAAGCTCCTACTCTACAACTGCTTCAAGTTTGAAAATGTTATTATTTTCCTTGGTTACCCTGATTTTTAATATTCTTACGTAAACAGTACCTTGCGTGTATTTCTGTGTCTCTTTGCTCCTTTCATTTTCATACCTTCATTCTTACTGTCGTAATTAATCCTATTGGGTAGAAAAGCATGATTAACTAAGCAAACTCAACGCCATCAGAAAGCCGAACACGTATTTTAGATCTTGAGAGTTTCTGATTTTGAAAACTCTGGTGCGTACACTATAAGTGATTAATGTACATCTTGTATATCATATACACTCATATATAATATCTTCCTTTATTATATTATGATTATATCATATATAATACCTTCCTTTAAGTAATAAGTAAAAGCTTGTTTGAATTTTATTGAAACGTTCCATTTGCGAGTGAAACGAGCAAGAAAATTTTTATCAAATATATTTCTATGCAAACTGATTACAATATTGATATAATAGGATGTCAATATATTTTTCCGTGCGACGCATCGTTACTCACTTTTAACACTTTTTTCCTTTATTCTTGCTCTTTCGGCGCCCACTTGCTACTAGCGCCCCGGGCGACTGCCCTGCTTGCCGCACCCTTAGCTATGGCTCTGATAGTGCGTTATTTTAACATCTGGCTTAACATTGCATTTCTTTGCTGTGTACGAATGAATAGTCTGTATGCTCCATAGAGAAGTTCTATGAAACATGCTGAAAATTCGTATACTTCATATGTACAGCATGCACGCTGTGTCTAATTGTACGTAAGAGGAATATGTACAGCAATTACGTTTCCTAACAGGTAATAAACGAATTTACATACAGTACTGATGTTACATACTTCTTGTAATGATGCTCAGTCAACATTGTCCTTATTATTCATCCATGCATACGATCATAAGTAGATGATACATACGTATATACTATTCCTGTAGATTAAATCATATAAATGACGCAGTTACACGGAAAGTACATATGACACATATGTTTGCCCCAGTATTTTCACTGTAAGATGCAACATACAGACGACCATTTAGTTTGGAAATTACACGATTTATGTATGTAAGCTACATGTATCGGTAAATCATGTACTTTTTTTTCTGTCAGCTTATACAGATAAATTTGTCATGGTTGAAAAGAAGAAAAGATAAAAGCGAAATAAATTAGAATTGAAAGGACTAAAATTACTATCCTTCACAGAAACCTTTTCTAAAGATTACATTGCAGCCTTCATTCAAGTTTTATTGAGCTTTTGTACATATTTTTTATGTAATTATAAACTTGCTACTATCTTAAAAAAACTAAAGTTTCTTCTTGACTAGTAACTTTAAGAGTAAAGTTTCACCTTTGTGTACTCTTGTATGTTGTTTACTTTTCTTCTATACCAGCTGTCTTTACCTATTATTTAGCTTCCAGAATTATTCTTAAAATCATATGCTCAATTTCCCTATGAATTTTTTTGTTTTAATCATTTACTGGGTGCAATGCCTTTCATCTTTATAATTTCAGTGTCAATTGTTGTCTTGTCACAAACAATCTTTTCCTCTTAAAGCCTTTCTCTTGCTATTTGCTGAAAGCATCTTAAATACATTTTTAAATTCCTCGAATGCTTAACAATGCGCATAAAGGAGATAAAGAGCGTGAAAAAAAGATGAGAATACAGAAAAGTTTTCTTCTTCTTTTTTTTTTTAAGAAAAAAAAAAGAACCCAAATAAATTTTCTGATCACTCGATAGCTTTAATCTTGTTTAATAAGATGGATTTCGAACGTGGTAAGAATTTCGTATCATATCGTCCATGGTTTGAATTAGCTTCATGTCGATGTGGATTCTCAATTGCCTTTTTTTTTTGTGCTTCTTTGTTTTGTCACTCCTTATTGATGAATTCAGTGGTGCAAACTATCTATGAGTATCTAGGAAAACTGTACTGTATTTGGAATGCTGAATACGAACAGCTAAATGGCGTATACAATTTCAGTTTAATGTTACCGAAGAGAAACCTGTTTAACCTTAAATAGTGTAAGACTTGTTTTAATGATTAAGAATTTGCTAGTTGAGCGGAAAATGAAGAGAAGATTATTACAAATGGTGGTGGAGAAAATAGCAATTTAGAATTTACTGAAAAGAAGGAGAGGAACTGGTTGAAACATTTGCTGAGTAGGAAGTGTATCATGAGGAACGTAGTAGAGGGTATGGTGGAAGGAAAGAGAAGGTGTGTCAAAAAAAGCTACAATTGATAAACATTATCAAACTAGTAAAATCGTGAAGAAGTCAGCCGAAGTCCGTGTTCTGTTGCAGCAAGTGAACTGCCAATAACGGCAGAATACCTAAAATGATGATGATGATGCTCTAATAGTTATTCATTGTCTAGTAAGAATAACTGAAATGGAAAATTTGTGAAACGTATACAACCACAAGTATTTGAGTCAGGTAACTCTTGATGCTATTTCAACTAATAGGAAAATGTATAGTTCTTCTTTATAACGATCATAAATAATAACATTTTTCAATTCAAATGTAAGTGCTATATATATACACATACCAGGAAACAAATAGTAGGCAAAAACAGAAATATGATGTTATTTACAATTTGTGTTATATAGTTACCAGTTTCACCATTAATATGAATGAATTACGTTGTCAGGCGATAATTATTGTGTAATTCTCGTGAACATAATTTAATATAAATAATAATAATAAAATATGTCATAACGTCTTATTGAATGTCGTAAACTAACCAGAAAGTTCAAAAATGTCCCTGGACAAAAAATCTTTCCAATGTAATTTTCTTTTAAAGTTTCTGCACTTTTTAAAATCTTATATCTTGCACCCTAAAATTTAAGCCTAACAACCTGACCTATAACTTTGTAAGATTTCAATGATTGAAGGATGTAAACATGAAAGAATGTTTATTCAACTTAGTGTGGTATTAATGTTAGATAATAGTAGTTGGTAGTAGTTAGTTATTTTGAGCTACCAAAACAACTCATGTATTTACAAAATATCTCAGTCTCTTTAGTGTACAAAGCTTTTAACTTCAATCTATTTCTCTGTCTCTCCTCACAAACAATTAAGTACATTGAACAACATTCAGCTAGTTGATTCCATTAACCTAGAATAGAAGAATAAATTACTTGACTAATACCTAAGGTAAAACTTTAAAAAAAATTGCCATTTAACTCCCCACTTTAAACACTTTAATTAGTTAAAATGGATGTCTACTGAAAGAAAATTATTATGAAGTAATTGTCTGAATACGAATATTGAAATAATCTTACAGACTGAGAAATTCCACGCACTCGACGATATCAGCAACCAACCTAAATGGAATGAGGGGGAACCAGGGACTTTTCGTACCTCTCTTTGCTGAGCCATCGTGCCATCAACGAGTAGTGAAGATTCATTATATTAGTACAGACGTAAACAAGGTTTTGCATACGACGGGATATTACGACATATTCCTTTTAGTCAACGTAAACGTTAGGATGGACATTTTGGAACCATTGGAGAAGAGATGAAATATCGGCACTTAAGGTCATTTAGCCCGTCACGTATAAGAGATGACGTCCCTCGGTGAGAACATTATCCGGATAAAGAGAAGGAAGAGAGGATTGAGGAAAAAAGAAAATGGCCCTGGGACCTGTAATTTAGGTACCACCCCGGCATTTGCCTGTTCCGAATGAGGAAAACCCAGAAAAACTTCATTCAGGGTGTCTGGCCCGAAAAAGCGTCTTACACTTTTTTGACCAAGTGCCTCCACCGGGAATCGAACTCGGGACCGCTCGCACCGAAGACGAGAGCGTTAGCGACACTTTCAATGTTCAAATATTTAAAACGCGTACTTTCAATGTCCATATGCAATGATTACAAGCTTTAATAATGATGTGGTTTGTGATGTAAGTTTTTTTTTTTGTTTAGCGTCCCTTAAAGTAACGCGGCTCTGTGAGACGTAGATCCAAATCACATGAGCTCCCGCATAGAATCGAGTTCTAGTCTCCCATCCCAAAAAGCGAACGGTAACTACTTAGCCAAGAGGGAGCTCCATTTAATAAATAAAATTTTATTATAAGATTCTACTTCTTAATTTTGAGCTGTAGATGAGCCATTAAAAAACTGCTTGGAGTTGAAGCCGACATCAGAACGTCATTTTTCCAACAATGGTAAACAGTTAGCAACACTTACTGCAATATTTGTCTCCAAGTCAAAGCAAGTTAAACGAAAGGAGGAGCACCGCGAGTGGTTTGCACGAGATAAACGCAAAATTCCTTTCACCGGATCGGTTTTCTCTAAAATACTCTTTCTCTCGCTCTTTCTCATTTTCACTCTTTCCTTTCGTTTTTTTCTGTTTCTACTTAATCTACATTTTTTTAGCCACTGGAAATACGTAAAAGTTGTATGCATCTATTTCCGGAAATTTAATTTACTTCCTCAAATAAATAATTTTCCCCGAGGTTAAAATTCGAAATGCTCCATCTTCCTATATTCACGTAAGACATGGCGTTTCCTTTTTTTTTTTTCATATTTTTCCTTCCTCAAATCTATATATGGTGTCTATTTTGCTTTCTCGTAACATCTTAAATTTAATCTAATTCTCACTATACTTTTTTCTATAGCTATTTCTAACACTTTTCTCCTTATTACTCTTCGCAATTTTTATTTTTTGATATTTACTTGCTAAAAGTTGGTGTATCCCTCAAACGGGAAAATGGAAATAAAAATTATAAAATTGAGAGATTTGATTGGATGTGAAACGTTTAAACAACGCAACCAAATTGTGAAAGAGAGATGATATAACAATATACCATATTTTTAGTTTTCTGTTAGAAAAGATAGGGAAACTTACGCTAAGCAATGAAGAAAACAATAAACATATTTCTTATATAATAAATTGGGAATTGAGAATTTGTTATTTAAAAATATGTCATTTAGTAATCTTCATTAGCAGTAACAAAAAAAAAAAAAAATCTTTCATATTCAAGCTTCTATCTCAGCCATTTCAATTAGACATATACACTTTTACTCGTATAATATCACTTACAGTTTTATTGGTTTTTCTTTAGTAGATAGACTTCCATTCTTTAGACTTCCAAATTATACTATGTATTAATGAAATGAATCTTGTAGCAGCGTATTCCAACTATCTAATGTATGACATGGTGTATAATCTGAGGATTATCAGGAACATTATTTGCTTGGTTATCAGGAAAGGGAATGAGATAAGTAAGTGCAGTAAATTAGGTGTAGACAGTGTAAACGTGTTCATTAACATACAAATTGTTTGTATGCAGCACCATCGACTATGCTATAGGTGATCTTGTATGCCTGACACTGCTGTCTTCTAGCAAAGTTAAGTTTCCTGAAAGTTCCTTTTCCTATCGGTGTAGTTTTCGGAGATGGAGAGGAGGAGAAAACAAATCACAGATCATTCAGTTGTAAATACTTATGTTAGGCTAGCCATATATTGGACAGGACACAGAAAATAAAAGCAGGGGCAGAGAAAGACGGGAGAAAATACGGAGATAGAGTCCTAAGTACATTGACCGCGTCTCAGTCACAAGGCTGGAGAGGTCTCTTTCCATTATACTTGGATGAGTATGCGCTACTAGACTTTGTTTCATTGTTCATATTTTCCTGTCCGTACTGCCCCTTGATTTGAATGTTCTGTAATCTGATCCAGCATAGAGGTGGCGTTATAGAATGGCTCTGTCTCACTGTCGGTTTGCCCTACTAGGCAATAGATATCAATAAAAAGTAATAAAGAGGCATAAATATTAATAAAGAGGGGTATTTGATATAGTTTGTCTATATTTCATAGTTACCATTCACTTTTATATTTTAGATACAGACTGCAGCAAATATCTAATTGACGACGTAATCATAAATGTAGAATACTGATAATCGAGGATAGTTAGCAAAGAATACGAGTAATAACGTTTGAATGATTATTTTTTACTGAAATATGTTTAATAAAAAGTCAAATTTAAAACGGAACGAAATGAAATTTTTCAATTTAACGCCTCACGATTATGCCCTTTAGGCTAAGGCAGACACGTGATTAAGGCAAAGGAATGATAATGGAAGTATCGATGGGATGATTGTAGAAGGAAAGGGAGTGCCCCGAGAAAACACATGGGCACAATGTTATCCACCAGAAAGTTATTTCGCTGCGGATGGAACCAGGTCTCCCATGCACTAGAGGTAAGCGTCCACCGTGCTTCCCAAAAATCAATTTTTAGTTATACATTATTATTATTATTATTATTATTATTATTATTATTATTATTATTATTATTATTATTATTATTAGTAGTAGTAGTAGTAGTAGTAGTAGTAGTAGTAAGTACGCTGCCTTTCAGCAGATTCTACGAATAATGAGTTACGCATATATATTCTCAAAAGTATTGTACTGTCACTGATAGTTCAATCATAGTTATTTGAAAAAAAAAATCCGTATTCTGCAATCTTTAGCTAACCTTTAAGGATTGATGTCACAGATAATCACTTGTGGCTAGTTCTCTTTAACTCCTTCTTTTCTGTTCCACAATGACTCATATCACGTCATATATATGTCCTAATCAATTTCTCTCTTCTATGTTTCCAAATTATGCTATACATGGGGAATTTTATAGGACGGTTACGTTTGTCCTTCCATCTGTCAATCTGCCGACTTCGACAGATACCTGATCAAAAACGGTAATAGTGAGAAACGTTTTCTTGGGGACGGGAAATCGATTTAGGGTTCCAAGCATAGGCTTCGCTTAGTTCCTTAACCAACTATTCCTTAGTTCCTTTACCGAAAGTGATAAAACCAGTAATTCCCGGCATAATATTAGATAGAAATTTTTACGTATGTGTGGAGAATAGTATGATAGTTGAAACAGAACTTTTCGCATAATTGTGTACGAAAATAATTAAAGTTAACTCAACTATTCTGCATATTATTCTTACGTGATCATTTTTTAGATTTTAAAGTATTAAAAGTCAGGCATTTTACTTGAATGATTTGAAGAATGAAAGATGAAAAACATTAGAATTCACAAAGTACTTCATCATGATGTATATGGGCACCTCTGGCACACTCTGTAGCTACATCTGTGACTCCCGGTTTGAAAGTTGATTACCATAATACAAAACGGAAGCAGTTCTTAATATAGTCAGCGTTCAAGAAATACATTATATTTCTAACTTTATCTCTTAACTGAACCCGGAAGTAACAGAAAGTTACTATAAACTTCCGATTTCAATGTTAATATTGTAAAACGTTGTTCCATATAGGTTTAGGTAGAGCGTTAATAAAAAGGGTGTCCGGAATCGACTCCTACTACTGTTTTTTATTATAAAACTTTTCCACTATAAAAGTATTTTTATAAAATACTGAACAAATAATCTCTCTAGTATTCAAGGTTATTTATAGGTAGTCTTTGACCGTAAGGTCGCAGACAGGATCTCTACAGAGCCTCGTAGCAGGCTAAGCAGAGGGGTATTAAGGATCCAATGCTCCGTAGCAAGCAAAGGCGGGTTAATTGGCCAACAGAGCCCCGTAGCAGGTTAAGCGGCTGAGGTTAGGATTCCCAGACAGAGCCTTGTAGCAGGATAAGCCAGGAGATAGGATAGACGTAGTCCCATAACAGATTAGAGGCATGGGGTTAGGTTACTCCAAAAGTCCCGTAGCAGACTAGAAAAAGGTCACCAGAAAACTTTTATGGAGTTGTCTTCCTCCATCCAATCTACAGGGTCCTTTGGGTGGTGGTTGCGCTGCTGCTCCGTAGTCATCTGCTGTTCCGTGGGAGGAGCTAGAAGCCGTCGTCTGCAAGTGATTGTAGATTCATCTGGTGTGAAATCCTCTTGCCAAACCATGTGGTGGTGTTTGTAAACACTGGCGTGTGGAATTGTTTATACGCTACATCACATGGGACGTTACAATATATATGTAGCAACAAGGCAGCATGGTGATAAAGTGGTAGAGTGCTTACCTCTGATGCGTTGGGGCCCTGGTTCCATCCCAAGCCAACTAAGTTTGTGGTGGACAACATCGTATCATTGGACTTTTAGGGGTATTCCCCTCTCCTCCCTCATTCGCATTCCATCAATTTTTCCATCATCATACACTTGCCTTAATCATCGTCTGCCTTACCCTAGTGAGCATAATCGTGGGACGTTAAACTGAAAGATTTTCTATAGAGCGATTTTCTATAGAGTGAAATGGCTTTTCGCCACATCATTCTATTCCACCAGAAAGTGAAGAAAATCTAGGATTTTCGTTTATAACACCAATTACCACAGCTAAATATGTAAAATAGTGAGAAACAAATCTTCTTGATATACGATATGTCAAGAATATGTTCCATCTCCGAATTCGTTCCTCAATTTCAAACAGAACTGGTAACAATCTACTATCCTTTCTCACTTCAATATTGATCTACATAGACTAAAAGCCGTAAGAAATAAAGAGAAACAGGGTATTGATGTGGATTCTCAATACCAAAGACAAATTATTTCTCAAGCTTTATCTCTGTACTCAGACTGAAGTTTTCCTCTATTCCAACAGGAACTGATAACAATCTATTATATTTTCTCCTATTATTCCTGTATCCAAATCGGAAGTGTTAGAATTCTGTTTTCAACAATGGTCGCTATAGTGAAAAGACAGTAATAAATAGTTATCTTTTCATATAGATTCCGTATGTCAAGAATAAGTTCCATCTCCGATTCTGTTTCTCTACTCGAAGTGGAACAGATAGCAAGCTATTGCCCTTTCTCGCTTCAACGATGATCTACATGTTTGTCCGGGAATTAGTAGGACTGATATTTTCCCGCCAAAACGTGATGAAAGAGGGGGATGTTACTCCGCTGGTTGGGTGGTAGAGGGTTTTAGCTACCAGCGTACCAGTCGCCAGTAGTCTTTAAGTCTTCATGGAGTGTAGATCGAGTTTAAGGTGAACCCCTTTCAAGGTGCTTGTCATCTCTACATGAATAGTTTGTTAGAGCAGCGTTACGCCATAAAGTTTTGAGTCAAACTAGGTAAAACTGCGAGTGAAACTGGGCAAAGCACAAAGATCTGAATGGTACGTCCCCGCCTCACCTTGTCCGAAAAAAAAGCATGAGCAAGTCAAAGTGAAATTGACGTTGATAATATTTTCCGACTGCATAGGAGAGGTTCACAGAGAGTTTGTACCGCCTGGTCGCACTGTGAATGATGCACTCTACGTGGAGGTACTTGAAAGACTCAGAATACGAGTCCCTCGCCTCCGTCCATCAATCGCTGGATCATGAAAGTTTCATTATGGCAATATTCTGAGCCACACCGCCTTTGCTGTCATGAACTTCCTGACAAAACATGGCATAACACAGGTTACCCAGCCATCTTGCAGCCCAGATGTCGTTCCCGCAGACTTTCTCCCCTTCCCCTGACTGAAAAAGGGTCATGAAAGGGCCGCGTCACGGCCCGGTCCAGGTACTCAAGAGACCGTAACAAGAGATCGGAGTAATATTTGCTTCTGATTTCTATTGAACCTTCAGTGATTGGCAGAGTCGTTGGAAACGCTGTGTTGATGCGAAAGGGGCATAATTTGAAAACTATTAAGTCAATATGTAAAGATTCAGTATGCCATCTCTACTCTCTTCCTCTAATCCAACCGAAACTGAAAGCAATATACTATCCTTTCTATTATCAGTGATGATCTACATAGAGAAAAAAGAGGGAGAGATAGAGAAAACAGGGTCTTAATTTGGATTCAGAATACCAAGAACAAATTATTTCTTAAACTTTATCTCTGTATTCAGACAAGAGTCTTCCTCCATTCCACCATTAACTGATGACAATCTATTTTTTCTCGCTTCAATGATGATTTACACAGAGTAAAAGCGGTATGAGACAGGGGAGAACAGGGTCTTGATGTGGATTCAAAAATACCGAAGACAAGCATTTCTCAATCTTTGTCCCTGTATTCAAACCGGAAATATGGTTTTTGGTTTCAAGAGTGACGGCCATAGCAAAGAAACTGTAAATCGTAGACAGAAGGAACCTTCGTTTTGTTCATATGGAGTCAGCACCACAATAACAAACTCCATTCCAAACCTTATTCTCCTATTACAACTGAAAGTTATAGATCTATTACTTTTGATTTCGCATTGAATTTACATAGTTTGAAAGTCTACCATAGTTTAAAAATATTAGCGATACACATTTTTCTTATAAAAGTAAGGAAATCATCAAATATTAAGCATTCTTCTTTTCCTCTCAGCGTTCCTTTAATTATTTTCCGTGCAATTAAGCAAGTTTTGTATTTCTTCTCCAAATCCAGATGTCGAAAGCTGCACTCTTTTCCTGCTCATTTAGTAGTAGTAAACGCATTTCTGTTTCGATTACTTGAATTACTATGGAACATAGAAGTAAGGTAAATCAGCTTTATCTTGAAGTATGACATAATACCTACTTCCACCATATTTGTTTGTTCAGGTCATAATAACAACAATCCCATTAGCTAGCAATGTTTCTCTAAAACTAAACAAACAACTGATTGTTCAGCATCGTTTAACTGAGAAATAGTATTTCAGTGCGAATAACATGTTAAAACCTAACGTTTTTCTTTATAATAAAATACATGCCTAAAGGAAATAAAAATCGTAGTAATTTCCATAAAAAAGAAAATAAGTTCTTCGTAGACTAATTTTCAGGGTTTGTTTACTTAATAGTAATAGGAAAATGCAACTACAAGCTGGAAAGTTATTTTGTCTCAAGAATAATAATTTGAAATTTGCATCAACCTTTATTATGCCAATCCTGGGTCTGAGAGGACTCCAGGCAGGGTTATGTTTAACAATTTCTCCTGTGTTTCATTGTTATTTTGTCTTCGTCTCTTTCTATGCAGTTTCGAATTCTTATATGACTTTCCTTATTTAGTGCTAGGTTATTTACAAATTCTATGAAGTTTTAGTAACCAAAGGGCATATTGATAAGTTATGATCCGCACAGAGATAAACGATTTCAATGTTATTATAAGTACACATATATATTTTTATTTTCAGTTTAGCGTCTCTTTCAGCAGTGAGGCTATATGAGACGTGAACCTACAGCATAACGTAAGATCCGAACCAGATAAGCTTCCGCCGGAAATCGAACTTAGGTTCTCTACGCCAAACATGTGTGCGCTATTCGTTTAACCCCAAGGAAGCTCATGGTACATAAAGAGAAACTATCCAAATCTATATTTTATTCTCCATATATATATATATATATATATATATATATATATATATATATATATATATATAATAACCATTCTTTGCATCTAGCGTTAAATCAGCCCTATTATGAAGTGATACTTTTGAGATGGGAATACTTAAAAGATCAGCAACCTATTCTTGGGATGTTGAATCCATTACAAGCAAATGCTTGTAGCTATTTATTGCCGTTTCTGTTCTATAGTGACAAACGTGGAAACCGGGAATGGCTGCTTTCCATCATTTTTGCTTTGAAAAGAGGGTTAGCATATGTTATGGAACCTATTCTTTGGACGCAGAATCAATTGCAAGAAACCTCTTCTGGATATCTTGTACGGTTTTTGTTGTACGGAAATCAGTATTGAAGGCGGCATTAGTAGTTTATTTCAGCCACTTCCGGTTTCGGTAGAGTAATACAGGGTGTAACGATATGTTTCTTTGCCACATTGAACCAATTAGAATAAACGGTTTGCCGCCATCTGTTACTATTTCCGTTTTACAACGATAATCATAGAAAGAGGAAAGGTTGATTTCTACGACTTCCGGTTTAAATACAGGTCCAGTGTGGTTTCGGTTCCGGTAGGGAAAAGGATTATGGAATTTGTTTTGGGGACGCTGAATCGATTATAGGAAAATGTTTGTCACTATTTACTACTCTTTCCCTTTATAGAACGATAAACGTGGAAACCGAAAATGGCTGATTTCTACCATTTCCGCCTTCAATAAGAGGTTAATGTAAGAGAGAAACCTAGTATTTGGGTATTGAATCAATTACAAGCAACCGAATCCCAATATCTCTTATCGTTTTTTTCCCGGATACCTTTCGACAGACAGATATACGGACAAAGCAGGGAGAAATTCGTTCTATATATGACTTCTCTAGCATAGTTTGGAAGTCTAATAAGGTTAATAATAATTCTAGCATTATTTAGCACTTAAATTATATATTTTTGGTTTAATTTCCATCTGTGTTATTTATAAGATAAACAACACATACTTATACGTGCTATATCATTATGTATAATTGTAAATATTATTAATATGATAACCTTAAATTGTTTTTGTAATAACAATTTTCCGTTCCATTACTATATGTGTATGGCTTTATTTTTGAATACATTTGGATAAAATAGATTTATAGAAACTTTAAATGATAAGAGAATAAGAAATGGAACAACAATATTTGCTAGAATTTGTAAGGTGATTAAATTTGAACATTGCTTAGTAACAGCATGAAACCGAAAGTAATAACTAACGAAATCTACCATGCGAGAATAATTTCAAAAAGCTCCTCTGAGTAATTTCTTCAAGTACATGTTTGTATCATCAACAACGTAAGTAACTTTTTTCATTAAACACCGAGGCTTTGTTGTTTCCGGTTCCTGCTTTAATTAAAGCACAGACGGGAGAAGATCAACCTCACTACCTTCGACATTGTTAATGTTAGAAGAGAAAGTTCTTAAAGAAGACAGCTACTCATATATGTGTTGTGATTGTGAATATTTAAGAAAGAAGCCGCCACTCTTGAATAGGAGTTCTTTGGTTTGCTCCGGAGATGCGAAAAGAAAAGCTTATTCTGTACTTCGGGAAAATCGCCACGAAAACTTTGTTCAATACATTGGCAGTCTGGTGAGTAAAGACCTGTGTTCAGTAATGTGTAGCTTATGTAGTCTAGCACCGCGATAGTTTTCTAATTTATTAATTTGTTCATGTCATTCTGCACCAAGCTATGGAACAAAATTTGAAAAAAAAAAGTAATAAAGTTTGTTATAATATCAACCGCACGAAAAACAATCTTTTGAATAAACTCAAAGTACTCTAAATCTTTGATTCTCAACCTTTTCAAGCCTAGCGTCACTTTGGGAGAATGTGACTGATCTCATTGCCCCGTTCAGTCACCTTAACCCAATTCGCCCGTGCACAATTCTTAACGTAAAACATGGACGAAGTACTCTAAGAGCAAGAAAAAAACTTACATTTTTTTAAAATCAGCCTTGCAGAACACACATATATGTAAGCAGAAACGCTTTCAAAATTTCAACTCGAAATCCAATTGGAAGATGACCATTAGGAAGACCTAGACTCACATGGGAGGACAATAAGATGGAAATTGAAGAAATAGGAATACAATGGAGGGACTGGAGTTTCTTCTACATCTTTTCCCTTACATTTCCCTTATATCCCTTACATCAAATGCTCTCAAGGTAGTATATCGCACTTTAATACTTTTTTCTTTTTCTTTTTCTTTTTCTTTTTTTTCTTTTTTTACCAGCGGCGTCTTTGTAAACGAGAACATTTGTGTTAGGAACCAACCACTGGTCAAAAAAATTTTTGAAGATAGTTTTAAAATACTATGCGTCGAATTTTCGCTGACAATTTTCAGGATTATAAAGAAGAAAGTAAGGAACAGTAAACATTTCAGACATCTCCTTGCTGCACAGAATATAAATTACTATTATTATTATTATTATTATTATTATTATTATTATTATTATTATTATTATTATTATTATTCAGTTGTTGATGCAGACAGTGAAGGTGTCAATAAGTGAATGATATCATTTCAACTTCTATCTAGAGTATCCATGTAGAGCATCTTTGAATTTTTATGATTGACGAATATTTTTGATCAATTTTATTATGCCAATAATATACTTTGAGCCTTTCAGGTGGTTTAAAAGACCCGATGTTGGGTTGTTGTATTTCACACCAGGGATACTTTTTTTCTAGTATTTAATTTCCTATATAAGTGTCTTGCCATGTTCATAGTTTCTGGTAAATATGTGCGTACTGAAGCGGATTGGCCAAAAAAAAAAAAAAAAAAAAAAAAAAAAAAGATGAACATTGAGAAAAATCTTAATAAGTTATAGTAGCTTTTCCATCAATCGTGTTGAGTGTTCTGTTCTATGAAATTTGATACACATACCCAAAATCATATGAAATGAAATATTTAGTTTAACGTCCCATGTTTTTACACGAAGGCTAAGGGATACAGTGACTATGTGAAATGAATGAAATGGTAGAATAATGAAAGTGAGAGGAAACAGGAGAACCCCGAGGAGACCCACCCAGACGATGTTTGTCCAAAGCAAAGCTCATTTGGCGCAAGCTGGAGTCAAACCAGGAATCTCATGCAGTAGGGGTGACCCAAAACATAATCACTAGGGTGAAATAATATATTCGTGATACCAAATACATCCATGTCCCAACATCAGGCCTTTCAAACTACCTGAAAGACTCGAAATATAAGAACCATAAAGAATAACTGTTCACAAAATATTCAATATTATGAAATTATTCATTATTATTCATCAATACTATTCAAAACGTGTAGGAAGACAGGCATATGAGGCTTTCTACAGTTGAACGAGGGCACCAAAGTATAATTTGGTATCCTGGACTGTGGGTAGAAGATTGAATAAATAATTGGCATCTTCATCGGCACCACCAACCACTGAAGAAAAGCAAATACGAGGGTCATTGCAAAAGTCATGACAACTATTTTTTTTCTTAAAATGGTAATGAATAAAAAATATGAAATATGCAAATGGAAGGTTAGTTCATATGTAAACTTTACATGGAGGGAGATGGTTGAACACACAGACCACCATAAAGATATAGCACGATAAAAAAAGACGAACAAAATTTTGTTGTTTCAAACATGTTTTATTGTCAATTGCAACGGTGTACAATAGTACAAGGAAGAAACATGTACCTGTGCCATCTTAGAATCCCCCGAAGTAATATCCCAAATAATCCATCAACACTGCCAAGGCTGTGGAAGACACCGAATTGGTCTACCCATGGCCTAGCCATGAGCGAATCTTCGGATTTCATGCTTGACTGCTGTGGCAGTCTTCATTGTTCGAAAGCATGTTCCACGCAATGGTTCTTTCTGCTTTGGTATGAGGTCATAATCGCAAGGTGATAAGTCTGGCAAATATGGTGGATGTCACAGGTTACTATGCCTGCCCTGTACTATTGTGTACTGTTGCAATTAATAGTAAAACACGTTTGAAACAAAAAATGGTCATTTTTTGCGCTGTATCTTTATGATGGTGTTTTGTTCATCCATTTCCCTAAATGTAATGTCTACATATGAACTAAGCTTCCATTTGCATGTTTCAGTATTTTCATATTCGATACCATTTTCGAGAAGAAATAGTTGCAATGACTTTTGCAATGACCCTCGTACATTTAAGAAGTATATTCAGTGGAATAACGAGTTGCTTTTACTTTCTACTGTTCTTGCCTTAGCCATAATATTGCTGAAAGTTGTCAGCGAAACATCGATGCACAATTTTTTTCTAAACCGTCTTAAAAAAAACAATTTAGACAAATAAAGTTAGTACACTTCAATTTATTAATAAAATCTTACTTACGTAATATTATTATACATTAGTTACAATAGCTTCGTATCTCAGGCAGAGCTTAACTTCATGGAAGCATAACCCTTTGGGGAGAAGATCAACTGCACTGAGAAAAAAATGTAAGTGGCGTACTTAAAAAGGTAGGTTACATGCGTAATTCCTATAGTTTTTGGACTTAGCACACGTAAGACTGAAAACGCATGTTTTATAATACTTTCCGTATAAGTGTTTTATCTATACGTACTTTCCGTATGAAACAACGTAGGCGGTCAGGATCTCACATACAAATGGACGTATATAACATATAGCTGGGGAATTTAACATAAGTACATGCATGTGATATACGGAAAACTGTTAGATACCAGACATACTGCAACGGCATGATGTAACATCTAAAGGCAGTACGTATGTAGTATATGGATAACGCATGCTCCGTACTGATTTCTGTAGTAAGCAAGAGGATTCCGTACAATATACCACTGTCCGGAAAACACATTTTTCTCAGTGTAGTCAGCATATTGTATTCGTACTTTTTGAGCGACATCTGATTAGTATTATCGGCTATCTTAGACTGTTAGTCTAGTTTTCGTGACTAAATTTTGCTATTTCTTTCATTCAAATAGCTCTCCAATTATTCCTATGTTGCAGGTGAACTCATATTGTCAAAAGATTCTGAAGAGTTCTAACGGTGCACTGACAAGACCAAGTGCTCTTCTATCTCGATGATGTAACGGTCGTACAGAAAGAGACATGAAGTTTAAAATCGATATCTTATGGATAACTTAGATCATTTTTGTATTATATGGTATAAATTTGCCCGGTATCAGAAAAACATATATAGTTTATTTTCTTGTTTAACCAAATGTTTTAAAATTATGTGGTTATTGATATAAAGTAATATTTTATCATATATTTAAATTTATTTTAAATAAATAACTATTATATTTCAATCATTATGCTAAATAATTTCCAGAATGTATGTAGGTGTGCACGGTGAACGTGAACAGACTAATCTCTCTCTCTCTCTGTGTGTGTGTGTAATCGGTGTCAACGCATTCGTGATACAGAGGTTCTACTTGTAACCCATTTCCAACATATGAGTAAGGGAAGAAGAGACATTCCGTGATAGTATTTAAAAATGTATTCGTGGATTAGTCATGAATTGAATCTGAACATGCCATCAGCGAAGCGGCAACATAGTGGTTACGCTGCCTGAGCATGTAACGTGATTGATTACCCACCAGCACACACTGAAGGGAATAGATCATAGTCCTTGGCGACAAGAGATCCGAGGAAAACCTTATTTGTGTCTGATTGCTTTGTAATTGGTTTTGTGTGCAAGGTATTCCAGATAATATGATCATGCCATGAACTTCACAAATACGTAGCTTTCTCAAGAATATTGTATTTTCGTTTTAAACGTTTTCTCTATTTGATAAATATGTCATTAATATGTTGAGTATAAGTTCATGCTACATCGACCTAAGTGGTTTCATTTTTGTGTTTAGCAGTAGCAACGCATCATCCTAATATCCATACAGGGTTTTAATATATTAAGACGAAGAAGACGTAGCATATCACCACGTAGCAACATTTTCTTAAAATTACTCAAGCATAAAGAAAAGTTTTAATTCTGATGCTATGGACAAACTACTGATTTCTTAAAAAGAAATGAAGATACAAATAAATAAATGTTTGATGTCAGTGAAATCTCAGTGTGTGATCATTATGTACGAGGGACAATCAAAAAGTTCCCGGTATTTTGTTATAGCTCTTTATGGTATCGTCCTACTTGTGACAGTCTTATGTGTGACAGGAACTGTTAACTGTCCTATGAACGACCGATTCGATCTGTTAACTGGTTAATGAGTCACCGATTCGTTCAAACTAAGATAATGGAAGAAGATAAGGTACACCCTTCTTTAACTTGTTTCACATTAGTGAGATTTAGAACCTAACAAAATGTACTATAAAAAATTTCGCTCCATCTGAATATAATACGTGAATATGCTCTCATTACATTGACAATTTTTTATACATTCTTCCTAATATTATACTATATTTTTAATTATTTCTATAAATATACTAACTATATCAAGGAGAAACTAAGTAACTAATTAGAGTGTTTATGCCTCTGTCTTCATTATTACATTTTTTAAATTTTTTTCATAGAGTCTTAGAAAGTATAAAAGTAGATTGTTGGTGAAACTGTTACCCGTTTAAGTTTTCCAAAATATAATATATTTCCTTGCTTACAGAATAATTATATTTGAATCAAATTAAGTACAAAAAGCAGAGCTGTTGAAGAAAGGGGATATTATAACTTGATTTTCAATAATTAATTACATAGGAATATACTTTTCATGGAAATATCTCTGTTGTTTCGTTAAGTTATTTGATAAGTTTCATGTCAAATCTAACTCAAAATTAAGATAGGTTTTATTTGCACTCACAGTAGAGGGAAAATTTATTTGACGAACAGTATCACTGGCACGTACATTTTTCATAGCAAGGTTGTTCGGACGCTAATAACGCCAGAGGCAAACCTATTTTACGAGAGAGAATCATACCATCTCCCATCATCTCAATGTAAATGGCTCGGTCGCTCATAGAACAGAGAACAGTTCCTGTCGCTAATAGGACTGTCGCTTCTAGGACTAATTCGCTATTTATTACCACAATATAAGTACACATTTACTTCATACCATTCAAAATTAGTGAGCACCTTCTGAACACACAAACTTGCTCTATTGCTCCTATGATTGCTAAAAACACTGACGAAAGTCGCCTTTTGGTATTTTCCGAAACTAAGCCATTACGTTAATTTTTATCTCTTCTACGATGTGAATAGAGGTATATTTGAGGCCCATTTTTAGCTATGGGGAGATCCAAACATCGATGTCGCAAAACCGTTTTTAAGGCTATCAAATTCTCTGAAGCACATTTTTCCCCAATTTGCATATGAAATTCATGTTTGCGCATTGGTCGACCTGTGAAATTGTGCCAAATGACCACTTATACACTTCTCCGTTCTGCCTGTTACCACCAGTTCACACTTGTCAAATTCATAACTAGGCAACCTAATAACTGTACTGTACAAAGTTGAATGTAACTGCATCACAAATACCAAAACTACAACAACATTACAGAAACTATTTGACTGCCCCTCGTAAAATTATACACAAAAAAGGTATTTTATAAAAGACGAAAATTTCCAACTCAATAAACATTTCTTTGCAAATTTGAAATTCAAGCATGACTATTAAATATTTTAGATCAGAGATTATCCATACTCTCGAAGTTATTTCATAGAAAAATAGTATAGGTGTAATATAGTATTTTATTTGTTTGTTTGGTAATACTTTACAACGCTAGTGTGGCTATTGTAGAATATGTTGCATATCTCATCGTTGTGGTATACTATGTATTATCGGTGCCTTATGATGAAAAAATTGTTAACATGACATATTGACAATCAACAATGTACCAAGTTACCCCCCTTTAACGAAATAAGGAATCAAAAGTACATAGCACAACGATATGGAACCTCCATACATACATACATACATCATTATAATACTACTAATACTACTACTACTACTTATACCTGTGTCGAGAACAGAACCCAATCAACACTTGTGACGCTTCTAACCCATTCCTTCTACTACTACTACTACTACTACTACTTCTACTACTACTACTACTACTACTACTACTACTACTACTACTGTTATTAGTATTATACTACTACTGCCACTACTGCTACTGCTACTACTACTACTGCTACTAACTACTACTGCTACTAACTACTACTACTACTACTACTACTACTACTACTACTACTACTGCTGCTGATGCTACTAGTACTACTACTACTACTGCTACTGCTACTACTACTACTATTCTTAGTACTACTACTGTAACTACTTTAACTACTACTACTACTGCTGTTATTACTAGTACTGCTACTACTAATACTACTACTACTGCTACTTTTGCTACTACTAGTACTCTTACTACTACTACTGTTACTACTACTAATACTTATGTCGAGAACAGAATCCAACCTACCCCTGCGGGGCTTCTAACTCATTCCTACTATTACTACTACTACTAATACTAATATTTACTACTACTACTACTACTACTACTACTACTACTACTGCTGCTGCTGCTGCTGCTACTACTACTACTACTACTACTACTACTACTGTTACTATTTTTCTATACTAAAGCTTCCTTACCCCATGATTTGCACAATTTCCCTAGTGGAAGCATTTCCTGCTTTTGTAATAATGTGAGAGTTCCACTTCCTTCTCTGTCAGCTGTTGTTACCACAAGTCTATACTCACTGATTTCGCAACCCGTCACAAATTGGAATATGAATAAGAATGCCATTTTCGATCTCAATTTACCATGCCTATTCGTCACACTAAATAGTTTTGGAATATTCTTTCCTACTTAGGACACTTCGGATTAATACACTGATAAGCTTGATCAGTGGCCACATATATATACGACAAGGCCATTCCAAGTACTGAATGCAATTACACTTTAATAATCATTTTAGTGAAATAAGGATCTCATACTTCACAACACGCACTACCATTTAACATTTAGAAATTCAACAAGAAGTAATCAATGCTGCATGAAGCAACGAACTACCTACCAGTTTAAATGTTCCGCCACACTCGAGAAATACAACTTTCGCTACGTGCGCGCACACATACCCACTACAATGTAAACAATCAAAATGGCGTCGATCCGTCAAATTTTATTTACTTATAGATAATTTGCAATCTTCGTTACCAGCGATATTAAATCGGCAACATATCTATATAAGAATAAGGCACAAAGCGCACTTCTACCTACTCTTGAAATACTACACCAGGCACGTAATATATAACAGTTTTTTTTTTTTTTTTTTTTTTTTTTTGTATTTGGCGTCTTAAAGCAACAATAAGGTCATGAACAATGTAACTTACTATTAGCGTTGTCTCCTAGCCACTATTCGGGCTCAATCTTCAATCGCGATGCAATTCACGGGTCAATCTGCCATTGTACAAGCTAATTATTAACACTACAGGCTGTTCCACACTATATTATTTCGTCCAAGAAGGCTTGGTTATTAGTCTATGCTACTGGTTGCGACTGAACTCGAATTCAGTTTTAGTAGTTGTTTAAGTACGTTGGAAAACGATAGTATTTATTAATCAAAAGAGAACGTTACAGTGTTTCATGTGGCTATAGTTTAATATAGTATTATTATTGTATAGTACACACTCTTACACTACAACGAAATCAAAATGTAATACAATACTATTACATATTATTAGTTCTTTTCTTAACTTGCTATGTTAATAATAATAATAATAATAATAATAATAATAATAATAATAATAATAATAATAATAATAATAATAATAATAATAATAATAATAATATAAATCCCATGTTGCCGACTTTTGTAGAGTGTTCCTTATTATAAAGAAAGCATAATCAGTTTATAACAACTATTTTGCCCTAAGATCGTTATTTCAGCATTTCTAAAACTAATTAAAAGGTAGTTTACTCACTAAATGTTTCAATGATAATACGCAAAATAGAATATACGCAAACTGACGCAGTTTCCGAAGATTTTCTGCATTTACTTTCCTATTTTAGAAAAAGTCCATCTTTATAGTTGAAAATACATACACTCTTAATGGCTTCTGTGCGTATTACATTCTTTACAGCTCAAACAAAAATGTTTAAAAATGTCTGACCACACAACTTCACAATATAGATTGTTTAAGCCATGCAAGAACATGATATCATTTGATAGGGACTATTGCTCATATCAACCTATACATATTTATTAATGTTATCGTTATAAGTTCTCTTCTCGTCTTATGCTATTTCGTATTTTCAAGTAGTATGGGCATCGCTGTCAGGATATTTGTGTCGATATTAGGAAAACGCAAACCCAAAAATATGCAGCCAGTTAGTTTAAGGTATATTGTCATTACATACTAGCCGAAACGCTCATTATTCCCATTCCAAGGATAAGGTTTATGCATTATATCATGTTTGAAACTAAAGAAATGGAGCGAAATAAATAAATACATAAATAACTAAATAAGAAAATACGAGTCTTTCGGCATTGTCTCTATCAATACAATTTAAATAAATAAATAAATAACGAATAACAACCCCATAGTGTTATCCCTGTCAATTTCCTGACCAGCTGGCATACCGCTTTTTTTTCCCTAAGCTTGTCCTTAAATGTCAGGAATCAGCTTGACGATTCCAAACACTATGGATTCGACTCAAATATCGGCGATTTCACCCTTTACTCCTGATCACAATTACTTAATGTTAAATTTGAATGACTTCATGAGTGTCACTATTCATCTCGGCGACCTAGAAAACTAGAGTTAACACTAATATTTGAGGTATTTATCATCTCCTTGTTTTGAACCCAATTGATCCCTATCCCAAGCCAAAACTCGGAAAAAGCAAGTAAAGGAATGAGTGCGATAAAAATGGAGGAACACTTTTAGCGTTACTTTTGTCAAAATGAAATAAATAAATATTAGTAATGCTCTTGCCCTTGCTTCTGTCAATATGACTAAAGTACGCAATAAACAAAGAGCGACGTCTTTCGTGTTGCCCTTGCTAATTCCAGGACAGCTAACATCTCTTCATACTAAAAAGTGACTAAAATACCACGGGCATTGTCACGAATCAGCTTGGTGTTCCCGAAATCTATCGATTCAATACTAATATGGTCAATTCGGCACTTTGCTTAGTGTTGTTGACACGTTATTTAACCTTTCCTTGTCCACTAATGACAATGAAAGCTAAAATTAGACTTGGACCACGTTAAGAATGTCATTCCGCGATAACGACAACTATGGATTTGACATTAATATTTTCTGGGAGATCCCTTGTCATTACATGATAAGCGTACGTGTCTGTAGCAAGGGAGATTGGGTTCGATTCTCTGAGGAAGTTGGTTCGAATCCCCATTAAATTGAAGGCTCAAGTCTTATTTACCCTTGCTGCTGAAAGAGCTGCTAAACTTCAATTCGCCATCACTAATAGCCATTACCAGAGGTAGTTATCCTCTACTTATCTGTCTTGACTTTTATCCCCACAAACCCGACTATCCTGAGACGAAAATTAAAAGAAAAAGGGTTTTATAAGTGATTAGGTCTTCATAATATCTGGTGAAAACTTATCTATGTGCAACAATTGGTAGATCTAGGCTACTTCTTTCAATACGAAAATTTGATGACAACTACACATACATACGCCAATACACACAGACAGAGAGATACGCACACACAATTTTATATATAAAGTGCCCAAGAAGTCCCTACTCATTTCTGGGAAGGGATACTTGAGTTCAAGTGAAGTATTTATAATATCAAAGAAGATATCATAAGTCTAGGAAATCAAGGTGTACAAATTTAAGATTAGGGATTTGGCGCCGGTGCTTACAATTTCCCCAACAATGTTGCATCATTTGTTCAAGTGTATAGTGGAGAGATGACAATTCTGTTTGGATGTGAAAGGCGGTCATGTCGAACTGCTGTGATTCCGTTGACCTATGGTGTCTTCTTTGATATTATAAATACCTCGTTTGAATTCAAGCGCTCCTTCCCAAAAATGATAGGGACTTCTTGGGCACCCTGTATAAGTAAATAAAAGTCTATTTCAGCAGGGTCAACAAACATCTATTTTTATTGAAAATGAACGACATAATTTCTAGTCTAGAAATATTAGACTTTCTCGAAACTAAAACTAATTTACCTTCAAATACGAGGCGCATCCAGAAAGTAACTTTCCCATAGCTACGAAACCGTATATTGCGCGAAGCGACAATATGCACGTGAGAGAACAAGGCCCTAGCATAGTGGATGTAAAAGTGGAACTTCCCTCGTGCTCTCAGTAGCGTCGTGGTACTACTTGAAGATAGACGTCTCTATTCCAGAATGAAGTGTGAGCAGTGATAAAGTTTTTAAACGCACAGGGCATAGCGTCGATTGAAATCCATCATGATCTGTGCCAAGTCTATGGGCCTAATATCATGAACCAGCAGATGATGCGTTGCTGGAGTAGACAATTTGCAGCAGGACACCAAAATATGCATGATGAGGAGCGCAGTGGATCTTATTCGGGACCTCACTTCGAGCACAGACGATCTTGTGGATCTTATTCGGGACCTCGCTCCGAGCGATTACCATCTGTTCTTGTACTTCAAGAGATTCTTGTCAAGTCAGCATCAGAATTTTCAGAATAACGGAGAGGCGGAGAAGATTGTCAAACAGTGGTCGAGTTCTATGACACACGTATAGGCAAGTTGGTCCCACGGTATGACTAATGTCTAAATTCCGATGGTGAATATGTTGAAAAATACATAAACCCATTCTGTATCTTGTACGATATATGTTTGCATTCAATTGTGTTTTTCTTTCTGTGCAAGGCCTTTTGGAAAAGTTATTTTCTGGATGGGCCTCGTATTTATTCATTTTTTTCAGTTTTAGAAAATTTATTGCAGTTAAAAAAATTAAAGTTAATAATTATTTTGGATTTATTTGATTCAATGTACTAGATATTTTCTCGTATTCCTAGAGTTATAATAAAAAGCTTAATGAAGGTATATAGTAGATTCATCTTAATAGGTGACATGTTTATAGCACAGCATAATTTTTTGTGTTTACAAAAACAATTTTTCCCTAATTTTCTAAAAACTTTATTTAGATAATCTTTCCTGCATATATTAGTATTTTTTTTCAGTGAACTTACAGGCCCGCAGCCAGAACATTAAAGCAGAGGGGAGGACGAAATAATCTATATTTCTCTGTTCACGTTATATTTCTCTGAACATCTTAATAGAGGATGCGGTGACTCAGTGGTAGAGCGTTGATAGCCGGTGAATTGGGTACTTGGTTCAATCCCAGCTCTCGCCTAGTGAGCTTTGTTGTGGACAAACACCGTGTGCGTGGCTTTTCTCTGGCTTTCCTTACTCCACCATTTCATTCATTTCTCATCATCACCGTTTCCTTTACTAGCCCATCGGCATAATCATGAGACTTAGAGATTTCATTTTATTTCTGTTCCACCTTAAAATCTTCCACTGTCATTCAGTATCTTAAGGACATTGGATTTCTATCGATGGACATATGTCCCAAAGTTCGACTTTATTTTCCCTTATGGTAACCATGTTGTTTAATATTGATAATTGTATGACAGAAAGTGACATAACTCAGTATATTTTCCCATATGGAACTAGCATGTTAGAATAGGATTATCGTATAAAATGTTTTAGTCTGAGTTTTCTTCAACATAAGAAGAAACATGCAACTAAAAATATACTCATTATTTAAGTAGAGTTCTAGCTCACTGTTTACCTTTCCATGGGAATCAATATTTGTTTCTTGGCTGTATAACAATTCTTCCACATACACGGTGAGCAGAAACAAAGAGTACGAATGGATCTATGGTGAGTGAATATGAGCGGAAACGCAGGAAAAAAGTTAGGGATAGCTCACAACAGAGAAGGAGGTCAAGAAATTCAAGACAGACGAAGAAAGATTAAAGGAAAGAGAGAGTTAGTAAAAAAGAACTCGGTTGGAGGGTTTTGGAAAGAAGCAAAGCGGGTTGGTCCCTGGTGCGAACGGAAGAATTGAATAAGAGGAAGAAGAGGTCAGGGGTGACAGAGAGGAAGAAAGACTTGGGAAGATGAAGTGAGGCGACGAAAGGGAAAAACGAAAGAAGGAAAAAGTTCATTCCAAGCGTGTAAAAGATGGGGCCTGTACTTATCTTGATAAACTGCTCCGTCAAACTTTGAGAACTTGCTGTGTGTGCTATACGAAGTTTGTTAAAGACGAATAACGTCTAAGTTTTCTTCATATTGCAAATACCATCCTACACCAAGGAATAACCAACATCTTACGGGTTTCCATGGCTTTTCGCCTCAACAAATCCATCCTCCACTTATACACTTTTTTAAAGCTTTCTTTGCCTTATATAGAAATGGTTATATATGACACAAGTCGTTGAAAACAAGATGCTTTCCGAGCACAAGGCCAGGAAAGAAAAAAAAATCACACAAACACATACACACACACAAGACTTACTACGTGCAGCTTAGCTGTTGAGATTTAACTAAAAAAAAAATCTCAACCCAAAACTAAGAAAAAGGAAAGAAAGAAGGAAAGGAATAATCTATTACGAAAAATTGAGCCAACTTTTGGAGCAGTAAAACGTAAACTGTGTTATGCAGACAAACTTAGAATTTATTGCACTATAAAAATCTTAAACGGAAACCCATATAACAAAATTTATTTTATCAACAACTGTGGAAAATAGTGGTAGTACTTTCTTAAGAATGGGAGAGAGAGAAAGAGAGGAAACTGAAATTGAATATATGAAAAAATTCGTGTAACTTAAATTATATGCAGCAGCTCTTACTGCTTTTATTGCTACGTTTTATACAGTTTTCTAAAACATTGCTATTGCTGGTATATTTGTTTTGATCAAGTGTAAATATCAATATTAAATGCAAACGTATATGTTAAGAGTTTCTAACTAATTTAAGCTTGTTAAACATTAAACAAATTACAAGTAAAAATATTATAGAAAATAACCTTAAAAATAAAAAATACGATAGTTTTTAAGAAATAGGTAGAATTATGGAAATACTTATTAAATGTTTCCTGGTAAGTTTTGTATGAAAAACAAATGAAATAAAAAAAACAGAGAGGAATGATAAACTAGCGAAAATGTTGACTTGGAGAGTATTGAAGAAAATTCACTGTGTGCAAAGAGAGAAATCTTGTAAGCAGTTGATAGGTAGAAAATAAACTGATATTAAGGCACTCTATAAAATTAAATGAGCTTATTACTGGACTGGTATAACGAAAGGAGTAGCTGAGAGATGATGGTTGTATATATATGATGTTAAAAACAGGATGAGATACCCTGAAGGATGAGCAGGAATCCTGCTACTTCATATTTCTGGACGAGATTTTCTCTTCACTAAAGCCTTACTGAACTATGGATAGAATTACACTTATGACAGAAGCCTTCAAATTAGTTGTACTAATTCTATATGGAGCTGATTAACATAAAGCTGATATATAGACTTAATTAGAGGGTAAAACTAATGGTTAACTGTATCATTGTCTTAAATATTTTAGTTATTGTGGATGTTCCAAATGTGTGAATTCTGCATATCGAAGCATTCCATTGCAATCATACTTGTGTCTTCTCCCACTTAAACTGTTAAGATTTCGCACTGTGGTTAGAAAGAGTAATCATTTACATCAAACTTAAGAAATTAGTAGACTTACGGTGTAGGCGAGATCTTATGAACATAATTATCATAATGATAAATGTGTTTAACACACTCTTCCATCAGTATTGAAAAGAATCTTGGAAGAGTTACCCGAGTCGAAGTCAATGAACCGAAAGTAGTTCGCAAATGGCGTCCACTAGCAGCAATCATGGTTGCCATAACGTCATTTTGATTTCACTTTATCACTACTAGCAATCGAGCTACAGCTACTAAAGTGAACACGAGAAATGGCAATATTTGTACTCACCGAAAATAAAGGTTAAAGAACAACTTATGTTGCAGGACCGTATTTAACATTATTTTTCCGCCTCGGGACAATTAAGAAAATGTTTCTCCTCAATATCAATAAAAACCGGTATGGAGAATTTGAGACATTGAAGTTAATAATCAATCTTTAAGTCGAAATGGAAAATATTAAGCAATTGCTCTTTTAATGTTAAACTGTTTTGTGGGTTCCTCCTGCTAGCGTTCTAAAATATTACTTATTTTCTTATTTCTATATATACCTAGGTAGGGTGAGTACGTTGTGGATGGATTGGTTGCACATGGCAACATACAGAGAACAACTGAAAACTGCAGTGCAGACAATTTGTCATTGATAAAGAACGGCTGGAAATATAAAGGACCTCCAATACCTTCAATAGCTTAGGGGCACTATAAACTTGCATCCAGCTCTAACCGAAATTCTTTTACACAGGGTGTTTCTAAACAATGCCAACAACATTTGGGAGGTGATTCCTGACACCAAGATAAGACGAAAAGTATAGGCCAACCAGAGTGTACAAATAGTTCCTTTCGGAGTTATAGGCTACCGAAAACATGAAAAAATGAATATTAATGGTCCATAGCTCCAAAACTATGGAACCTACCGTAGTCGGGTCAAGGCTTCACCTAGGAACTAGTATGTGCCCTATCCAAAAAGTCATTTTTCAAAATCCTAAGGTACTTCGGCAACAACCTTTATAGTATTAGTTGGTGAGTACTTTAAGTTATATGCCTTTAGCCAAGCCCCCTCTACAAACATTCTTGCCTGGATATCTTAGGATTCTCAAACATGGATTTTTGGATAGGGCTTATAATAGCTCCTAAATGAAATCTTGAGGTTCTACGGTAGGTCTCATAGTTTTGGAGTTATGGACCTTTAAAGTTGTTTTCATGTTTCCGGCAGCCTATAACTCCGAAAGGAACTATTTGTACACCCAAGTTGGTCTATACTTTTTATCTTATCTTCTTGTCAGGAATCACATCCCGAACGTTGTCGGTATTGTTTTGAAACACCTTGTATTTTTAGTTTCTCTTACCGCACCAGTCCGTCCTGAAGACGAAGTTCTGAGGAACAGCTTGATGGATCACTATCAGTTTTTTTACCAGAATATAGAGGACAATAATTTATGAATCAAGTTCGTTGATGGATGTAATATTCAAACCGGAAGTAGTTGAATTCAATCCATTTCCGGTTTTAACGCTGATTACTATAGAACAGAGACAATGATAGAAAGCGAGTAGCTGTTTCCTGGAAATCGATTAAGTGTTTCAAAATACCTTTCACCTCCAATCTATTTTCTCTTTTAGAACTGGAAGTAGTAGGAGTCTACTACCACTTACGGTTTCAATATTAATTGAACCGGTGAAAGCTCATGTGGTTCAGATTTCACGTTACTCAGTAGGTCCCATCTCATATTACCTTGCTGCTGAAAGGGACGTTATATTCAAAATTAACTCAACTCAATATTAATTGACAAAACCTCACACAATTCAAACGAAACTCCTTCAAACAGTGTACATGTAACACTGCTACATTTTATACTTTAGCTCCACCTAATATTTTGGCATCTTACACTACAATTGTACGAGAGAGAACTATTAATCACACTGGTTGGCTGCCTGCAAGCTGGCAATCGTAGTTACATGGTTAGCCTGGAAGACCCGGGGTTGAGTCCCGGGTTGGAATTGAACAACCCCAATTCATGTGATTCGAATCCCAGATTAAGCTGTAAGTCTACACTTAATCTGGGATATCTTATATAGGGAAATCTTAGATATATAAGCTCGGTACTGAAAGGGCGCTGAAATTTAATCCAATCGAATTGAACTAAATAGGTAAACAGAGACTCCCAATTACTTCAGAAGTGTGTCTCCATTTTTTTATTTTATTTTTTTTTATTTATTTTTTTTTTTTAAGGCAACGTACAGAAAACCACATCTTTAAATTTTGGAATCTGCATAGTAGTAATAGTTCAGAGCTAGGTATTAATATTAACAACGATTAAATTATAATGGTTTATTTATGACATGCGCATAAAACTTAGAGTACATAAGTACATACACAGGGTCTATGACATTATTTGCATCTTTCATAATTTATGTTATGTAAATAGTGCCAGTACAATCAAAATTTGTTCCATGGACCTTTAGGGACCCGCGGACCACTAATTAGTTAAGACTAGATAGAATATTAAAACAACAAGTCTCTAAAATAAAAATACAAGTTTATCATAACATTGACAAAATTGTAAGGGCTCCCTCGCAGATATATAGATAGCGTTTGCACTTTCGGCGCAAAATACCCAAGTTCAGTTCTCGGTTAAAGCAGTATCGTCATTTCATGCTTTGCTAGGGGATGTTAAGATTGTTTACCATTGTAAGAGTTCCACGTTTTCGTTAGTATATTAAAATATAATTTATTAAAAAAGCAAGACTTTCTCAAACTCAGAGGGAATTGACCCCTTACCATCCACAAATCAAATCTGTGGGTTGAAGCTCGTGTGGTTCGGATTCTACTTGAAGCAGTAGTTCGTGAAACGGACACTCAAATTAACCGAACTGATGCATGACTTATCCTTAAGCGTGGGGTATGTAAGCGTATTAAAAAATTAAGGTTACCAACTGTTCGGTATTTTACCGGACAGTTCGGATTTTGACATCCTTGTCCTGTTCCCGGTATGACCTCAAAACCGGACGTTAAGTGTCCGGTAATTTTTCCTCTTACTATTCCTATCATATGTTCTATTAAGAGTATTTTGAAGAAAGGAATTGTTTGTCGATGAAAATGGTTAAAGTAGAGCTTATAATTCACTTTGATGTCTACTTCTCTGCGCGGAATTTGCTGAAGAGTTGAAGGTAGGAAAATATACTGAAGTTATCTAAACTGCTAAAGGTCAACTAAAATTTATTTTTAAGAGGACAGCTAGCATTGCTAGATCCTCAGCTACATTTTTCAATTAAATAATGCCTCCAGATGCAGTAAAAGTATGTAGGCATTAATAGACATTGCCAGCCACTGCGAAATTGGTAAGACTTATTTTTTAAGTGTATTTTGTGTATGCCATAATTATATTTGATATTCTGTTTGAAATACGATGTATTATTGGTGGTAGACAACAAAAAGTGCATGTGCTGACTCAATCAAAACTGAAATAAGTAAGTTTAATAAATGCTTAAACAGTAACGAAAGTTATTAAAGTTGAACTCCGAATCTCTCAATATTATGTGACTTATTTTCAGGTTGTTGACATGTTTGACACAGTCTTACGAGCATAAGTACTCCAAGAGATGTCCGGTATTTCAATTTTCAAAAGTTGGTAAGCCTATGAAAAAATAGGCCTATTTATAATTCGGAAATTTATCTCATTTCAATATCTTGAGCGATATCTTCTTTATGGGCTCGGATACTACATTCCGGTTGCCTTTATCCTTAAATTGTGACTAGACTTTTGCGTTAATAAATGATTATTTTCATAATTGTGTTTAGAAGCAGTTCAACTTTTGTTACTTTTCCCCCCACAGTAAAGTGAAATTAATCAACAATTGAAAGATCATGAAACTACGTTATCAGTAATGGAATATGCGAAATAATGAATTATGAATTAACATTTAAAATGTTTATTTTGCCCTTTTCAAGTAAATCCTCACAGAAACATGTACAAATTGTTGGAACCAGAATAGGGCTGATAGTGCTCACAAATATCAAAAATGTCCTGCACGTAGTTAAAAAGTGTTATGTGCAAATAAGACATTCGTTTAGTAGAGCACTTTGTATATTACAGTTTCGAGTAGTCGATATGTACTTTAAAGCAAAAGAAAGTTTTGTTCTCACGATGGCAACGTTGCCTAATTTTCCTACTTTCAATTGTGAAACAGATAAAATTTGAAAGTTGTTTAGAAATCTTTGAACATTCTATATTGCCACTAAGATTTCAGAGGATAGAAAGGTCTCTACCATAATTACTATCATGGCGACTGATGTGTATGAGCAGTTATGTTTTATTTCTTGACCTTCAGCTCCTGCGAAGAAGTCCTATGAAGAGTTAGTGGCAGCGTTAACATGTTGACCACCATGTGCAAAAGCGGTACCAGAATATCAGAAAGTTTGCTTTACAATAGAATAAAAACAAGCTACATTTTGCAATTATTTATACTGTTTAGACGACAATTTACGGGATTAATTTGTTTTCTGAGTTGCGAACGAGGCTCTAAGAAGCAAAATTTTAAACACCGAGGATTTAGCTTTTCAAGATGCTATTGACATTGCCTTCACGATGGAAACTACTGAACAAAAGTTACGTTTGTTTAAGTCAATTCAGGCAATGAGGTTAGTTTAATTCATCGTTCGAGTAACAGTTCTCTGAAAAAGTCTGATCAACCTTAATCGATTTCTTCACCTGCACGTTCTTCGCCAAAGTCTATCTTTGTAAATTTTGCATGCTAAAATATAGAAGAGGTGCATGTCCAGCATGAGGACAAAAATGTTTTAAATGTGACAGGTTGAATCATTTCGCCTTAGCTTGTCGATTTAATAAATTTTGCAGAAATGAGAGTTAAGATATAAATTTGGATTCGAAGTCGTATTTGAATATTGTTTTAATATTAGGATAGTTTGTGGTGAAGTTTCAATTTTGTACAAGGGAGAGAGTTGTTGTAAATAGAATTGGGCTGAAATTGCTCACAAATTTGAGGATGTTCTGTACGTAGTTAGGGAAGTAGTATGTGCAAATAAGATTTTCTTTTAGTAAAGATTTTGTGGATTACACAAATGTTAAAATCTCATGTCATATCCATATGCGCGTGTATAATACAATTCTGAATTTTCGAGAACTGGAGTATGAAAAAACTGGTCCCAGAAAATTTTCCACCCCCGACATTTTTCGTTAAACACTATGGATTATGATGACCCATTCGTAAGTACGTCACTGCGTGTGTGAAAGATTCGCTACAAACTCGCAAAATCTGCTATTGAAACAAAAGCTACAATCATTCAGGAACGAATGCATAATAAATGTGCACTATTTCACCAGTTCACGCTTCACTCCTTCTGCGTGATTTTTTGGACAAGAAACAAAGCGACAGTTGTACTACTGCAATCTACTCTTTAGACATACCTCCAGAGGAGTTCTTCCTATTTACTTAACTAAAGTATATATTGGAAAGATGATATTTCGACACATTTGACAGAATAAGGAAAAAATGTTAACGAAGGATTTGCTCATTATTCCGGAAGAAGTATTCGAGAAAGATTTTCAAGTTTAAAGGAAGCTTTAGCACTTGCTAGCAAAGAAAACTAGTGTGGAAAGGACTAACTTCCCTAATTCTATCCATCAAAATAAAGTTCTTATTACAAGAGCGCGGTCTTTTAGATCATGTCTCATACTTTCCGCAAAGGATATGTTCTATTTCTTCATTACAGAGATGCAG
The DNA here is from genome assembly GCF_964235325.1 of Thermobia domestica. Classification (NCBI taxonomy): domain Eukaryota; kingdom Metazoa; phylum Arthropoda; class Insecta; order Zygentoma; family Lepismatidae; genus Thermobia; species Thermobia domestica. The sequence continues at coordinate 216,593,940 of NC_137461.1, read as the reverse complement.
AAGTCATTCCACAGTTTACCTTCATATTGTGACGGTCTACATCAGGAATTTCAGACATTGGTAAATTATCATGTAAACGAAGGTGTAGCACGCGATTAAAAGGTTCGGTGTACAGCAGGGTGCTACGTTTAAGGGGATCATATAGTCTACGAATGATTAGAAAATGATAGGAAATCATTTCCTTCAACATCCTGTCGAGCTTGTACATCTTAGTCAGGTAGAGTACTAACCAACTATTACAACACAGTAGGTATAATCGCGGGAAAATCCGTCACTTACGGTGAAACCCTGATATGGTTTGAATGAAAAAGAAAATAAACGTTCTTTCTGTATAACTTTGTACCGTACAGTATCCTATTACTGAGTTTAGGAAGCAGAAAGTTTTATTGTCAAGAGAGTCATTTTGCCTCACGTTTGCCCAAATTACAAGTTTACAAAGCGAAAGGTACTTATATAACCATTGTAAATCATCCTCAAGCTTTCTTATCCCAATCCAGCGCCTGATGAAAATATAATCCATACATTCTTATAAATTTCTCTATGGTAGGAAGCATTAAATAATATAAATATAGTTAAAACAATTTATGACTACCCTTTACAGCTTAAATATTTACTAAAAAACTAAGAGTGTTGCATGGAAAAGAAAAAGGCAAACTTGATGAAAAAGAAAAAAAAATGTTTATATTTCTTATATTTTTCCAATATTTCATCTTTGTTTAGCTTTGGAGTGAAGATCTCTCTTGTTTGCAGCGGGTGGCTGCACTAGAGCAATCAATATACACAAACATAAGTATTAGTATAACCAAGCCTTTTGTTATTTTTGCATAACTTCTTTTTTTGAGAAAGATGGGGAAAGAGGAGAATGAAAACAAAGAATAGAACAAGATGAAGAAATGAAGAACGGTTAATCTTTCTCTTTTCATTTTTCCTTTGATGGAAAATGAAAGCAAGAGGAAAAAGAAAGTATGAAAAAATACACACAGGCAACCAAGAAGATATATTATCGTCGCTTGCTACCTCTCTTGTATAAACTAATCAAGCTTTCTTTCTGCGTCGAGTAACGTGATTAGCTCCGAGGGCACCGAAGCTTCGTAACATATTTCAGGTACAGCTATTCCCTCTCTTGTCCCTCTACTTCCACCCATTTAGCTGCAAGGGAGGATCCCTTTCTTTCTTTCTTTCTTTCTTTCTTTCTTTCTTTTTGTTGGGTTCTCTTTCGCTCTTCTTTTCGAAGGTATTCGGTCTTTGCCGGTTGGTTCATGTGCAGCATCTGTCGGGCGTTACCGCAAACAGATTGCCCGTTCACGCTACGAACCACACCATTTCTGTTTCCGAGTTTTCCTGTTCAAAAATAATCTTTCTCCTGCTACCTAAATTGTGTGCGACACCCTTAACATCAACGTTGAGTAATAATACATGTAATAGATTGTTTGCAATGATGAAATATGATGCTTGTTTACTATAGAATAATGGTTTGTCTTGCAGGAATTGTGTCAGAATATGTATGTCTGTCAGTATCAAATGCTCCTTCAGCATCAAAATGAAATAAATTTGATATATAAAGGATGTTCCCGAGCGAACACTAAAAATCTTAACGAATTAAATTATCACGCGAAACATAATATACATATAGTCCTATATACTTCCAATATAGTCCAGCGTGTTTCCAATACAGCCCGGAACGGGTAGTCTTGTATACCAATACACACTTTTCCCTCATACCTGTTCTGTCTATCAATACAAAACTTGGTACATACATTTCTTATCCAATATAGTATTTATCGAGATATATTTTGGTGGTGTACTTTTACACAGGGTCACTCCTGAGCGGTCCAAAGTTCATGGGAGGGATTTCTGGAGGGAATTTTCCCAACATTCTTCCAATTTTAACTGTTCAAATGCATTATAGGTTTCAATACATAACACCTCTGGAAACGTATTTTATGCTGAAGAGAATGAACTATAAACCATGACTTTTCAATGATCAGTGTTGACGCAATAGTTATTTCACTGCAAGTCTACGATTTTAGTTATACTAACAGGGTTAATGAGCCCCAGGGACTTACTCCGTTGTGCATGGGGGAGCCGCGGTGGCTCAGTGGTAGAGCGTTCACCTCTGGTGCTTGGGGTCCCGGGTTCGATCCAAGCCTCCGCCAAGTGAACTTTGTGGTGGACAAACACCGCGTGTGTGGGTTTTCTCGGGGTTCTCCCGTTTCCTCCCACTTTCTTCATTCCACCATTTCATTCATTACTCGTCATCACCGTCTCCTTTAGCCTAACCGGCATAACTGTGGGACGTAAAACTCAAAGATTTCATTTCATTTCATTTTTTCCGTTGTGCATGGCACCTAATTTTTTGTGCATAAACATATCTTTATTATGTTTATCGAATGGACTAGGTTTGATTCAGATGTCCGGATGACAGGTTCATTTCTGTTCCTTGTGAGACCACGAAGTGTAATATATCAAGAATACTGAGATCAAAGCTTTAATGCTTTTTTGCGAAGAAAAATTATACGCATTTACGGGGTTATGAACCGACATAGGAGAAATAAAAGTAGAATTTTAGAAAAGGTAGACATTATGACGCATCGCAAGGTCTCACAGAAACATCACGCATGCTATTTCCGGAAACTTCCTTGGTAACCAATGAAAATAAAAATAAAATGTGAGCGTTTATGTATTTTTTCCTTCCTTTGTGTTGAAAATGAGAAATGCAATACTAGAAAAAGTATGATGCAAATTGCGTGTTAATTCTCGAGGTTCCCCGAGAAAGATTCATTCTTACAAATTTCTGATATACGGTGTTTCAAAATAAAATGTGAATAGATCAGTTCCTTTTTCTATGATTATAGACTATCAGTTATGTCAGTTTCGTTGTAATATCTTGGCTAAGGAAATAAGCAATTTTAGATGGAGCTAAGGGGTAATCTTTTTCCTCAGTTTGCAACATACCAGCGAATTCTAAGGGAATACGAATACCAAGAAATCTACACTTTTGCATGTAGTACTCCCCATCATTTTAAAAATAACCCGGATATTTTGTGGAAGGAACACTGCAAATAAAGATTTTCTGTTGCTGATAAACCCTTTTTCACAATTAGAACTACGCATCAGACATTTAGTTATCTGTTAAAAGAACAAAAGGTAAAGTTTATTTGTTTACTCATTTCTCTTAAAATTATATATATATATATATATATATATATATATATATATATATATATATATATATATATATATATATATATATATATATATATATATATATATATATTTATATATATAAACATAATAAAAATTACTTACCAATGTTTGTCTTACCATGTTCAATTGTTTGTTTATGGAGCATTTCCAATATCATACGACTTCTTTCACAAGTGCGTGTGCACAGTTAGACAGTTCCAACAGACTAAGCACCCGCCGTTCTTTTTCTATAACAGCAACATTGTCGCTAAATTTTTGAAATCGATTGCTGCGTGACAAAGGGTGACTTTAACTCATTATACAAATATAATAGGTCCGAAAATAAAAGATGTTTCCATATAGTCTTGAGAGGTAAACTATTTCAAGTCTGACTTGGAATATTATTCTCTCAGTATTGATATCGGAGTATAAGATGCTAATTGCACATAGAACCCTTTACCTCTCACGCAAACGGTGACTTGGATTGGTTCACAACTTGCTATTTCTGAAACTACCTGTTTCCGGACCGAAATCAGTTTACCAATGAAAATATTGTACTAATGTAAGTAAGAAAGGTATGATAACTCAATTTCGGCCAAAAAAGTGACTTGGCATAGTCTACCTCTCAGTCCCAGACATATAAATGTATATGTGTAAACTTATTTATGTTCTTCAATTTTACCAATATATATAGGAACGTCGTAAATTTCGCATGCTGTATAAGTGCCAAATGTTATACATGTATGAAACTTAAACCATACATAGAAAGTACTATTATAATATGACACAAGAACAACACGAAGGAACAAATGTTTAGAAGAACAAAAATGATGCTTTGTGTAGACAAAAATAAGTTACACTAAAAGCAGTGCGATGATGGACCCTTGACATTACAGAAGGAATAACAAGGTGATTAGAAGTATACGTGATCACCACTTGTAGCAATATGCTACTATGGTGCTCAAGAACTTGATAATGAGTTATTGTAGTTTGGAGATCCATTAATCCTTCAGTGCCATTTTTCAACGGCTGTATGTTTTTTTGGTACATTTGGACCTGCTGTTAGATGTCTTTCTACAGCACATCATACGTGCTCGACAGGATTCAAAGTCAGATGAGTAGGCAAGCGAGTACTGCAAGAATTCTGCACTGTTCAATAAGAACAAACATAAGATCATAGAGATGAACTAGGGGACGATTGTGCCTGCGAAGAACCCCACGTGGGAAGGAAGTACAGTGTCATAACTACATTGACTGATGAGTGTACAAGAAATACTTATATTGGTGTCCAAAGTTTAAGAATTCTCTCGCTATGCAAGCAGACGTCCAGGATCTCTACTGAGACTGAGTCTGCTTCCATAATAGAAAATCACGCAATCCAACTACTCCTCGGCCCTATCTTGATTGTTCTTGACACAACCACAAACTTTGCTCCTGATTTGCAAGTGTCAACGAAATAGAATGTAATAGCCATTGGAGAAAGATAAATACCAATGCAGTATACGTGTCACTGTAAAGCGTGAGATTGGGTGCATTGCAGTCCTGTAATACATTTTGCAGTTGCACCCGCTGTTAAACGCCAGTCCCTTATCGCTTGTTGCAGAATGCAGAGTTCTTCCTCTGCTACAGTTCACCCTGTTCACCATCTCTTTCACCTAACATTATCAGTGGACCGTCTTCTCATCGAATCCCAAACTTCTGAGCTACACTCGTTACACTTCACTCTTCTTTCAGTTTCTCGATGATTCTTTCTCACTGTAAAGTCATTCAAATATTGTGTCCAGAGCACCACCGCAAATATTGAGTAATACCACAACGCAACTCAATATATTTCTGAATGACACACGTTGTCTCATCTCTTTCAGTCAACCACCTCATGTTGGAGGAGTAGACCCATTCGCCACTGCGATCATTCAGATTTAAGCATGCCTCTGAAAAAAGCTGCCGGACTTTAATTTATTTCCTCATTGTAAGGTTTCCGCACAAATATTAAAAATGTTGTGTTTATGTTCACGCGTAACTTCAACAAAGGTACATTGATTTTGATGGTTATTTCTGTTGTTGTTTGAAGGAGTATTCCTTTCTCCTGGTTCAACATACGTTTCCATATGATTTAACAATAGCCTTTGGAGCTATTTAATGAACCTCTTCAAGTGCTGATAGCATTCATATCGTAATTTTGGTATGGACACGCATAACTTCAACATGAATATATGGATTTTGATTATTCATTTTTTTTTAATTTCAAAGAGCATTTTTCTCGCACGTTTCATTTAAATTTTATCGATATATGATGAGAGTCGTTGGAGTTAGACAATTAAATTCTTCAACAACTGATGGTGTTAATGCACTGTGCCTGATCATATGTATTTCTATAACGTTTAATCAGAATAATTATTTAGTCATAACTCGACACAATTTGGCATCTGTTCTCTAGTTTGTAGTGAAATATATGTCTTGCTCCATATAAGCGGAAGTCTAATGTTTGTTTATTTATTTATACATATTTCTGTAATTTACCGGCATCTATGAGCACAGGATTGTCACATATGAGAGATTACTTCTCTCTGGGAAAGCAAAGAAGTGACCTGATACCTGTATGTTAGGTACTATCCCGATATTTGCTCAGTGTGAATGCGGAAAACCCAGGAAAATTACACTGAAAGTTGCTAGCCTGATGAAGCTTTTATACCTATTGGACCGAGTGTCTCCACAGGGAATCGAACTGCTCAAGTTATTGTTTAAATTGGAATTCAAACCGTACTCGAGTTTTTTTAAATCTAAGGTCATATTTCTATATCTGTACGGAACGAGCTATGGGCAGAGAAACAACTCACGTTATCCGCTTGGCAATGAAATAGTGTGAGAGCCTATATTGAATTTAACTGGACTTCAATGACGAATAGAGAAAAATATATTAATTTTTCCTTCGATATTATATGTTCTTGGAAATCGTATATAACTATGACTCTGTGAAAGATTTGAAACACGTAAATATGAATAACTTTTGAAGTTTGTAATTTTCCACGTTGCTTAAAATGAAAGATCTAAGTGTAGGTATTAAATATGTATAGGTCGTCAAAAATGTCCTTTAATGTAAAAGAGACATATAATTAATGAAAGTGAATGATTATGGAATAATTATTGGAATGTAGGACAAAACGGAAGAAGCTTTGGGAAATCCCCCGGACACGGATTTGTCCACCATGATCACACATGTCTTGAGATCGAACCAGGGACCGCTCACACCAGAGATAAGCTACTCTACGGCTGAGACGCTGTGACCACAAGAAGAATAGACCATTGTTTACGGTTAATAAAATAGAAAGAGCGTTTGCGTAAGCAATGGCAGAATTAAAAGTTAAATTTTGGAGGTAAGATATTATGAATGTTTAAGTATCTATAATACAAATCCACAATTAAGATGGAAACTTGAAAATGTATGTACCAAAACGTTCAAAATAACACTGATTGTCAGCAAGGTTTCTCATTATGATTTCCAAAGATCACAAATACTAGTAAAATACTAGTAGTACAAACGCTTAGAAGGCAAATAAAGAAAAAGGTTTTAGCCATTAGAATAGAATTTTCTGCTACTATTTCTTAAATTAAATAATGAATTATGTCACTCGCAGGGTTATTACTAAAGCTTCAGATGTTAATATGAGTGCGTTTGAAGAAACACTTATAGTTTATTATATGAATTAGATTTGGTTTTCAAAGAGGAAAGGCATATATTTTAATGTTTGATTTAAAGATATTTGAGAAAAGTTTTGAAGATAGAATTCAAAAGTTTGTTTCAGCTAAGTGCATTTCAGTTTTAATCTTGTTTTGAGTTTGTAGTTAAGTAGACTTGCAACAGGAAAGTTATGGTTTTACCGTTCAGATTACGTTTATGTAAAAATAAATATGTAGTTTGGAGTTATGTATGACTGGAGATAAAATGTATATATTAAAGTTCGGCTTACGCGTGTTTGAGAGGAAGTTATTTTGAAGTTTGCTCCCCATACAGCACAATATGTTCATGGGACGTTCTACAAGTCTGTTACTTGTCGTGGGATATAGGCGTATACCTAAAAAGCAAATTAAAAATAAAATACTAAAATATGATCTGAGTTTCAATCGCATATCATAGTCATGGAAAATTAAGACGCGTTTCTGGGACAAGTGGATATATATAATGTATAAGAGATGTTCAATGTATATCTCTATATTTGGCACTTATGACCCTAGAATTTCCAAGAAACGTCTCTGTGGCGCATGAGGTGAGTTTTAGTGGAATATATGTTCCAATATTTGATTACTAGGGGCTAGAAGTTGAGAGCAAATATGCTTTTCAATTTCGATTCGTGTGAATTTGTTTGAAACATATATTTGTTTCAGATTCACACATGGTTGCGTAGTGTTTGGTTCCAGTAGCATTTCGTCCCAATGCAGAATCTGTAGCATTTCTTCCCGGTGTAGTAGTGTTTCGTTCCAGTAGCGTTTGAAGTTATTTTTATTGATTAATGAACAGGCTAATAAGTAGAGTTTCGTCCCAGCGATACACAGGTAATGGCTTATACGAAAGTGATGGAAGATTAGTAAATATATATATTAATTTATTAACAATATCTGAACTGGATTGTATGTTATGAGTCTTCAAACATTGCGATTTTTTAAAAATTAACTATCTTCAACCTTAAAAGACATACTTGAAAAGTCTTAAAATTTCCCAAAACAATCTTTATTTGTCTAGTAATCAGAGGCAGATCTAGAAATAAAAACTGAGGGGGCCAGCCAGAACCCACACTATGATAGATATATCATGAGTTAATATAAACTTTAAAAAAATGTATAAATAATAGCTTAAATTACTTTTGTCACTCAAGAAACTGGGAGCCTAGGCCCGCTGTCCTAGGCTAGATCCGCCATTTCTAGTAATAATAAGGTACAAAACTTCGGCCTGACAAATAGCTATGTATATAGCATATAAGGAAGTACGGGACTCTATCAGGATGCGTGCTGCCTTAACCTTTTTGAAGGCAGGAGAAGTCGAGGAAGGATGGTTACATATCCACAGTACCACAGAAGACCACGAAACAATTGCTGAATTTTTCGACTACTTTGTTGACCAGCGGTTGGAAAATCCACAATTAGTTGACAAGTGGAACTACTACCAATGACGACACTGAACAAATAACGCTGTAGAAGGTTGGAACCATCGTATAAACTCAGTTGTCAGTGAGATATTTCATTGTATTGTTGAAAAAAGAAGCAGAACGTTCAAGTGGAAAGATTATGATAATGAAGTTGAATTTAGAAGGGTTGAAATGCAAATGAAAGTATGTTTCGGTGGACGAAAAAATCGTAAGAGCAACTGAGTCACTGGAAAAGTCAGGAGACGTCGAAAAGTTTTCAAGAAATGTCTTTTACATAGTCCACATGGATCAAGGAGAAAGGAAAGTCGTGAGGACTGACGTATGTAAATATTGGACGAAGCTATAGATAGTGAAGAAAAATTGAATATCATTTAATAAATGACAAAGCGCTGGCTGCAATTTTATTTTTGAGAAACCCGTTAAGACTAATAGATGGAAATATATGACGAAGTAATTGATAGTTAGGAATGTTTGAATATCATTCGCGAGAAATCGCGAGAAATTGAAGACCACGAACCATCTGCAGCATTAAAACAAGTACGATATTTGTCAACCGTGTCTCCATCATTGAATTGTCATTTGCAATGAACAAATAGACTTGTCTGGTACTGGCGTCTTTTTCTCTTTGTATGTTAACTTTCACCCATGCCCTTGGTTTCAGTTTGGGTGTGATCAGTAGTGCAGAAATGCTACGGGATTGAATTCTTTTGATTGGTGCTATATGAGAGGAAGTCTCTTTTTACAAAAGTAGTATGTCAACCATTACTCAATTTACAGTCCGAGTTTAGAAAAGTGCAAGAAATTGAATCTGAAACTACATATATTGCAAGTACTTATATTATTAATTTGACTACAAAGTGACATATTTCTGAATTTGAAATATCAATACGTAATGCTAAGTTGAGGTTGAATTATGTTTGGAATTAAATGCTATTTATGATGGAAACGTTGTTCTGAAATTGGTTATGACAGTTTTTTCAATGTATTAGTTAGAAAAGTAAATACCATTTCTGAAAGCTTAATACGAGAAAGATGAAAAGAAAATCTATGTTTAACTCTTATACGGAAATTACAACAATTTGTCTTTTAACTATAGTTACAGATAAGAAGGAGCTTGCCTGCGGCCAGCAGCCAATGACGTGTCACCTCCGAAGGAAATTGAACTTGAATAATGACTGAGAACAAGAACTGCCTTAAACTTTCGGAAGAATAAGATAGGGAGAAAGAAGGAACGATGAACAGAGAGAGAGAGAGATGAGACTGGGTTGAGCAATTACCATCAATTACAAGGTATTTGGAACCAATCTTAATTGGGCTAAGTGGGGCTGGGAAACGGGAAGTTTTGTGATCTTCATGTGATGAACGGGAATTCTCTGTCTTAAGTGTACTTAATAGGGTTTCAAGGGCTTTTCTCTTCATGATGTGAATATAAAATTGTAGAAATAGATTTTAACTAATAATATTGTTCGTCTTGGATTCTACTTTGTTCTTCTAAGGAATATATGTCTTTCAACTCAACATAACTTATTTGTCTCTTTATGTATCTAACTATGCAATTCCCGTTTTTGTTAATAATTTTCTACAATAGAATTTTAAATTCAATAAAATAATTACGTATTTTAAGACGCTTAATCATAAACTTATGTTAATATTATACTGAAATTTTTAGCAGTTTGTTTATCCAGTTTTACACTCATCGTTTCCATTAAGTGAATTACAAATATATTCTACCTTACTACTAATATAATGTATATTAGTAGAAATAAGGTAGAAATAAGAAAAAATAATAGAAAGAAACCAGTAATCAAACTTATGTAAGAAATGCTCACTCTCTTTAAAATGTTACCTTATTATGAACACGCTCTCTTTAAAATGTTACCTTATTTGAGAGACACTTATCTAAGCTTACAATTAAACACTGTTTATACTGATCTGATGCAATTTGTGTCTGAAAAAGCCTACAACAATTGCATATGTCACACGAAACACGCGCGTGGACATAGAGCAACATACCAACATAAAGCTCTGTTGCAAATTTAATAAATATTTTACAGAGACGTTGCAGATGGTAAGAACAATGTAACAGAATGTAATCAACCTCAACATTAACACGAATCTAGGTGTATCAATGGTACAACCCTGGAAACAAAAATGTTGAGGTTGATCCCGAGTTCAGAATTCTTTTCAATCTCAAAGAATGAGGAAATAATTGAGAAATTTCGTGCACTAGATGCAAGCTGATAGATACAATCATCACGCAGCAACAATCCTTCAGTTTTCTTTATATATATGGAGAAAGTATGTGTTTGTTTTACAAAGTACTTCGCATTTTTGACAGAACATGAAAAGAAACAATAGGAAAGAGTACTATAAAGATTTACTGGCAACTGTAATATTGAGCAACAACTTCCTGAAATTCATAGTTGCAGTAGATGAAACCTGGCTTTTAACAGCTTTCTACAGCGATTTTACATCACACTTATTTCTCCCACGCTGCTCCAGATACAAACTGCATTAAACTGGTTCAAACAGGTAGTAATAGAAAGCTTAAACGAAAGTCTGTCCAGGGTTGCTATGTTGCGGTAACATTGTTAAGGGAATTTGCTTGTTTTTTTTTTTTTTTTTTTAAGTTTAGTTACTTTATGAGATCATCTTGTATATAAGCATATGGTGAAACGAGTGTGTGTGCGTGTTTCTAAGAAGTGTAAAAGAAAACGCTGACGATTTATATTTTACGCACGCGGTTATGGTTTCTGTTCTTGGATAAAAGCTGAGTAATTGATAAATACCCAGTCACTAGATCCTATTTCTCAAAATTTCCCTTTTGAGAAGAGACGTTAAAGTAAAAGTAATTACTTAATCAAAGTAATTAACAGTTTTAAATATCTCATTTTTCATTTTTACCCTTCAGTGCACTACTATAGTTCGAGGAGTAGGAAGAACATTTAAAAAAAAAACAATATCTCAGAAAAATATTTAGGTCTTAAGTTTAAAGTTTGGTCTAGATACATTGAACGATATGTTTTCTAGATGATTACACATGCGGACGAAACGAGGGTCAGACACTCAAATATTACTTGTTTTCGGTATGTAATGGCCATAAAGCTTCTAAATATGTAAACGTTTTAATACAAAGTTCTTTATCGTTATCATCATAGTTTCGTTCCGTATTATCGCTCAAATGTAAAAATATTAATGAATTTCACTTCATTAATTCTATCTATTACCTAGTACAGAACGGATTACTCAGATTGTTTATGTATTTTAAATCTCGAGTTTGAACATTTATCATATAAAAATGTCCCACTAGAGAGTATAGTACTGGAATTCAGGCTCTTATTGTTCTCAAACATCAATGAATATTGCAGTAACTACTCGCAAATGGGAACGTGGTACTTATTGGCTCCTTAAATAAAAGACAAATTCTTATTTGTCCCTCGTAACACGTACAGCAATAACTTTCCTCGATACTCATTTTGTGAAACATTTGCTATAGAGAAGAGAGGTTTCCACTCTCCCGTAACAATCGTGCCTATTCCCTTCAATACTCTACGTTTTGGGGGAGAATGCACACAAATTGCCACTCACTATGTTATTTCGTATGTGTTTGTGATAGAGGAGGAATGAGGGTATGTTAGCATCGATCAGGCTATCAGCAATTACTTCACCGTAGTGTGATGGGGGAAAAAGCATTTCAGTCAATCAATCACATAGAAGGGAGTCTGATCGCTCCACAGTGGGGTTTCGGGAATCCCTTGGCGTTTGTAGTGCAACATTGCAATAACCAGTGTTATAAATTGTTGGCAAACGCTCAGTGAGATTATATATTTTTTCAATTGTTTCTAACTCCTACATAGTTTATGAAGACAATTAAAACAAAGGTGGAACGTATGGCCTTCAATCGTTTTTTTTTTGTTTTTGTATCCAGAGAATGTGTAGTCTTTGTGAAGTATTTGTACTTATATCAAAGATAAATGAAGGGCATAAAGGCTATGGCACTAGGAGGGAAAAATAACTCTGCGCTGTTAAAGGAAACTTTGTTCCTGACCTAATTCTTTTTCTGAAGAGACCAGTTCTCAAATATTTCATATTATGAAAATATCATCGAAATTAGGGCTACCGATTTTACCTTTGAATGACGACAAATACATATATGCGAAAACTCAATGGAACTTATTTCGCACATGAGTATCATATCATGATATATTGTTATTGACTTAAAGTTACCTGGCATTTAACAAAGTAAGAGAAGTTAATAAGGTTTGCTAGTAGAGAATTTGCTTTAAGTAAACTGCAGTTATATGTTTGAGGGTTCATTTTAAAGAAGGTATGTTCGAGTAAAACTTAATTTATGTGTAAGCATTAAAAATATTTTGGTTTTAGACTGTTTCATTGCTACATTATTTACAGAAAATCTGACATTTCGATACACATTTCCACAGCTTCTGAATAGGTAAGTCTGAAGTTACGTTCTTGATACAATCCCTGGATATACCAGATTTATTTAAGCACCTTATTTTTGTTAATTCTCTGGGACTTTTTGGGTTGAATTAATACATTCCTCTCAGGCTTCATTCTAGTTTATTGTGACACGAAACATGAAAAGTTTCAATTAGTATTTTTACACGTACATTAACATGTGTAATTTATTAATTTTTAGTGTGGAACTTTTGGTGTGGCGTGAAATTTTCTTTTGTATAACTGTAGAGCTCTGTTTATTCATGATACACATGTAAAAATACAGACAAAACTAATTTTACAAGGGTGAATCAAAAAGTATTGCCTCCAAGCGCACTACTTGGCCAATAGTACTGCAAACATTCTGAAATGTTTATCATTAATGCACTGAAGCTTAAGCTACAGAATATTGCTTATTTTATCTTTCTATCTCTTTTCGTTCCAGAGTAATGGGGCAATCCATGGCATCCAGTGGTGATGTCCGGTTAAAACAGGGGATTGTCATTGAATTTCTCACTGAGGAAGATTATGCGTTCAGGAGCATCCTTCGCCAGCGATGAGTCTTGGATACACCATTGCGACCCGGAAACGAAGCATCAGTCAACGGAGTACCACCACAGTCCTCTTCTCCGCCCAAAATACAAAGTTGTCCAATCTGATGGCAAAGTATTTTTGACATTCTGCCTCACCCTGCCTATAGTCTGGATCTTGGGCCGTACGACTTTTGGCTCTTCCCAAACCTTAAGGACAACCTTCAGGGTCAACGCTACAGTTGTAACGAGGAGGTAGAAGCAATAGTGTCTCCAGAAGCTACTACAATTCTTCACCGACAGCATGAAAAACCTTGTTTCCGGTTGGGTCAAGTATGTTGCCCGTATTGGGGATTATGTCAAAAAAATGATGCTATCATTTGTAGTTGACATTGCAAGCTTTTCATTGGTACATGTATCAATGTATATGTCAAACACAAATAAAGTTATCACCTTGGAAGAATTACTTTCTGAATCACTCTATTAGTATTTGAAGAAATGGATAAGGAACATTGTAACATACAGAAACATAAGCGTTTTAAGAAATTTTAAGGATTTTTGATTTGCAGGATATAAACATTGAATGTTGAACTAACACTTTCGTTTTATTTATCTATTTGTATGTCCAAAACTGATTTCATACACATTTGTTTTCAATAAAGCTTGAACATTGACTTTATATTCATCTACTTGATAAGATTGAAACAAATGCAAAATTCCAACCCAAAACTTTAATTTCTCAATCCACATTGTACACGGATAAGATTAAAGAATTTTAAGAGAAGTTGAGTGAACTTCCTGAATAAATTCAGAGACACGCCTTAAACACAAGGCTTATCCAGCAGTTCAACAAATAAAAAAAAAAAAATAAATCTCAATTTTTTGGAGTGAACGATACAGAAATAAAAACTATTTGTGTGGCGTAAATACCAACTTACGACTTAACTCTTAAAAAAATACTATTAAAAGAAAGAAACTTGAAGCATTTGCATTTTGTGATCCCTAAGATGATATAATTGTATTGGTAATTTTTCTTTTTAATTTCAGAATAATAACAGCTGCCCAGAAAGAGCCAACATATGACACTGTGTGCCTGTATGCAGATAGTATATCGTAACAAAGTGTAGTCTGATTTACAGGTACAAAGATAGTGACCCAGTATTCAAGGAGTCCTTGTCTTAGCTGGTACCAATGATTTCTTGAACTCTCATTGCAAATTAATATCGTTGTGTGGTTCTTCTTCATTTCCAATCAATTTGCAAGGTCATGCCTTGTTCGGTATGGAGTCAGTATATACAGTATGTTTAAAAACAACCGCGACAACGTTTCGGAGGTGATTCCTGTCACCAAGATAAAACAAAAAATACAGATCAACCCCAGTGCAGAAATCCTTCCTTTCGGAGTTATAGGGTGCTAAAACATATAAATGAATTTTAAAGTTCCATAGCTCCAAAAGTATGGGATCTGTCATACTCGGATCAAGACTTCACTTAGAAATTAATATTTGCCCTATCCAAAAATTCATGTTTCAGAATCCAAAGGTACTCAAGCAACAATTTTATGGAAGGAATTTGGCTACGGGCATATAATTTGAAGTACTCAACAAGCACCTCTATAAAAATTGTTTCGAAAGTACCGTAGGATTTTAAAACATTGATATTTGGTTAGGGCACTTACTAGTTCGTAAGTGAACGTTTGATCCGGCTACGGTAGGTCCCATAGTATTGGAGATATAGACATACAAATTTCATTTTTCGTGTTTTCGGCAGCCTATAACTCCGAAAGGAAGCATTTGTGCACCCAGGTTGGTGTATACTTTTTGTCTTATCTTTGTGTCAGGAATCGCCTCCCAAACGATGTCGGCGTTGTTTTGAAAAACCCTGTATAAATTTAATCACACTTTGAGAACATATGTGGCTTAATTAGGAATAATTTAATGACGTCATATTGTTGTAAAATGATTCTCCCTTTATTATCATACATTCGGTACGTTATACAGACATGCCACATGAGTTTCTAATGAAGTCAGTTGAGATTGCTTCCACACAATTGCTAAAAATTGAGGACTAATGTTGGTTTCTATTTGCAATTTTAACATATATGTTTATGTGAATTTTAACCACTATAGTTTAGTTGCACAACTCTATTATGCAATATCAAAAGGTTTGTTCCATTAAGATGAATCAATTATTAAATGTGTATAATAAGGGGTTATATTTTATCCACCCCGTATATATAGAACTTGTATGTTTATCTCATTTAGACTAAAGAAGGCGAACGAGTAATGGAAGTGGATAATTGTTGAAGAATTGATGGAATGAGACAGTGATTTCTTGTCCACCACAAACTCACATAGCTAGGTTCGATCCAGGGGCTCTTTGTACTAGGTATAAATACAGTTACGAGTTTAGTTTTGAGATATGAATTTAGTTGTATGTTACGGTTTATTCCTTAAATTAACATGATTTAGATTATTGAGAATTCGCAAAAACCGTGAACTTATTTAACTCACTATTGCAAATAATGAAGGAAAAATTCATTAAACAGCTTGACGAAAATTATACTAGATTCAAAAGTGGATCACCGCGATTACAAGTACTCAATGTAAAAGAAAATATCTCTTTGTGTCCTGCAGATGGTCGGATTCACCTCTTATACTATATTTTGGAAGCAGCGTTTTTTGATATTTACGGAATATTGGTTCAATTCCTTGATCTTAGCGGTGGGAAAGGCGAACGTTTATAAACCTCATTTAGTTATGAAAATGAAAGCCCTTTGAAGAAATGTGATTTTCTAAGGGCATTGTGTCAAAAATATCCATCTAATATTGTGTACAAATAACTTAGTATGCAGTTATCATTAATTATGTGAGACGATAACATCTCTCAAATGAATTATCATTGGTTAGCGTTCATTGGTTTCATTTATACACGTTTACGCCTGTGTTTATTTGCCAGAATTGCTAGAAATCTTTTTCATAATATGCTGGGGCTAAAACGGAATATTTCTCTTGCGTTTGCCTTATGAAAATCAGATTACAAGCCTAAGTGGACACATGTTTTGGTAGTATTCAGCTCTGAACTTGATTATGTTATAACTTAGCAACACTGTAGCTCCTGAACTACTTTAGCAATCCTGTAACTTCTGAATTACTCATTGGCGAACTTGGGTTGATATGGACTTTTTGCATTCTTTTATATAACTGTACATACCACTGATTATAGAAAAAGCATTAATTTCTAAGGTTGTCTACTTTTAAATATTCTCATTAAATATTTCTTCTTTCAAAATACTGAAATATCATTTTTATCATAAACGATAAACTTCCTAATTATAATTTCTTGTGACGAAGTTCTTTACTATGAACCTTAATTTTGCATAAAATATGCATTGTTGTTAATTTAGTAATATATATATATATATATATATATATATATATATATATATATATATATATATATATATATATATATATATATATATATATATTAGAGAATAATAAAGGAACTGTTATTCTTAAATGGAAAATGCCAAAAGTAGTTAATTATCTGAGTTGGTATGTTTTGTTGGTGTTAATCTGTGAATGGGCAAAGGATCAAGTAAACTTTCAAGATGGCTGAGGAAAGTTAGCAAGATTGATTGCAGGTATTTGAACTGGATTGTGTTACTAAACATGGATAACTCTTGTGAGTACTAACTTCCAATGAAGTTCGAAGAGCAAGTCCAGATGCTCTTTAATCTAAGCTTTCTAAACAAAATTTAAATGATATTGATTTCTGTTAAATTTATATATACGAAATTTATAATTCACAACATACTTATAGCGTACCACCACCAGTTGACGTTTTAAACTTTGAACTTTTATTTTTTGTAACGAATTGTCCCGAACTAAACTTCTACTGTCAACTGCTTGTACTGTTCCTGAGAAAAGTTAGCAATAATGATTGTATATATTTAAACTGAATTATGTTAATAATAATAATAATAATAATAATAATAATAATAATAATAATAATAATAATAATAATAATAATAATTATTATTATTATTATTATTATTATTATTATTATTATTATTATTATTATTATACAAACTTTACGACATTTTCAGCAAATTTTTCATTTTAAGAGGCATAGAAATGAATAACTATATTTTTAATGCTACTTTTACAAAAAAGAAATACTACCAGATTGCCAATAGAAACAACAATTACAGATCAGTATAAATACTATTGTATGAATATGTGAATTTTGAAATTAATATATAGCCAAGGATCACTCAACGTGTTTCATGTACTATCTTGTCCTTTGTGTAATTGTGCTGATGGATCGTGTAATTATCTTAATTTTTATAGATATCTACTAAGAATTGTAAACATGAATTACTTTCAGTTTTGCTTGTCAAGTGTGCTTTCTGCTTTCTTCTTTTTTTCTTTTTTCTTTCCGTATTTACAGTACAGTAGGTTATAATTTACACAAACGGAACGAAACCGATTAATCTTGTTTCAGCTGATAGCATACACAATACAGTATCATCTTTAATCTTAGTATACGAACATATGAGCAAATCTCAGAGAATAACATTTCGTTACTAAATCAGGGAGTACTATGACCAATTATAAATTATAGTTGGACATTTCGCACACCCAGTGGAGGAGATTTTGAGTTATCATCGCTCAATATGGAAATTTTGAGTTATCATCGCCCAAAAGAGAATGGAGAGAGAGGAGCGAGCTTTACCTGGTGGTATTTTTGCAGAAACGTAATTAAACAAATTAACTCCCAGGTTGCAGAAATACCTGTATTCCAGGGAGCGATTTTCATAGAATAACAAATTTTAAAAATCGTGTTACTTGAAATGTGTATTTTTCACACGTAACAGTCTTCCACCGGGTGTGCGATGAGTTTTTATGTGTGCTAAAACATATTTTATTCATCATAGAGTTAGAGAACCTACTTCTAATCAATCAGAGATGTGATCATGCTCGCAGATTGAGTAAGGTGAAAAGTTACACTTTTTACTAAGACATTTTTTTTTTATAGTTTTAATTAAATGAAATATTCCCACATTCCCAGACGACACACATCAGCTCCTCCGTGGTTAAGCGGTTAGCGTACGCGCCTTTGGCGTGGGAGACCCGGGTTTGATTCCCGGCAGGATCTCATGTGGTTCGGATTCCACGTTAATCAATAGGTCCAAGTCTCATATGGTCTATATGCTGAAAGGGACGTTAAACTCAAAATCAACTCGACTCTACATCCCAGACAACAAATTAATTAGGATATTTCAAATAAGACAATATACTAAAACTTATATTAGCATCGATACTACGATTAGTGAAAGTATTTAATATAAGATGAGTTATATAATGCAATGAATAAAACGCGTAAGCATTATCACCTTTTACCATAAAATTATATAGAAATGTGTTACTCGAGTTTTCAGCTTATGTACAAGGGTTAGATGAGAAGTAATGACAATATTGTATAATTAGCACTTGGTATCATAAACAGAAGAATATCAGTCATATCCATTCAATGTAATCGCATTCCATCTCTATCACCTCCTACCAGACACGTGGAAGGCGTTGTATACCCTCAACGTGTCAATCTTTGCCGATGGCCACGGAATGAATACCATATGGCAGGGATGATGGCTTCTCTCGTGTCGTAACGCTTCTCGAGAAGTGGTTCTTACATTTCGGAAAAATGATCGTCAATGCACTGATCTTATGTACCAGTTCAAACTTGACCCAAACACGTTTTTCGTTTTTCTCAAACATATTGTTATGGTATTTCCACTTTCCTCCTCTACTTTACAGAACTGTTGCTTTTGACTGAATAACATGGAGTTATTACACATTATACTACATCATTTCACGCTACCTTATCAACTACGGAGATCTTGTGATGCTGAGACACAGCCCTCTGTCGAAAGAACAGTTTTGACATTACCCTTTATCTAACCCAAGTATCTACGTCTTGTGTTCTGTGGTATTGCTTCTTAATTTCTTATAGATTTGATTATGCAGTTTCGTGCTTTGAGAAACTGGTAACCATAAAATAAATTAAAAATCATATTCTAATTTGTGTTAAACTATTTAACCTGGTGTGCGGATCGAGGTAGATGTTATACCTAGTTGTAGTGTTTAACTTGGATAAAAGCAATAGTACTGGCTCTGATAACACGTTCAACAGTAGAACCTATCTCGTTTAATTTCAGGTGTAGAAGCAACAATCGATTAATCATCTAGAGCCTATGTTATGGTGATAATAAAACACGATGGTACTTAGAATATTCCTTGTGAGATTTGATTTATCATTTTAGTAAAGACACCAATATATATAGAATAAAATAAAATATGGTAAATATTATAACCATGTTTATGTGTATTAAAAGATTGCATACAGAAGACTATTCGTTCAATAGGAAAACATAAAAACAGTTGGTTCAGTCTCTCTCTATTAGAGAAAAGTTGAGATTAACCTCAATTTGCATTCACTGATGAATTAGTCATCATCACTTTTCACAACACATGTTATCCGAGACGAACGTTTTGGTTAAAGTATAATCCAGAAAATTACTGAAGTTTTCATCCCAAAATATGCAACTCATCGGGAATAGACCTTTCGTTTTGTAAATCATCAATTTATTTCATGCTTTTTATCTTTTCTGAAAATGAGATTATAAGCGACATTATCTATAGACAATATTATAAGCAAGATTAACTAGTATAGCATAGTTCCATTTAAGTCCAATAAAGTATTAATTTGCAATTCCAAAGTTTGCGAGTTCAGAACTTGCTGTCTATCATGCTCAAGTTCAATAATTGACATGATCTCATTGAGGTTAGCAATCACAATCCTCAGGAATATAGAGTTCCGAACAATAATAAAAATGCAAGTTCGAATAAGTTCATAGAAAACGAATAAGCCAGTATCTTCCCAATATGAATTCTAAAATATCTGAATTACATGACCATTTAAGAAGTTTCATTGTAAACTTTGTAATCTCCCGAACCACATAATTCCCAAAGCATTGCTATAGTTCTCCACCCCAATATTTGTTTCATTACTCTGCGTTTTATCATGTTTACAAATATGATAAACGTAAATGAATACATCTTTGTCATAAAATGGTAGAGAAAAGTGACCAAAGTTGTACCCCGTTTTTTGGAGACTGTATCTCTAATTATTATGATGTTTTTTATTTGCATTTCATTGGAATAATATCTTTGGTATGTTGTCAAACATTAGACATTTTTGAGTTCAGCATTCAGCTGATAAGTAATTATCTAATGAAAAGTGACGAAAATACCGTTTAGAAAAAAAGATCTGCAAAGTCGGACCCCCCGTAATAACTGACATGAAAGTAACAAATAAAGTATAAAAATAGCACAAAACTTTATTTTATAAATGTGATATACATCTCTGAACAATAGGGGAAAAAGCACACGATACACTTAGTCAAATGAAAAACAAAACAAAAAAAAATCAAACCTCGTTAATAATCCCTTTTACGACGGAAACCACAAATATACATCTCACGATCATTTTCCGTGCACGCATCCTGTATCCACGTACCACACATTGCACATTGTATTCAAATGCATTCCTGCTGTCTATAGAGAACTTCTTCCACCAAAAACAAGCAATTAGCATAATTGTCGTTTGGCACTCCTGTGTGTGGAATATCCAAATCGCTGTGACCATTCTCTGAACTGTCGTTTTCCCGATCACTAGTTGTGCAAGTAAGATCTCTAGTTCACTTGCTACATCCGACTTTTTGTAGTGCGTTGTCTTGAGAAGTGTTGTTCTCTTGGGCAAAGGTTTCTTTACCTTTCCTTTTGAGCTCCCCACAGATTGGAGTATATCATGTTTCTA
This sequence comes from Thermobia domestica, assembly GCF_964235325.1. NCBI lineage: Eukaryota > Metazoa > Arthropoda > Insecta > Zygentoma > Lepismatidae > Thermobia > Thermobia domestica. The sequence goes on along the minus strand of NC_137461.1, from coordinate 216,572,742 downwards.
TGGAGAGGATGTTAACACAACGGAAATTTTCCCTTCTAAAACAATATGTACGATGGGTTTAGTAACAGGTTGCAATCCTTCGTTGATAATAAGGGATGTCTTATACAAAGAAATGAGGGGTTCCCCTTCGGATATCACAAGGGGTCCGAATGAGGCAATCTTGTTGTTTGCATTTCACTCGACATTTAACCAGTTCAACTGTTGTGCTACCGACAAACAGCACAGTTATAAAGAATAGTACTTTTTAAAGATTAAACTGCACAAAGTCTGTCCAATAACCTCCAAAAACTTTCCCAAATGACAGGTTTTTGCACTGACGTCGAAAACTTTCCTTCACACCAAAACAAAGAATGCCTCAACTTTGAAGGTGTTAATTGCTGGTTGGTGCTCCATCATTCATAACATAACGATTACGTCTTTGTCGTTTCGATTCTATCCATTCCAACAGGCACAGTCCCATGTCTTGCAAAATAAACGGGGGGTCCGACTATGATGACTTTGCTCTATTATCTATGATGTGAGGAGTTTTGGGTTTGGTTCTTGATAATATGTGCTTAGTGGACAATTCTAATTATGAAAACCAATTTTGAAATTAGAACTAGGTATTTATGAAATTGTTAGATAATTCTTATGATTTATTAGTTTAACAAAATTAAGATCAAAGCACTAGGCTCTCCATAGTCTAATATTTTATGGTGTTATACGATATTGGTCCACAACAGAAAATATTTCAGACTTTCATAGTGTCTAAATTGTTGGTGCATGTGCTCTTGGAGTAAGAGACCAAGAGTATATCCCCTTTAAGATTTCATGTACTTCGAATTTCACGATAAGCTGTAGATTCATTTCTTATATAGCCTCGCTGCTGAAAGGTACCCTAAATTACATTCCAAAAGAAATATACATACAATAAAAGCCAATTATAATGTATTACTAATGAACAATATAAATTATGATAAAAGCCATTAGCCAACTAAAATGAAATCAGAATAATAAGGTATTGTAAATTATACTTACATTTATCGGATATATAAGAGAAATATTAATTGATGAAGTGAATGTTTTTAGCTTATCGTCCCACAGTTATGCCATTTAGGACAAAGTAGACAGATGACTAACACAAATGAATGATCATTAAATTAAATTGTTCGTACTTTCCCACTAGGAGTAGAATCCCAGAATAACATACATGAAAGTTAGACGCGTCATCTACTACATTAGTTGGGAAGACACAAAATTATTTATATTCTTAAAAAGAATACTGCGTGGGATAAATGCACAAAAAGATTCAGGATTACCCAAGTAAATATCCACCTTTTTGAAAACTATCAATTTTATATTTTACAATCGGTGTTATCAGAAGTTTCTTGTACAAATACATTGCTCGTGGTAAAAGAATATTCCATATTGTGGACAAAATTAATGGAAAGGGGTAAAGAAAATATTTTGCTTGCAGCTCCATAAAATTTTTGCTCCATAAAAGTGACACTGATCCTTCATTTCAGCCGAAAACCAACTACCCTGAACCACACCGACTCACACAAGCTGAGCTTATTGACTTAGAGATCAGGAACTGCCAAAGAATTAAACTGCGTTCTTAGCATCTAAGGTACAGCAGTGGAACCTTCTGGAGGATACAGTTAGGATATCAACTGTACGCGAGATCGTCAAAAACCTCTTGCAAAATATTTCAGCTGCACCGATGAGTTAGTATTTTGCAATGATGTTCCAGGTTTGATGCAGAAACTGAAGATTCCGTACAAAGTAGAAGATTGAAGACTGTTTATAGACGCATACGAAACAAGAATTAAGGCTGTGCTCCTATACAATAGTAAGGAGATATCAACATCAATCCCTGTTGCTTATGCACCCCTAAGTAAAGGAAGTTATGTCATGTTGCAACGCGTTCTGGATCTTATAAAGTATCGTGAACATAAGTGGTTAGTTTGTGATGATTTTAATGTGATCGCAATTCTGCTTGGTCTACAGGGTGGCTATGCAAAGTACAGTTGTTACATATGCGAGTGGGATAGTCATACAAAGAATGTCCATTTCACTGAAAAGGAATGGCCGCGAGGAATAGCTTTGTTGCCAGACGAAAAAAAAATTAAATGTACTCTCGTGAATCCACAAAACACTGTGCTACCACCATTGCACATCAAACTTGGACTAATGAAGCCATTTGTGAAGGCTATAAAAAGGAGTGAACGTGCATTGGCGAAGTTTCTTGTACAAATACATTGCTCGTGGTAAAAGAATATTCCACATTGTGGACAAAATTAATGGAAAGGGGTAAAGAAAATATTTTGCTTGCAGCACCTCTGATTGTCTCATCAGCAAAAATATTGCAGCTAGTGATTGTAATTGAGTAATTATGTAGTACCGGAAACGCTTCTATTGTAAAAGAGTATGAATATAGTAACTAATTAATAGAAAACTTCAGTTTTGCTTGTTGTTTTCATCAGTGGGTCAGTGGTAGAGCGTTCACCTCTGTTGTGTGGAGTCCCTGGTTAGATCCCAGCTGGCACCAAGTGGACTTTGTGGTAGACAAACACAGTGGTTTTCTCGGGGTTCTCCCGTTTTCTCAAACTTTTTACATTTCACCATTTCAGTCATTTCTCATCATCACAATTTCCTTTAGCCTACATGGCATGGCAAGGGGACATAAAACTGAAATATTTCATTTCATTTCATTGTGTTTTAATTCTTTTATTTCAACGTCATCAGATAAATCTAAATTTTATACTATCTTTCTTAGGTCTTTTACATATACTAACTAGTTTCTCGTTTATTTATTTATGAGAAAGTTTCAGATTTTTTTTAAAAAAATATCTGCCATCATCTTATAATAAAACACATAAAATGTCACATTTGAGAAATAGCAACAACATAACAAAGTACCAAAAACAGAAAAAAACAGTGATACATACAAATATCTGGATTTTAAGTTACAAATCTCGTTTGATTTTTGTCTGCTCAAAATTATTCTACTTAGATACACTCACAAATAATTACTCAAATAATTCTTAATTTTTTCTTAGGTATATAGCATTGAGTCATCTGTGAAGAGAACACATTTTCAAGATTTGTTTGTTTGTTGGATTAGAAATTAGTGTTTCTCTATACAGAATGTGATATATGAGACATGGACCTAAAATTTAATATGCAATCGAAACCACTAAAAGGCATTCGAATTTCAAAAGCTTCCCACCAGGAATTGAACCCCGCACCGTGTACATCAATGACACACTCTCTAGTCACTAAATCAGTAAAGACGTTTTGAGAAGTTGTTGCTTATGCCAGACATATAACATTGTTCAACGTTTTCTTTTTACTTTTTATTTTTTACATAAAGAAAAGTAGCCGTTCTTTATTGATTTTTCCCATGGAACGCGAAAATTGCACTTAAATTCTCACCTGGCTCAGGTTTCTGAGTAATTTAGCGTTTTATTATTGCATATAACGCTAAAAGACATTATGTATAAGTACATGATTTGAAATTAATGTTTTACACGGTACAAAGTGTCGTTCTTGACAAGTATTTGCTGCATATCGGACTTGGCAACGTTGTACGTCTTCAACAGCTAGTGCGAGTGTCTCATGCGTCACGTTACGCAATGATTGGAAGTTGGAACTAGCTCCAGTTAATGTCTCTAATCGTACTCGTGGCGTACTTTAAGCAGTAATTTGGCAGACTGTTTGTGTTACTAGTGAACCAGGAGTTTGAAAGTAGTGAGTGAGGACATTATCGCTGTGGTACATATTGTTTTCATTCCGAAGTGTCAGTGATTCAAGGAAAGTGCAGCAATGCCCCACATTTTAAAAAATCGGTGGACAGTGCGGACGGACATATATGCGGACGTGATTTGTGGTTCCAGGAAGCGGCCATTGACTGATGCAGTGAGAAGAGCATATTTACTATACTTCGGGTGTCGTGGTGGAGACCAGTATAAATATTAGCTCCAAACGTTTGTTTTCGAGTTGTTCATCTACTCTCAATGTCTGGATGCATGGGAAGAACGTTTCCATGCGCTTTGCTGTGCCCGTTATTTAGTGTGAACCAACAAAACATAGTACAGACTGCTACTATTGCAAACTACCCTGTTTGAAGAAAGGTATAAATACGAAGAAGAAGAAGATCGAATACCCAGTAATATCATCTGTCATTCGTCCAGTGGCTCATGAAGAAGGATTGCCTGTTCCCAATCCAGAGGCTACTATTCCGACGGAAAGTGATACAGAGAATGAAAGTGAAGGTGAACCTGCTCCATAAAAGTGACACTGATCCTTCATTTCAGCCGAAAACCAACTACCCTGAAACACACCGACTCACACAAGCTGAGCTTATTGACTTAGAGATCAGGAACTGCCAAAGAATTAAACTGCGTTCTTAGCATCTAAGGTACAGCAGTGGAACCTTCTGGAGGATACAGTTAGGATATCAACTGTACGCGAGATCGTCAAAAACCTCTTGCAAAATATTTCAGCTGCACCGATGAGTTAGTATTTTGCAATGATGTTCCAGGTTTGATGCAGAAACTGAAGATTCCGTACAAGGTAGAAGATTGAAGGCTGTTTATAGACGCATACGAAACAAGAATTAAGGCTGTGCTCCTATACAATAGTAAGGAGATATCAACATCAATCCCTGTTGCTTATGCACCCCTAAGTAAAGGAAGTTATGTCATGTTGCAACGCGTTCTGGATCTTATAAAGTATCGTGAACATAAGTGGTTAGTTTGTGATGATTTTAATGTGATCGCAATTCTGCTTGGTCTACAGGGTGGCTATGCAAAGTACAGTTGTTATATATGCGAGTGGGATAGTCATACAAAGAATGTCCATTTCACTGAAAAGGAATGGCCGCGAGGAATAGCTTTGTTGCCAGACGAAAAAAAAAAATTAAATGTACTCTCGTGAATCCACAAAACACTGTGCTACTACCATTGCACATCAAACTTGGACTAATGAAGCCATTTGTGAAGGCTATAAAAAGGAGTGAACGTGCATTGGCATACTTGTGCCAAAAGTTTCCCCTTCTAATTATAGAAAAAATTAAGCAGAAGTCTTTATTGGTCCGCAAATGCGCAAGATATTGCAAGACGAGGTGCTTGAATCTATTCACAGTGCTGAGCTCCGTGCATGGCATTGTTTCCGCAATGTTTGTACCAGATTCTTGGGCAACCACCGAGCCGAAAATTACAAAGCATTAGTAGAAGAATTGCTATCTGCCTACTAGAAACTTGGGTGCAGTATGTCACTCAAAATGCGTTTCCTCCAATTCCACCTTGATGTCTTTCCAGTGAATTGTGGATCTTTCAGTGACGAGCAAGGAGAGCGATTTCACTTGGACATTTCTGCGATGGAACAACATTACAAAGAAAAGTAGTCAGTTTCAATGTTAGCGGATTTCTCCTGATGATTCCAAGAGATGATCCAGATGTTCCTCACAAGAAAAAATCAAAGAGACGGCATGTTTAAAACAAATACTTTAGGTAACTTTTACCAATACAGTTCTTGTCCTGTAGCGGTATATGGAAAATGTTAAGAGTGCCATTACACCGATAGTGTGCCAGGAGAATGTTATATTTTGATATTCATATTCAATTTCCAGACATATATAAGAGACAGCTATTTTTATTTCTGTAATTATGTTAATGTTTGTTACTATTCCTTTACAGTTTCATTATCACAACCTTATATGCAAAAGGTAAATTGAGTAATTAGTACTAAATCTGAATTCGGAACACGTATTTGCTGTGTTTTTCATATTCAGCGCCCAAAAATCATTATAAGGGGCGGATAGTTCTATTTACGTAATCATTTCAAAGTTTGGTAACTTTTACATTTACAATTTCATTATAATAGCGTTATATGCAAAAAGTAAATTATGCAATTACCACTATCAGAGCTAGGAACATATTACCATTGTCAGTTTATTGTTCAGCGTCCAAGAAATTACAAAGAATAGCTATTTTTATTTCCGTAATCATTTCAATGTTTTGTGACTTTTACCTTTACAATTCCATTATTATAGCGTTATATATAACATGTAAATTGTGTAATTATAAGAAAATCAGCCAGGAGCACATTTATATTTGCAGTTTCGTATTCAGCGTCCAAAAATTAATAATAAAGAATTATCATTTACATTTCTGTAAAAAAAAAAAAAAAAAAAAAAAAAAAAAAACACTGTTGCACAGTGTTATCAATGTTCAATAACCCAAAGTAGATATATTTCTGGAAGGAAACTATGGTATACACTATTAATGAATGGCGATGTGATCTATAAGTTTCATTATGTTAATTAAGATATTTTTTCGGTTATAATGGAAAAGTTGATAATAAAAATATTAGTTTATAAAATATTTTCTAGTTTATTCCAGCTTTGAGCACAGGAATCTTAATTTGATATTGTCCAAACAAAGGGGAAAAAATACACAACTTTTACTTCCTAATTGGTTTAAATGCAGGCTATTTCACCTCTATTGTTTTTAATGAGACTCTTCACGTTATAGCTACCATTACATGTGAAAGTATCATCTAACAGCATTTTGTGAGGAACTAACATGATGGTCTCTATATCAGCACAAACGCCCAGAGCTTACCAGTATTTGCATACTAGTTTCAATTTGTTGTACCATATTCAGAAGAGATTGAAAGCACTCTGAGCGCATGGGGAAGACACACTGAAATTTGTAGTTTCACTGTAGCACAGGAGGCAGATAAATTGAATAGTTTATTTAATGGGAAAATCCTGTGTAAATATTAGTATTTATTTTTTTATTCATTTATGTATCTCATTTCATTTCCGTCAGTTACGTATATTGGAATATTCAACTATAAAAAAATCAAGAAAATGATAGAGTCAGCCAAGCCTAATTTGAAACTATCACACCACATTCAACTTCCAAAATTGAGGGGAAACTTTGGAAAAATTGAAAAAAAAAATGACTGCCGATTTGGAATCTGAAACCTCCCTATTGAAAAATAAGAACATTAACCATTAGCCTAGTTTGTTGGATACTGCTAATAAATTATTTTTTTAAAAAAAAAAAAGACATGGTTTTAAAGTTGTATCGCGTCGTACTGTACCACAAAAAGTCAGACAAAATGCATGCAAATTAAAAATATGTTTACCAAAGTACAATGCATCACTACTTTAGAAGAGTACCTCGGAGCCTCTCCTTTATTACACAACGACTGTCCTTCAATCTTACATATAACGAAAGTTCAGTGGCACATTTCCTCGAGAACATGACTTTACACCTTACTTGCCACTCAGATTCTCAATAACCCAAAGAGATCGTAATGGCTGTGGAAGACCGTTCACCTCTGGTGCATGGGGTCCTTGTTTTGATCCCACCTCTCACCAAGTAAGCTTTGTGGTGGCCAAGCACCATATATGTGGGTTTTGTCGGAGCTGTCCCGTTTCCTCCCACTTCCTTCATTCCATCATTTCATTCATTTCTCATCATTACCGTCTACTTTAGCCTACCCGACATGAAGATTTAACGATTTCATTTCATTTAAATAGCTCAAATCAATCTACTACGGTCCACATAACTTAGTAATGGTGACTAACCGTAGATGTGTGGATAAATAAACCATATTCACAATGACACGTTACTGCATGATTTCAGCTTATTTTTCGAAAATAAATCACTAGTAAACTTTAGTAGTACATTCTTTCCTTCGCTTCTACTTTTCATCCTTATATCAAACTGGCCAAATTTTCATAAATGATACATCTATTTTTTTGTAATACTGGGCCAGAAATATTTGTTGTGCTGCCATCTTTTGTTTCCTATTAAATTGGTGAATGAAAAGTAATGCTCGGTTTAAAGTGTTTAAATAATAGAAACCAAATAGAATTGCAATTAGGAAAACAATAGAATGTAATTAGTAAGGTGTTAAATATGAGTTATAAAAAGATTTTTAGTGAAATCAAGTTACTGTTTTTGCCATATTTGTCATAAGGCATATATTTACTTTATAGACTATGGAATTTTTATTCTGGGTGTCTTTATCTCATAGTTATACAATTAATAGAACACTTCTTATAGACAAATTCAAAATTAGCATCAATCAAAGATAATATGATAAATGATAAACATATTACTCTTTAAAAATTCATTACTTTTCCTCAGGTTTACTTTATGCTATCAGACTTGCATGATATACACAGATTCATTGATTTTGTTACTTCATGTCTATGAAAACAATGTAGTAATATGGACAATAATAATTATTATAATTGACTTGTTGATGAAATTGTTATAGAAACTTCATATAATATACAAATTTAAATTTGTTCAGTATTTTGGTAAGCAGTATGGAATTTCTAAAAACGCAATATATATACAATGTATTGAGAGTTACTAATGTAATTGGAAGTTTTATATATATATATATATATATATATATATATATATATATAAAACTTCCAATTACATTAGTAACTCTCAATACATTGTAATCTTTGTTGTCGGTAGACGTTGAAGTAATAATATAAAATGTACAAACTTATTTAACATATCAAGTTATTCTAGTTCGTTATATAGCGTATTTTTTTACAAGAAAAATGAAACGAGGAAAAATATTTAATTCTATGAATGACAATTATCTGTGAAAATTCAATTCCAGGAAAATTATCATGAAATTGTATCCAATGGCTGATGACATTGTAATAGAGATGTATACGGTATTCAGTGAACCAGACAAAGAATAGATTAGCATTGGGAAATGGAATTTTCGGCAGAGTGAACAACTGTTTTATACTGTATCGTTCCTCTTTCTTCACTTTCAACCTACTCCTTCCTGCGCCTCGACTTACATTTACTGTGAAACCCCGCGCCCAAATCGAATCTTGTTGCTACCGTACACAAGGAAGAATTCTCTTTCCAATCTTTTTTTCCTTGTATCTTCAGTAATTTGGGATCTCGGTGCCTTTATGCTACATTTAGCGTCAAAATGGAAGAAGGCACACGCTAACTGAATTTAAGCTACTATTTCAGTGTCACAACGACGCGAGAAACTTCCAATAACTTTGACAGATGTTGCGTAAATAAGGACCAAAAACAAAGCTATTAATCCTGATTATCCTTCATTGTCTTTGATTGTGTGTGAATTAAATGAGAAAGGATCATTTGTCTGTTTTAGACTCTAAAAGATTTAAATAGTTGCAAGTCTTATCGAGTCAGTGAGTTGCCTCAAATTATATATATATGAATAGAAATATGAACTTCAGCTTAAAGAAAGTATGACAGAAATATTTCTCTTTTCCAAAATTCAAAAAAATAATAAAAATGGAACAACGTTCTTAAAATCTGTAGATTTATGGTTATTGTGGTGAATTTTTTAAACGAAAAATGAAGAAATATAAAATTTTATCACTTTATGATGCCATCTTTGTAAGATCTCTATTTCATGAGTTTTAAAGCTTTTTCTTTTCCCTTTTTATCTTTGAAGGAATGTTTTCCTTTCTTTCGGAGTACTTACAGAGAAAAAAGGAAATTAAAAGTGTCATTACTAGAGACAGAAGAACAACAATAATAATAAAAATGATTTGTAAAAGAACTCAATTTTGGGGGAAACTTCTTCAATATAAACTCAATTTCTTTTTCTACTTACCTAAAGATTTTAATGTTTATTATATGATTCTACTGGTTATTTCATATCTCACTTTGTGGATCTGTCAATTCAAATTTCCATTTACTGTATGCACCGAAATGTTCCTTTAATTACAGTAGGTATAAACATTGAAAGAAGAGTGGTAAAGATTTGCATTAGTAATTTTTAAGAATTTAGTTTCCCTATCTGAGTTGTTTATTCTTGTAAAGCCCTTTTTTAGTTACATTATACTATGTTAACTTACGTTATATGTCACTTACACACAACAATGATTCAGACTGCCTCACTATATGTACACAAACATAAACGTAGTATGATCTAGAATATTACAGGTTTATAGTTGCGTACATATTAAATAATAAAATAATCCAATGGAATCGAAGATACTTTAGATTGAAACTGCGTTGATATGATTCATTTCTCCTGCAGTATATATGTTCGCTGTAAACACTACTTTAATTGTCTTTATTTGATCAATTGCATACGTGAGAGCAGATGAAGTAAACATGATATATTAAATTGCTTTCCTGACATTTTTAAAGATTTAGTTAAGCTTCCTTCATTGTTTCATTAGAAAGGGAGCAAGTATTACATTTTATTTTATCCCACTGTACCTATTTCGAAGAGCTAAGTGCAGTAGACGTACCTAAACATTTCAAAACATTAAATAAATGTTTTGAACGAATATTATTCTTGTTGACTTACATCGTAAAAAGCACTATTCGCCTTTGAAACGATTTTTCAAATTATGTAAAAGAAAGCAGCCAGACTTTTCAAACCATGCTGGGTTGTGATGCATTAATACTATGCTAAATAACGAGAGTATTTTAAATATTTTAGCCAATGCTTATTGTGTTTCGTCTAATGTTCAACGAAAGTGTTTCTGCATACTGCTTTCCAAGTAGGATGTGATTGTTTGCTACTTCTGACCTATCGTCTATATTTAATTCATATTTCTTTGCTCACGCTTAGCTTTATTTTATACGTCAAAACCTTTTCTGCTCTATATTTTAAACGATACATAATTTAATCATCTTTATTGGTTCACGTATTTAACTTAAAGTAAATATTTTTAACAAAATAATACATTTAAAGTTCATAGCGTAAGTCACTACAAAAAGATAATAGGTTGATACAAAATTACTAAATATTAATATATTAATATTAATAACATAAAAATATGAATAGCATTTATTTACATTATTTAATCTCAATTTACCTGATTGATTTATAACTATTACTGTTAGTTCCCTATGATTCACCAAGTTTTGATATAATTTTCTTCATACAAAAGTTAATATTATTTTCCCTAAAAAACTCAAGATTATAAAAGAAGCTGTGAATTGCACGAAAGAAATTAAATCCGTTCCATTATCCCATATTTCAATGGTTTCCTACACTTTTTCCTGTTCAAAAATCAATTTTCCCTTAATTCTACTTTAGATTTGTTACTCATACAACTATTTTAGACTTCAAATGTATTACAAAAATTCAGTGACACAGTGAGTTCTATAGAAAAAAATTAAGTATCATTTCTTCATTGTAACACTGGTTTACACAGTATATAAATTTGGGGATTGTTTATAGCTAACCTTTAATATAATAACAATACCTTTAACTTTATAGCATTCCTTTAAAATTTTAGAGTACACCAAATATTCTGAACGTTTATACGTCTGGTAGTACTCTAAACTGAAAAATGTCAGAAATTTACTATATTGTTAATAGAACTGTTAAAAATAAGTGCAAAGACTAGTTGAGAATTAAGAGTATTACCCTAGGAATACCAAGCGGGGGGGGGGAGGGGAGAGGCCCAAAAATTATTTTTGTTACATTTTGTAACATTTCTAATTGCATTAAAAATCTTAAACAAAAATGATATTGTCAAGCTTGACCTAATTCATAATAAAACGTACTTGCTTAGATTTTAATATTTTATGTTTTCTATTTATAAATAAAGAAAGTGCTGTGTGCTTCAGAGTGCCCCCCTGGTTGTTCTAAGGAGATATTTATCACTTACGCTGTTATATTCTAGTGTTTTGGCTATTTATTTTACTTTTCCTTGAAACAATTTTGGTATTACAACATGTTGGGGCACTCTCAGCTATTATTCTGGTACAGTGTTGGCAACTGCAGATTATAAAAATTTAGTATATACATTTTCTTATTTTTTTGGTAAATAAATATTTTATTTTCTATTAGTTCATTCCTTCAAACCCGCTAACACAATAATATGCCATTTTATATTATAATCACACGCACGCACACACACACACACACACACACACACACACACATATATATATATATATATATATATATATATATATATATATATATATATATATATATATAAGGAAAGAGAGAGAATCAAGTTTCAATAATGGATGATGAATGGATGTTTCAAGATGAGAAATAATTATGCTACTGCACCTCTCGTGTTATTACGTATTTTCAATCATAGAATCTACAAGCAGTAGCCTGCAGCACTGACTAAAGACACATATTTCATAGGAACTTGTCAGTTCGCTATTCTGTGACTGGGACTGTATGTGGGAATCTGCAGCAGCATTGGAACAATTGCAAATCGTGCTCTTAGCCAAAGTTCAATTGAGAAAGAACTTAAAGAACTTTTAAATGAATCTGACATAGAAGGTAGTCAGCTCGAATAGAGCAAGTTGGAACTAACTCTGTCAGATTTTGGTGCAAAACACAGTGATTTGAACATTTTATTTGATAATGCAAATGGAACAAATGCAAGCAAAGGTACGTTTCTTGCAATGAATCCCTTGCAATATACATCATGTTGTTAGTTTACAAAACTGACAGAAAAGTCCTAGCTTGTTTGCTTACGTTTTATATGTTTATTTCATAGGTGCAAAAACGTGACGTTGTGATACTAGAAAAATTGTAAGTTATGTTGTGTTGGCAACACTGCTTCTCGGATGACGTCCCCTATAGTGTCCAACGAACGTCCCTCACACTGTCTATCTCTTCACGGAAAAAAAAATTGAGAGAATATGCCATTCCAAGTTTAAAAGGGATGGACTTATAAAAGATTAATCCTGAATTCATTAGAATACTGAAGTACATCCCACTCTTCCCCATTTTACCCCACTTTACTTCTCAAGCACGAAAATACTTTTAGAAGCCGTTTTTGTACACATACTACAGTGTACTAAGTTTCAATTGATCTGTTTGATATTGCTTCTATACACACAAATAAAATAAATAGGTAATAGTTACTGACATAGGTAAAAAATGGTAACTTAAACAATTACACACATATAGTTGGCAACACTGTACTAAGAAACATAGTAATAATAGAAAATAAAAATATATGACGCCTTAGACAATCCAAGTTCATATCAGACAAGATAACTTATTTTTCGTAAGAAATAATGACCTTCATTTTGTAGGCCTCAGAGGTGTTGGTGTTCCTAGAGTGTTCCATTTAACCCCAAAATTCCTTGGTGTTCCTAGGGTTAACATATCGTCCGCAGCGTCACAAACTCTCGTATCTCAGTTTTCTAAACTTTTCAGGAGAGCGATTTTTAAGTTTTTACACAAATTTGAACAACCATAAAGCAAAACCTATTTTACAGAAAGAATGAAAATTTACTAAGTTATAAAGTCATAAGAAATCACCTTAGAAGTTTTTATGAAATTTGTCTGTAAAATTTTGTGGAAAATTTGGCGGGAAAAAGATACAACAGTTTGTGACGATGATAATCCTCTCTTGTATAAAACATACGACGCATATCTTTCATACTGAGAACTATATTAGTAAATGAACAATCGAAATATGTTGTACTTTTATTGAAAAACTTCGTATTTATTACACAAAATAATTTAACAAACGCTTTCTGAGATTTTTGAGGGTAAAACAAAATTCCTGAGAACACACAAGAAACACTACATTAAGAACGTATTAACCATAACATAAAATAATGCTGTCAGGTTGGCATTGCCAGAATATAAAATCTTATAAAGTAATTGCAAATTTCATGCTTTGTTATCGCACTTGACGAAGATGGCTTAAGTTTCTGTAAAACTGAACCTCTATATCTAAAAGCCTTCTTCTCGAGCCACAACCTGAGGACGCCCCATGCCGTGTAAATATATATAAATGAATTGCTTTGAATATAGACGTATCTGTCCAGTTGCGAAAGATTTATTGCTCACAAACTGTCGTAACTCAAGATATAACTGTTTGTGAAAATGGTATATATGCTTCATCCTGAGATACAGCACATTGACGTCATCACTATCGTCAAAACAACGCATATTACAGATGTGTCGTTTTGTGAAATTGTAGAAATCAGTGTATGTAACTCCATAGTGAAATATCTCAAATTTCGATGTTTTTGAGATACGACACTTTGTGATGCAGTCGACGATATGTCATATATTTGAATAAAAACTTCGAATTGTGTTTGAGTATGTTTTCCCTGTAGCTTGGAAACAAATCATGTCTTCTTTGATTACTATATGAACCACATGGTGTTCATTTATTATGTAGCCAAAATTCAATGGTGAAATCCTCACACCTGAACAATTAAAAATGTCCATATGAACATCATAGGGTGAAAAAAGCGTTGTTTCAAAGTTACGAGATGCCGAAATCGAGAAAATTGTAACTTTGAGGTTGCCTAGCTGGAACACTATGAGGAATATCAAAGGCGGATAAAGAATGATTATAGAAACTACTACACAATCTATCTAAACCCCTATGTTTCAAAGTTGACTTGTATCGACGCACATGGGTCGAAAAGCGGAATCTAACCTATACCGCAGCTCCCTCAATAAAATCCGTTCACCGATACGTCCCAACTTTGAAACATGGTCATTTAGATAGACAGTGTAATAATTCCTCTAATATTTCTTTAACCGCTTTTGATATCTCTCATAGTTTTCGAACTAGACAGCCTCAAAGTTACAATTTTGTAGATTTCGGCATCTCATAACTTGAAACAACGTATGTTTAATCTTATTTTCATATTCTTTTTATTGTTTATATGTGAGGATTTCAGCAATGGATTTGGGTTACATAATAAATGAACTCTCTCTCTCTCTCTCTCTCTCTCTCTCTCTCTATATATATATATATATATATATATATATATATATATATATATATATATATATATATATATATATATATAACACCAAGACTTGCTCGTTTTGTCAGTAATTGTTGTAACAGATTAATTGCTGGATACCCCCTGTTATGAGTGAATATTTATAAAAATACTTTTAACGCTCAGAAAGAAAATCGCAATAAATAACATAAATCATAAGCAGATAAGAAGTAATTATAGTAAAATATAAAATTATTAGCATAATTACAGTAATTCACATATATTCAAAATACTTCTAAATAAAAAATAAAATTACCTAGCATGTTGAATCAAAAATATATTTTGATTCAGCATTGGTCAGACATGCGCAAAAAGATCTTTGGTTCCCTTATTTTAACATATCTTAGTTCGTATATGCAAAGAGTTTGGCTCAAATCGAGGGAATTTGTGCGAATCATACATTACAGGAAATTCACCTTTTCATGGCGGGGACTTTAAATCCAACACGATTGAAAATGATATAATAATATTATTGCAGTGTCGGACTTGCCAAGTTGGATGCCCCTATATATATAAACTTAATGCGTCAGTTGCAAAACATGATAGGTGACAAAAGGAGTAACAACATGATATAACAGGTGGAAACGAATAAGCGGAAGGGGCCCTTATGGACTAGAGGGGGTCTTTGCTAAGTGCGGAATTTTACTGGCTCACGAGGCTGTACTGATATGAGCAAAGGAAGGGGGGCCGAGAAAACTTCTTTCGGAAATACGAACTTAGACTTCCGCTTCGTTTTCTGTAGAAATACTCAAAAAATTATTTGCGATAGCGAAAATTCAATCAAGGCTTAGAGATCCTGCGCCTTGTGAACTCTGCGGGGCCCCTCGGACCTCGGGCCCTTAGCGATCGTCAAGTAGCCAACGTGGCCTGTCCGACACTGTATTATAGTCACATAAATAATTGTTCCCTCACGTTAATGTTCTTTAATACGATCACGATCCCTAAGAAGCTAGATTTTAATAACATTCACTTTACCAAATATTCACGTTAATGAAGTGAAAATGTAGTACATTAATCTATCAGTTTTACGGGCTTCGATTTAACGAAATCTTAAGGTAATGAAAAAATCTGGAGGAACCGATTCGTTTTGAAAATCCTATTTTTAAATTAAACATATTAAATTTACTAAAATACGGATGCATTTTTAGTTTCTAAGTCTTGATTTTAGACTATATATGTAGAACGCAATGTACTATAGTGTAAGAGGGTTTCATACTGTCAGACTGAATAGTGTGCTGGGTCGAAATTACAGTGCTGCATTATTCCTCTTGTGTTTATAATGTGTTTATGGATATTATCCACTGCAACCTTATACCGAAACTTACGGGAAACCAACAATATCTGACTGCTATTTCCATCTTCCGGTCCGTTCAAATGATATATGATTTGTTAATACATTGGTCATGTAATTTAACTGCATATATATATATATATATATATATATATATATATATATATATATATATATATATATATATATATATATGTGTGTGTGTGTGTGTGTGTGTGTTCGTGTGTGCGTGTGTGTGTGTGTTGTGTACTATATAAGTATTTAATTACACAAGTGTTAATAAAATACTTAAGCATTAACCTAATATTTGCATTAAATGCGTTATATTAACAATTCTCTGTGCCCGTTTTACTTAGTAATAGCTTTCACTGTAATCAGGGTATGTATTCTTTGTGAATCAATTTATACAGGCGCCTTACTCAACGAGACGAAGGCGTTATACAAATAATATTTTCTAGATGTAGTGCTTTAGGTGTGGTTTTAACTTCTCCTTCTTTGAGGGTAAACGTGAATGTTGGGTGGGGAGAAGAAACAACAGAAGATTGCAATCTCTAGGAGCAACAGTCGCAAAAAAAGAAGAGTAGAGAAGGAAAACGTGTAGAAAATGCTGGAGGCAAGTACTGTTACAAGAACCTTGCCTCCCTATGCTTTGCACTTTCAACGCACCAACTGTGTTTTGTAACCCCGTTATTCTCATACTAGGTCTCCCGTGGAACGGAAACTTTTGTGGGAAAGTTTATGTTTCAGTAAATAATTCTTTGTTTAAACACTAAGTGTAGAAACCGCTATGGTACATATCAACTCCAACAATTTCTCTGATCTGTAATGTCTTATTTTCTCATTAATTATGATCATACACTAATGAGCTTAAAATTGCCATCTTTGCTCTCAAACTATAAGTTATCTTGGTAGTATGGATCATTAATAATTATAATTAATTTTAAAAAGATAATGTGTTACTAATGTGTATCTTGTCAAAATATCAGAACAATTTTCTGTTACTTTGAATGCGGCAGTGTAGTGTTATTGTGAATGTGTAGTGGAAATAAACAACAGTTCTTGCACAACAGACTTGGTTGCATATATCTTTAATTTGATTATATGTTTAAATTGCTCGGAAGACCGTACATGTAGTCTACTTATTTCATATTTATAATTTAAACATCGTTATAATCTTAACATAAATATTCAGAAGTAACATATATCCTATTGTTTATATTACTCCTGTACTAAATTAAAACATATTAAGAGAATTAATTTAAAGTCACATTATTATTAATAAAAATCTATAAGCTCTATAATTCTCTCAGATCTTATTTTGTCAGTCAATTATTTTAATTTAATGTTATGTACATTTTTCTACTGCATTAAACGCGAATCGGACCGTACGACGTGATGGCTTTGTATTCATTTACACGTTGTTTCTGGTAAAGACACTTAGACTAGGTTTTCCTCATCTTCAGTTTATCATTCGGAATTTTTTTCTCTAGCCATAATTCCCTCAGCAGATATTAGTTGTTGATATAGTGCTTTAATGTGTCTTTGGAAATTAGAAATTTCCAGCCATCTTCTAAGATGGGGAATTATAAATTGTTATGTCAAGACCAAGGTGAACACGTACAGTCTAATGATTGAATTTTCCTTGTAGTAAATCTATGTGTAACCTGTTTATTCATCTGATGTTATAGCTTACTTCTTGACGCTTTAGTGAAGTTGCTTGCTGAAGGTTCGTTTACGCTAGCTAATGGAGTGTACTAGTACACGCACACATAATTGGAAACATACGATTTTCTAGACTCTATGGAAATCTACGTAACTAGAGACATTCCTTGAAACCCATTTGTTTTGAAATCTTGGTATTTGTTTTAAAACAATCAACCCTTAACTAATTAGGAAAGTACGCAAAGTGAGTTATAAGATTTAAAACAAGCTTAAATGTAATATTGTTGCAGTAATGTGGATATTGTTACAAACTCATTTGTTTTTTTAAATGGAGCCGTCTCAAAGACTGGTGTTGTTGTCAAGTTGTTAAAAAATGTACGTGAGTCAACAGTAGCATATTATAGTGATGAAGTAATTAAACGATAAGTGTAAAAATAATGTAGTAGAAGAACGATCATCAAAATTGTTCTAATAATTCTGATTAGATTGGTCTAATACGAAAATATAAAATTGGATCCTGTTTCTGATTATAGGACGATTAACCAGAAATAGAAGAAAATATTAACTTTAGCTCTGATCTTCTGGTTTGTGTTCGTTTATTATTAAAATAGTAAGTAAGATGCTTTTAGGAGATTGCTCTGTACCATTTGTGCACAATAAAGTTGTTTCCATATCTCATATTTTGATTCTGAGGAGCATGTTATTGTATGCTTTGTTTCCATAAAGTACAACATATTTAAAATGTGTTGTTCTCTTATTACATAGGTTAAAGACCTATAATAATTGTTAGCAGAAAAGTTAATAAAGGTAAATACATATTGGAAATATTAACAGTTTCTATATTTCCTGACATCTTAACATTTTGAAATTATTTCTATACTAAAATTAATTCAATATGAGTTGCAAATTTAAGATTTTGTCTAGTAATAGCTTTGAATAGTATTTTATTTATGTTGTAATTCTTACACCTTGACCAGTTTCTAAGGAGTCTTTACAATTAGAATGTTTTAATGTATAATAATATCAGTAGCATGATCGTTAAATGGATTTGGGAAAAGTTAAAATAACACAAAACCCGGTTTTCTGAAATAGAAGGAAATTAGTTTGAAGGGATTCGGAAGAGAGAAACACAAGGTGAATATATTTGTTTTAATGGAACCATAGTAGGATGCTTTTCAGACGTGTCTTCTATATTAAATTAAGTAGTAAACTTTTTAGGCACATTACTAACTTGTCAAAAAGTAGTATCTTGCCAATACTAACAAATTGGTACGTAAACTTGGGAACTATCATATCATAACACTGGATAGAATAGGGTTTCCTTGAGCTCTGATGTAAGATATTTGCAGGATATATATACAGTATATCAGATCAGAGAAATAGTTTTATCTCCACTTAAGCTGCTCTTAAAAGTATAACTCTGGTTCTTAACTCTATATGTGCATAGGTGTAATGCAAATAAAACACAGTTCTGACCAGAGCAGAATGAAATATATTAAAAACTATACTTACAATGTGTTACAGTTTCAAGGACCTAACGTCCTCTTCATCAGACACAGAGTGTTTGTGTCTGATGAAGAGGACGTTAGGTCCTTGAAACTGTAACACATTGTAAGAGTAGTTTTTTAATATATGTCATTCTGCTCTGGTCAGAACTGTGTCTTATTTGTTACTATGCTTATCCAGAGCCATTGAGGTGTAATAAGTAGATGTAATCATTCTCGAGTTCAACCATTTGTATAAAATCAAAACGAAATGAGATGTGGTGAAATAGTTTAAGGTAAACTAGAAACAAATATCTTGCCACCGAATGTGAGTTGTTTGGGTATTCCATTGTAAGTTAATTAAAATGGATCCAGTTGTCAATTTACTCGCTGCAAAGAGTAAAATGTTCAATTAAATGCGCAATGTTTTCATAGAAGCTTTGTCTTTCACTCACCTATTTTTTCTCTCTCTCTTCTTTTTTTCAATGTGGTTGTTTCTTTTTTCTATCTTTTATTTATTAGGAAATAATTAGTTATAATTATTAATTAACATGTTGAAATTGGAATATTTAAACAATGAAGCATGCTTTCTAATTGCGATAATCATGTTATGTTTGCTCTAGTTGAGACACGAAGACTAATAAACTGATGATGTGTATTGAGCACATTGTCTGATTTAAATCATGAACACATGGCAACAT
Source organism: Thermobia domestica (assembly GCF_964235325.1). Classification (NCBI taxonomy): domain Eukaryota; kingdom Metazoa; phylum Arthropoda; class Insecta; order Zygentoma; family Lepismatidae; genus Thermobia; species Thermobia domestica. The sequence continues at coordinate 216,552,830 of NC_137461.1, read as the reverse complement.
GTCATGTAAAATCAAACTATAACGTTTTCAGGGCTTTTTCCTTTATATATATGCATTATTTGGCAAACAATTGTAATCATAAATTTAAAAGTTTTAAATGTTTAATATTATATCATGAAGTATGGGATGTACTCTTTCTTTCATGTCTAGCAGTTCATTTATTAAGAATTTAGAAGATTTTTATATATAATTGCTAGTTATCAAATTCGATGTACATAATGTTAAATTAAATTAAGGAGGAAAAATAAATTGTTTGCATATCATTCGTTCTGTCTTGAAAACTGATTTAGGTAAAATAAAAAAAAATATTAATGAAAACTTCAAATGAATTTTTTTCACTATCGTCCATTTTTCATTCTTCAGATTGTAGAACTAGGTTAACGTATATACATATATCTCCTTCATTTCGACTTTTTTATTCAAAAACTGTTTGGGGCATTTTTGAGAGGAAACTGTATGTTGAGAAACGCAATAGTTTGAGATAATAATGTTAGAATTGATGGACGGAGTAAAATATAAAGTGGGTACACCAATTCATAAATTATAACAGTGCCATACTCTATGGGTACTTCTACGCTTACGGAAAGGGTTCTGTTCGTGTTGCGAGAATAATTATGGCAATTATATTTATGATGAACAATAGTTTCAATAATAATCGGTAAACAATTTACAATATCTCGTCCTGATAAGTATACAATCAATCTTCCAAGTATTGATAAGGATGGCCCGTTGTAGCATTTAAGAAAGCAAATATATTTCAGTCCCAAAATACTGAAGGTGTTATTATGAACGGTTATGTTCGAAGTTGATAAACCATCTAGTAAAGTTATTTAGCCTGCCCAGATGAATGGGTGAAGTATGCAAACTTTTGAAATTAGTGCTTTTATCATGAAGATTGTAATTCTGCTCTCCATGTTTTCATTTTGTCTCAGTAAATTTCTAAAACATTTGCTCCAAGGAACAAATCATTGCCTTCTAATTTCTTTGTAAATAATATTCATAATATTAGTATTAAGACGAATTACGAACAGAAATCGCATTTATATACGAATGATTCAAATGTGATATTAAGAGTACTATTTTTTTTAATTACACTAAAAGTATCAATAATAACATCTTGTTTGAGTTCGATTTCATGATTGTTTTTCGAAGATTGATAGTATGTGTTTGAATACTCAGTAACATTTTTTATTACTTAAAATGAAAAAAGTAATAATTTGCATTTATTTATAATATTTAAAAAATAATGTTATTGAAGCATACATATATCTAATATCTTGTTTCTGGTTAGTTTAGAAGTGTAATTATTTTCTAATGTTTTAGAGAATGCTTTAAAGGTTTAACTTTAAATATTTCACCACCGATCCACATCATCGAGCTAACAGTAAACCATACATATTTTACATTAGTTGTCTATGAGTCAATGATAAATTAGCAAAGTTTTGTGATTTCTAAACATGATCATTCTTTTCCTAAACTGAATCAATGGAACTCAATACACTACTATGTTCTTCTGGATGTGAATTTCTAAGAAACGTAATTAATTTCTGTTTACTTCTGTTTAGAGTTTTTCCTGTAGAACAATTAAACAATTTCACTTTATAGTTGGACAAAGGATTCTATCCTACTGTAATTACAGATGTCAATAACAGATTAAATAATGAAAGCGTGTTTGTGATATTTTGAAGCAGATGTTTCAGAAATCTTCGATTAAACGAATTAGTTCTTTCTTCAAGTAAGAACAGAAAACATAAGTAATTGTAATTGACGTAATGAAGTTGTTTCTCTGCTCGTATTTCAATTGACTTTATCAAACAAAAATCTCAAAGACTTATTGTTTTAAGATTTGCAAACACTAGCTAACTTTGCAACAAGCGACGAATATCAATTTGTGACAGTTTTGTTTTCCTAAAGAAAGTATAACAATATATATGTATTTTTATGCATACCTATCAATAATGTATTTTGTCTAGAAAGTATGTAACGTTTAGCGAGGACTAGGGGTTGTTTGGAATTATATCAATAATAAAATCAACCATAACTGAACATACCTTCCCTTTAATTTGTAACGAAATACTTAAGCAGTGATATGAATATGGCTTCCATTTGCTCTTGGTAATTGTCTGTCAATAAACATTTAGCTTAAACTTTTCTACCCACAGAAAATTAACAGCTGATATACGTACCAACCTTTAAATATCTTGGTAATCAAATTAAGTCTTAATGATCATTTGAAAATGTTATCAAATGTACTGAGTTTTGTTTCATTTTTGTTCATTATTTAATTTTGCCTTATTTAGAAATTTTCTAAAGCTTAATTTCTAAGCTCTTCTTTCCTTGGTCTAGTGGCTATTGAACGCGAAGTTGCTAACCGAGGTTATGAGTTCGATTCAATGTGAAAGAAAATTGAAATATGAACACATTACTATAGTTATTTTTTCATATTAAATTATGGGTATAGATCTCCAACAGTCGTGGTACTGATAAATGTAACTATATTTCAAAAAATAACGAAATGAGTTTTGACTTAATTATAATAATTGAGCCGTAAAAGCTAGATATTATACCCACAAACATAATCAAAATAATCTTAAAAATCGACACAATATAATACATATAGTATTAAAGAATTTTGAATCCTTGTTTTGAATTGTCAAAACGGAACAGCTCATGGGTTTCGGCAAACCATGTTACGACAACCCAGATTTTAATATCCGATCCGAATTCAGAAGATGTGATTCTGTGATTATGCTCTTCAGAAATTTCTCATTAAGCATTCCACGTTGATTAACGAACTTTGTTTGCAAAGATGTGGCAGAAGGCAATTGAAAAAAATGTGTCTTGCGACTTTGGATTGTTCCAAAAAGAAAAATAAAGGAAGCAAGTTCTATATAACATGAAAGCTTTAGTTTTTATATTCAAACTTGAAAAACACGTTAACTTCACAATGTTTGAGCAGTTCCACTTGTTCTGTGAAGCTACAACATATAGGAAACTTATCAAAGAAAATAGATATCCAGGATTTTGTAAGTAGAACTAATAAAGTATTAATTGTTTTATTCTTATTAATAAAAAATAGTTGAGACCGATATCAACTAGCCTTTTTCTGTTTTTAATTTATTTTTAAGATGCTATCTAGCTGTTAGCATAAAACAAGAAAATGAATGAGAAAATATGTATTTAGAAATCCTAGCATTGATTACCCGCTTCGATGGATTGAAATAAAAATAAGTAATCCACAGCTTCTTATTTCATGTGTTTGGTACCCTTGAAGTAAGCTATTTTTTAGTTGTATGGATTTAAACGATATCGGAAGTATCACTGTTTGTCTCAGCGACCCCGACAACTATAGATTCAACACTAATATCGGTCAATTTCAATCACTTTTATATATCTTTCGTTCTCCTTTTTCCAAGTTATGGGGATGACTTTGGACTTAAACTGTTTTCATCTCGGTGAACCCGAAAACTATGGATTTGACACTAATGTTGCTCATTTTCAATCCCCCAATTTGCATGGCTGAATTTGGACTTAAACATCATCACAAGTGTCACTGTTTATTTCAGCGACCCCGAAAACTATAATTCAACAATAATATTGGTCATTTCCAATCATATTAAAATATCTTCTCTCTCCCGCTCCATTAAGTTACACCGTCAAAGTGACATGACAGAAAACCACCCAGGTATGAACTTCATCTATCTTCAAAAACCTGATGGAAATTATTCAGGTAATTCAAGAGTTATTAAATTACAAACATAGTCACTTTCATGTTTACAAATATCTCTCCTTCCTTCCTTACCCCTAAGATAAATTGTTAAATTGAATATATAAAAACATCCTAAGCCCGAACCTCATAAATGTTGAAAATTTGATCGAGTTCGGTCAAATGGTTGAAGAGATTAAGGGTCACAAACATAGTCACTTTCAATTTTATAATATAGTTAAAAGTATATTAAAGTAATTGTTTAAAGATATGAGAAAAATAACCGTATCTTGTAAATATGTTTCGCATGGAACAATGCAATCTATGGGGCAAACGCATGGCCACTACTTACGCAAACGCAGTAGAAAATACATGAGCTTGAATCATGTGGATGTGTGGGGGTATGGGAAAATATATATCGTGTCCGCGACATGATTCCTAATGTGACAAATGTAAAGAAGAATAGGGGTCCTACCAAAGACTTACAAGGACCGACAGATGAGCATTAACTTCATTTCTGTGAATCAGTGAATCTCACATGGGATCAGACTATGATAAACTTCTATTATTAACATAGGTTAGACAACAAGAATTTTGTGAAATGTGCTAAAATAAATTGTATTGTTGCTTTCATAAATTGTATTGACTCGCCTAAAGAATTTTATTTTTTGTTTGTATTTTTTGCTTTAAAAGAAGTGTATCTATCATCGTTTTAGTTAATGGATAATATTAAATACGAAAATAGATAAGCTACGATTGAGATGTTAGGTAAATACCGTGGTGCATGGATCTTTCTCAGAGTGCGATGTTACTAGAGCGAATCAAACTATTCCATTCACATTTTAAGCCATATCCTTAAAAGCTCTCATCTCTAGAGATTGGACTCACCTCATATATAGTAACTCAATACATAAATTCCAAATTTACCTAAAACAAGTCCTAGAACACAATGCTATTATGGTATAGAAAGCTGTTAAAACAGATAACATTTAACATTTCAATGAAATTCAGAAGTCTGAATTTGTAAAAAAAAAAAAAATCATTTTTTAAGAGTGGCTCTATCTCTGATCACTAAGTAAGGCTCTTGGATACATAGGCAGCATCCTTCAATGAGGTACACTGTAAAAGATTTAATAGATAAATATACAAAAAAAATCAATCTGTTCGCCAATACTCTATGTAAATCAATTTACACGTATAAAGTAAAATTAATAAAATGAAACGGTGTAAAATTACATTTTTTACAATAAAAACATCAAATTGTTCTGTGAATTTGTAAAAAAAAGCGAAATTTTAACTTAATCTAAGGAAATGTATATCAACTTAAAAAATGAAGGGTAAATTATTTTACATTGATATTTGGTAATTTAAACTACATTTTTTCTTTCTCCAGTGTAGACCTGGGTTGTTTGTCTATGGAAGCTGATGTGATTCAGGTTTCACGTCAAACTGTAGGTCTACGTCTCACGTACAATCGGTACTGAACGAAACGCTTAGGTACAAATCAAGCCATGCGGTTACTAAGTATACGCGTGCTCAAAACCATTCAATAATACCTATTTATTGGTGATAGCTGAGATTAATCACATTAATATAGTCATCTCCCCATCCTTTTATTTTCTATTAATATCTTTCATCTAACTCAACTGAATTAGGGGAAGTGAAATAATGTCATCACACACAAGTTTGGTGTCCCATGAGTAACTGTTAAAGAAATACAATGCGGAAAACAAGCAAAATTGTTCTTAAAAGTGCATGTGGTTACAACCAAAATAATTAGAAATGTCTATATAATATAGTTTTAGCAATTCAAGCTGGTTTGGATATTCTTTTTGTATATCAAGAGTAATAATAAAAATAGTAATAATAATTATAGTAGTAATAATAATAAGGAACAGCAACAAGAATTCCTTGCTGCAGTTAGTACTATTATAATTAGTTTTAGAAAAGAAATATTCAATGTGTTTCCTTTTCCCCTTATTTTCAGTTATTACAAGAGTAATTTATACCATAGATATGAATAAATTAAGAAAGTTTGTAGTAGACAGAATCTTTAAGCAAATTTTTTTGTCGTCTCTCCATAAAAACATGCATTTGTAGCAATCCCATAATAAAAATAGTGTCATGCCAAAACGAAATAAGTAAAGAACTTCAGAGAACTATGTTGTATCTTCCACTAATTTAGTGGATCAAGTAACAATATAAACAAATGCAGAACAAATGAATATAATAGTAGTGTTGTAACGTTACTGTGTATAGTATACTATAAAGAAATAAAAATAATTATTTTTATTTAGGTTGATTCAAATTGCTGTCCATACAACGAAGTAACTTATCAGACAGAGAATGCCAAATTCAAATTTAAAATGTTGTAAGCCCTTCTATAGCTGTTTCGGTAAATCTTGTCCTATGCTGAGAGAATCATACTACCAAAGCGATTTTTTATTTATAGAGTAATACATTATTAACTCTTTGGATGTTTTAGAAAGGAAGGTCAATTGCGAATATACGAGACTTTTCCTACTAATTTTTCTATGCATACAGTTGCCTATGGTGACACTGGTGGAAGTAATCTAGAAAGTCATTGTTATATTTATTTTTCCATCTTCCTTATTTGTTGCAAAATTACCGTAAGAAGAAACATGATCATCATATTGAACAGTTATTTAAGACTAGCAGAATATACGTTCTTTGTATGGGAAGAATACGTTTTATCTTGGACATAAAGGGATGAAATTGGATTTAGATTGTACCGAAAGTATCACAGTCCGTCTCAATAGCCCCAGAAATTTATCAATTCAACACCAATGTTGTTCATTTTTCATCATTGTTATATATATCTTTCAATCCTCCTCCATCTCACGCAAGTTACCGGGCTGAATTTGGATTTATGGTGTATCGGAAGTGTCACTGTTCGTCTCGGCGACCCGAGAAACTATGGACTCGATACTAATATCGGTCATTTTTAAATATTTCCCCCATCCCTCCCAAGTTGTAGTGGAGTAATAAAAATCAAAATGAAATAATAAAAACCATCCCAGGCCGGAACCCCTTCTACGTTGAAACTTTGTTCGAGGTTTTTCGGGTGGCTCAAGAGGTATGAAATCAAACATATATAACAAAAAATTTCATTTAGAACTCAGCTACATTTGTTTTCAAGATTTTTCTCACAATCTTTGAACTAATTCTGCTCGCAGATTTATAGGATAGTTAAGAAAATTCTAAAACAATTTCTTACTTTATTTTGAACGTTCTGTAAATATCATATGACTTACTTTTAATATTTGCAAAACAACTATTTTTTTCCTTTAATACCAGAAAAAAAGAGACGAAAGTAATGAATTGTAATAAAGAAACTTTGGGTATTTTTATTAATATTTATGCTAAATAATGCTCAATATGAATATCCAAAATGAATTCTTAGTCTAGAACATCATATGTATGTAGTTCCTAAGCAATGCATACTGTCTTTATATATTAGAGTAAAATTTATTTTTCGACCCTGGAATTCTTTTGAGTCTCATCCTCTAAAGTAATTTTTTATCAGATGAAAATAATTCATGAGAAATATAAGTTAAATTGAATATTAAATCGAGCTTCAAATGACCTCATGTTTTCAATGCATTTACAGTACACAGTATGGAGAAAAGTATCTTGTAAGTTTGGAACGGCTAGGAGAAGTGATACCGTATTCTGAACAGGAGTAATGTAAATATAACTACATGTATTGCAAAGAGTACCATCACGGTAGACACCTTGACTTCTGCCAGCTTAAATCACATTCATTTCTTTTAGTATGAAGAGAATCATACGACACCGATTTGAAATGATTTTTCAATACAAATACCATATTACATTATTCACAACTTACAACCTTATACGTCATTTTAACGCATATTGTATTATATGTACTGTAAATGAATTGAAAAATTTAGGCCGCTACTAGCACTATTTAATATTATTGAGTTGACCCATTTTTCTCATGTGCTAACTTGATCTTCTACGGAATCATTACATATATATATTAGTGGATACGTGACTAAGCGCTTAAGAACATTCTGTTCCTGATCGAGGATGAACAAAATTTCTATAATATATTTATTTTCTGTTTTGTGTTCATAAAGTGATAAAAGCGACAAAATAATCATAATAAAATCAATTTTTCTAGATACTTAACACTTTGGTTGATAGTGACTTTTGCCAATACATGAGGATAAAATGTGTGTTCTGGGATAAGATATTTAATTTCTATTTGTAAGAAATAACAGCTGCACCATTTGAAATTGCTTTTCGAAATAGCACTGACTAGTGAGATCTACCTGCGATTAAATAATTTTATTTCAATTAAAACACTCATCTTGAGGAAAAGAAAAGTGGGTTCAATTATTTGTAAAGTTTAATTTTCTGTATTTCATGTATCGAATATTTTCAATGAATCTATTTTTTCTATGTGAATAACGGGGATTTCAGCGGAACACGAACTATTATTGCTATGATATTATGAGATCTTATAGTATCAACGGCCTAAACATTTGGCAAGGGAAAGATGAACAAGGAATAAAGTAAAATCATAGGAATCGATAAGAAGAATCAGTCACTGGAACAGTTACACTAGCATAGCAGTTCCTTTTCATCATATTACTCATTGAGGTATGTAGCACTTAATGGGTCTCACAAGACCTAATTACTGTCTCAGCACATAACGCATGGTTCTAACGCCTGGGATTTCATCATGGTTACCCATTTACATTCTCTCTAGTGAGGTAAGCGTGCTCTAAATAATCATCTCAATTTCTCAGATCATATATAAATTGTATCCCACAAATTATATTGATTATGACTCTCGTTTACTTAAATGTATTAGCATTCATTACTCCTTAGTTTCCCAAAATTAATCTAAGGTGGAGTATTTTCAGATAATATTGCCATTACTTTTTATAATGATTACCAATATGTCAAGTATTTATTGTTATAAAAATAGTGAAAATGCAAACGAAGTCTATTGTTCTTTACTATAAATATATATTTACTTAACTAAAACTTCAGACTGAGATCATAGATTTATTTTACTAGATTTTTAAACTGAGATCATATACCTCAAGTAGAACCTACTTCTGAAATCATCATTTATTTATTTATTTATTTACTTCGACTTATTTTACATGTCGAGGTTAAGGATATATAAAGCCTTATCCACCACCTAAATATGATCATTGATTAATTTGGAATTTTATGTGGCCACAAATTTTACATGCATAAATGAAGTATCGGTAAGTTATAACATTTACCTCCTAACCAATAGTAATAATAATATATTTTATTTTGTTTTACTTACTTGTATTTTTGGAGTAAGCTCTGCAAGTATTCATATTACTCACTACACGTTTCTGTGATAAGAAGCAAACACTTACCTGAAAAAAGGAAACAAAGTAATTAGATTGTCATCGATTTATTTTCTAAAATATAATCAGATACATTTTTGTATTCGACTTAATTTATGTAAACTTGCAGTTTTGTGCTATAAAATTCAATTTAAAAAAACTGAATATTTCGTTTTACTTGAAGTTTTCTGCTCAATATTACAGTATTCATAGATAACGTGCATATTTTTTCAAGACAGTTATGAGAAAACTTTTCCGTATTGTAAAGTCATATAGCTTTGAAGTAATGGGAATAACTCACTTATATTTAGTGACACAAAGCTGTAAGGACTTTGAGCGTTCAACGTGTTTCCTAGGTAAATCGTTATCTTAAGAAAATACAAATAACAGATGATTTTTAGACGAAAAATGAACAATATTGCAACGAAACGAAACACAGCGTTCTTACAAATTTTAAAACACTAAATTCCGTGTAACCAAGACTTAGAAACACACTGTGAAAGTGTTATTTATTACCGAACATACATCAGTTGCTGTTATCCACATAATCAACTACCGTTCCGTACTGACCAAAATTTCGAACATTGTGCTCCTCTGTATTCAGATTTTTATTCAGTAAATACAAGATAACTATTTTTTTTTAATTCTGGAAATGTTACCTGTTGTTTCGTTATTTTCAATTTTATCTTTAATTGTTAATCTTTTATTGAAATGTATCTATATTGTTATTTGTGTTCATTTTATTATCACTTTAAATGTAATCACTTACAATGATTATCCATCTTATGGGTATGTGTGTAACTGTTAAGAATTTGAATATCATCGTTTTAGATGACAAGCAGCACAACTAAAAATCTTACACTTAACACTGCATTTTTAAACTATAAATAAATAAATAAATATGTAATATATTTTAAGAGATTTAAACTATCGGTTGTTATGAGCAGCGAAAGATAGGTTTACCATTACAAAAAATGTTTTTTGATCTCCTCTAAAATTACGTATGAGCATTTATCAACAAAAGCTTCCTGTTTTTCTTAATGTTGAATATTTGTTAATATATGCTTCAATATTGTACAATTATATATAAATAGTAAAACAAAAATAAAATTAAATAAATAAATTTAAAAGTATATCATAATTTTGTCTACAATGAAGATTTAAACTGATATACATCATTATTATCAGCTCAATGATAAATATTGGTTGTTATGCTTCTCTACTTTGCCACATTTTCTTTTAAATGTTAATAGTTTTTAATTAAATGTTAATTTATTACATGTTTTTTCTTTGAAATGATAAAGTGTAAGCATATTTGAAACGAAATGTATTAAAGATATGGAGTATATAGTATCTCATAATACTAGATGATCACGTCTTGGCTATTAATTTTTGCTAACATATCCTTTGAAATCTGAGAAGGATGTGACATGAATATGCCTTTTGACATTCTTAGGCTGAAAATAATTGATTAACTGTACGTATTTGATTTCTAATTCCACTTGGAGCTATCCATTTTATACGTTTCTTCACACACACATTTGTAACAACATATTAAGAGGTGAATGAAATCTTTGTGTTTTACGTCCCATGATTATGTCTGCTAGGCTAAAAGATACGGTGATTATGAGAAATGGAGAAAACGGTGGAATGAAGAAAATGAGAGAAAACGGGAGAACCCTAGGAAACCCAAGAATACGGTATTTGTTAACCACAATGTTCACTTCGCGCGAGATGGGATCGAACAAAGATTTCACGCATCAGAAGTGAACGCTCTACCACTGAGCCACCGCGAAAAATAGAGATAGTTTGGAAATGAATATTTAGTATATTATCATTGATAAGGTTTATGTGTGTGATAGATTGATTCTTGAAGTGAAAACAACTTAAAATAACAAATGGTAGAAGAGGAGAAACGAAAAATGAAAGTGCTCGAAATCAGACGTCATAGAAGGATTAGGGGATTATAAAGTATAAACTGAAAGAATATTCGAAATGACAGAATAATAGAGAAATACGAGTACTTTGAAAATAAGAATATGAGTATTATACATATTATTAGGCATGAAAGAATTATACTACTAACAAAGAATAAGAAAGGGAAAGTACCTAGAATAGTGTTAATTTGCTTTATATGGACCTAGGTAAATGAATGTCTGCCTCAAGATAGGGGGAGTGGAAAACAGTGTGAAATAACCAATCGAAAGATTAGTGAACTGAGAACAAAGATCTGTAATAAATAAAATAAAGATGAGAGATTTTTCTTTTCGTTTTCTATGCCGAGAGGAATCTATGGGTCACGAGCATTTGCATTTCTGGATTATGGAATAAGAAGTGTAACTTAAGGGTAATCTTGCAGCTATATTAGCCACAGGTTGACTATAAAAATAAAACACAAATAACATCCACATTTAAATAAAGAATAACGAATAATTGAAATGTAAGATTATGAATAAGCAAAGAAAAGGAAATTATTTGAAAAAGTCAGAAACAATAGAAAGAAGAATGACTGGGATTAAAAGACGAGGTCAAAAAGAGAAGGCATAATAGCATACTTGCAAACAAACCCGCTAACAGGTACCGTATCCCGTTCGTAGTTCAGCTTCGAACAAATCATTATTTGGTGCCAGATCCGATAATTGAACTTGATCTATACTGTCGTGCCTTTCCGGACGATAACTAAGTTAATTAGATTTTAGTTGAAAATTGACAATTTTTCTATACTCCTTGATCATTTTATGAACACAACTGGGAGCTTTGTTCATATACCAGTATGTACCCAATGTGACATGTAATCAAAGGTAATAAACGGTTAAAATATGTGGAACAATCAACATGAATATGGAACCGATTGTGTGCTCTAACCACTGCATCAGTTGAAAGTAATATAGAAATAATAATTTGATACATGGCTTTTATGTTTTATATTTCGATAATTTTGCATGTAGAGTATAAGAGTTAGGGGTATGCATGGTGTCTCAATGAAAACAAGAGTGCTCACTTCCGATAAGACGGATAAGTTGTTCGATCCCATGCCATGTGACCTCATGGTGGATGACAGAGTTTCCATTGGTTTTCTCGAGGTTCCTCTGTTTCCTCCAATATTTTTATTACAATAGTTCTCTCATAATCCATCACTTTAATTAATGTAGGTTTCAAAAATATTGACGGGTCCAGCTACATTTTATATGGTTATTTTCGGAAAGATATACGTCTATTAACGCTATGATAGTGTCTGTTCGAGCCATCTACGGATAACAAACAGAGTACGGAATACTCCAATACAACAATACACTAATCCTAGTTCTCACCTCATTCTAAGAGTATCCTCAGCCGCCAATATTTTTGAATCTGTCTGCTTTCGTCTAAAGGGGATATCCATAGAACAGTAAACCAGAAATGGCATTTTCATTTCATAAGGGTTTCGCTATGGTTTAGCTATAACTTCGCTATGGTTTCTAAAGTGACTAGAGGAAGTTGACAACTATACTTGCTATAAGATAATCATATAAATTAAATTACGAAAGTAACAATGTGAAATGTAAACACTATTTAGAATACTTCATATGGAAACAATGTTGAATAATGAAGTAACTTACTAAAGCCAGAATTAGGAGTCGATACACTAACCCCAAATCGACAAGTTTAATATGAGCAATCTTGTTGATTGTGGAATATAATGGAATTATTTATTGTTATAAATTTTGAAGAGAACGGCTGCTAATTTCTGATTGTTAAACAACGTAGTTTGAGAGCTAATTTCATATAGTGTAATTTCATGTCAATTTAGGATAAGAATGTGGAATACAATTTTCACTTCAAAAAATTTGGATTTTTCTACACCCTGGTTCACCCTACTAATGGATATTGGAAAAATATATTTAGTGTGTGTGAAATATAAATAGATTTCTACAAATTTTAAATTCAATTATCATAGATAAGAGGAAAATTTAATTTGTATATCGATGGTTGATTTCTTATAATTATTCGAAAGAACTTTAGAAAAATGGGTACTTGTCATGATACACAATGATGAACTCAGATGTAACAAACGTTTCCGAGAAAAGGGATGTATTGTTACTTTTGACTTAGACTGTACCTTGGAAAATGATTTAAATTATGTCTAGCAAGTGATGTCTTAGATAGCATACGAAGTAGAATTTTTGATATACGATGGCTGCAAATAAGATATAGGCAACGATGACTGAACATAAATATAAGCATAATCGTCTGTAAATATGAATCACAAATTTTTCTGTGATCAGTTTCTTTCATCAAGTCGAGGTGATTAATATGTAAGCAGCATGTATGCAATCCCTAGAAATATTCCACACCCGAAATTATTAGATACTATGTACCGAAAGTGACCAATTCAGATACCGATCAGGTTTTTTTTTCAAGTCAAGTTGTTTGACATGTGTATTATTCTTATGTAATCCTTGCAGACACACTACTCATGGAAAAGTATTAGGTGTCCTGTGCAAACACTAAAAATACCTCGATCAAAGAAAATGTATTGGTTACCGTGTTCAGGAAGTAGCTGACCGAAAGAAACCAACTACTGCATTGATCAGTTTTTTTCGTCAAGTCGAGTTGATTGATATATATGTTGTATGTGCAATCACTAGCAATACCCACTTTAGGAAATATTAAATACCATGGACCGGAAGTGGCCAATTCAGGTATTTATAAGTTACTTTCTTCAAGTCTAGTTCATTCATATGTCTGTTGTTGCATTGTGTAATTGCAGGAAATACAACACACTAGAAAGTTTATTACTACCCTTAATCTCGTCGTATACCTTGGTAAATCCTTTTTTATATACAGGGGTGAGACAAAAAATCTAAAACGTTTGCAAAAGTATGAAAATCATACCTAGTATGCTGTGGTGCCTTCTTTTGCGGTCAAAACAGCTTGGATCCGACGTAGAAAGGACGTATACAGCTCCTGAATCGTAGTGTGTATAAGTTTGTACCATTGTTCCTCCAAAACATGCCCACTTCCTTAAGGAATGCTGGTGGAGGGTAATGAGATCAATCACGCCTTTCTAACTCAGACCACAATGGCTAAATGATGTTCAGATCTGGTGATTGTGGGACCCAGACGAGGTGTGTGGGATCCTGGTAGTGCTCCTCAAACCATGATTTCACCTGTTTTTGCAGCGTGACAGGGTGCCAAATCATCTTGGTAGATGTCATCACCATCCGGGAACAATATTTGGACCATGGGTAGAACCTGGTTCCCCAAAATGGCCTCATACGCCTTAGCATTCATCATTTTATGCAGGGCTATGATGGTACCTGCAGAAAACCACGATATCACTGCCCATACTGTAACAGAACCACCACAATGCTTTACATTGGGAGCAGACAGTCTGTATCATAGGCTTGCGACGGTGTTCTCCATACGTAAACACGACCGGTTGTTGGAAACAAGATGAAGGGGGATTCATCGGACCACATTACGTGTTTCCACTGCTCATGAATCCACGCCTTGTGGTCCTTGCACTACTGGATACGCCTCTTCGCATTTACGGCTGTAACCAGGAGTTTGGCGATAGCGGCCTTACCATGAATTATCATTTTATGGAGTTCCCGTCGCACTGTTTTCGATGAAACCGGGTTCTGTAGGCCGAAATTGAGTTCAGACGTAATTTTTCATTGCAGTGGTCTTATTTTTAGCTGTTAGAATTCGTTTTAATGCCCTCCGGTCCCTATCTGACAGGATTGTCTTTTGACCACTGTTGTACTCTGCAGACGTCGTTTGCTAATGAATTGTGTATTGCGTGACACTGGACACAGTGCCTCTCAATACCCCCACAATGTTAACCACTGTTGCCACTGAAGCTCCAACCAGCCGGGCACCAACGATCATGCCCCTCTGGACGTCTGTCAGGTCGCCCATTTTACGGCACCACTTTCACAGCACGACACTCACAGGTGAACTGGTTACTGCTGACAGAAGAGGAAGGTCCACATTGAAAACAAAAAACGATCGGCAACCGCAACATGTGTTGTACAGTGGAGGGCCAAACTTACTTGTCCTGTATGAAGTTTTTTTTTTATTTTTTGTCTACTCCTATATATATATATATATATATATATATATATATATATATATATATATATATATATATATAAGAACAGAGAACAGACGTGAACAACCTTACGTACATTCTAGAAGCTTCGAATCTTCAGTGAAGTAGTGAAGAATCTCTTAGTGTTTGCCTGTTTTTTCTCAAATGTGCATTTTTGTTTGAGAAAGTACCAGAAATATATTCTTAATATTTACTCTGTTAAAAGTTCTAAATGAAACAATACTTCTCAAGTATAATTATTACGTTCATTCAATATTTAACTTGTAGTAATACAAATTATATTTTTATGCAATTTGTGTTTATTTTGAGGCATATATTAAATCGTTTACATTAATTTTATGTTTCAAATAAAGGAAACATTGTTCTGAATGACACCTTCAATATTGCTACAAGTTCCCTTCGACTTCCGACGGGAGCCCAAGTAATTCTAAGTACACATTGAACTGTAGATCTGTGTTTCTTATAGTCTCGCTGATAAAAATAGATGCTAAGAAACAACCGAATCAATTAAGACAAATGGTTCCGTGTAGCGTAGTTGCTAACACTCACGTCTTTGGCGCGAGTGGTCCAGGGTTCGTCTTACAATGGACACACTGGGTCGAAAAATTGTAAAATCTTTTTCAGGTCAGCCATCCTAAGTGAGGTATCCTGATTTTTAATCATAACACCAGGCAAATGACGGGATGGTACCTAATATATAGATCCCAAACCGCTTCTTTCCTTCCCAAAACTTTTCACTATACACTTTCCTTGGATAGTGTGATCGCCGAAGGATGTCATCTCACATACACTACGGACTAACAGGACCATAGTTGCCGAATGTTCAGAAATCTACTTTCTAATTCCTAAATTGACACAAGTCCATTCAGCAAATTCAGATGAAAAGGTACAAATTGTTCTTCGAGTTTCGCTTTTTTCTATTTAATGCAGGTTGTATAAACCACATTGACGAGTCTCTTAAATGGCGAAGGAACTAAAATTATTCCTAACTGCTGTTACATCTCACCTTAAGGCGTTTCGTTCAGGCCGAGAGGTACAGAAGATTTAATCCGTATGGGTTCTCTGGCCCTTATGGAAAATCAGGAGTTCGTGCAAGCTTATTGAACTCTCACTTAGATATCTGCAGAAGTTGCAGTTAATAATCAAACTGTTTCGTACATACTGAAGCCAATTCTCACATTGCAGACAAGTTTATCTCATTGTTGATCAGATGTCACTGGGAGGTTTTGAGTCATTCACCATACTCGTAGACATGAGCTTGTGTAATTTTAATTTGTTTCCACGTTTTGCAGAACATCTTCGGGACATCTGGTTTTCATATATTACGTACTTCATACACGCAGAAAGGTGAGCTATTGTCAAGTTCAAAAAAATAAAAAAAAAATATAAAATAATCAAAGACACAGGATGGCTACCATGGATATAGAAACAGAACAGAAAAACTCAGGAGATTATATTGATGACGTATAATGTAATGCCAAAGTACTTTAATATTATTTTTTATTCTAGCTATGATGCGAATACTGCAATTATAGCCTTTGTATGAGATTACTAGGAATATGAATATTGAGAAAGTACACAAAGGTTATCGTTTAGTAGGAGCACCTACTATTATAGGATTATGATTGTGATCCTTTTGTACGTTTTCATACACATATAAGTTATAAATACTTTAGTGGTAAGCGCTGCACATATTCTTTACAACATTCCAAAACATTGTTGTAGGCGAGATTTGATTTTAATTTTCTACTGTCTTAAAGGTCGATTTTCATAAAATGTAACAATGGTTATTTTCTACTAAAACCTATTCCCTTGTGAATGATAGTACTCGATCACTTCACGTTTTGAATAGTTATATTATTTACTGCACATCTAATATATTGAGCTATCTTGCTAATATTTGTACTACAGTTGAATAGGCAGCAATTCAACTCTAATTTGGCTGTCCAAAAAGTATCCAGGATGAACTAATTTCTAATAATTGAAAAACATTGCAGACATTTGTTATAATATTTTTCGAATATTTTCTAGCTATGCCAAAATACTTTATATCTGTCTATTTGAATTGCATTGACTGGTTTCTGAAATTTGAAAAACTACCTGAATTGCATCGTTTGTTGCGTCTTAAGTTTTGTCCTATGAGATGTTTCCTCAAAGGCGAAAATAAGGAAACATATCATAACAAAGTCAGGAATAGAGGATAAGTATCCCAGTACCTCATACTAGCTGATCATTATCTTACACACTTCTGGTGGATGCATGTGGTGATCCTTGATGAATACCGATCTTCATGACATCATTGACACTATTCTAACACCTATGGGCGTAGCCTTTCAAACGTATGACTGTTATCGATGAGTTTAAATGTTTTTGACAAGGAACTATGTCACTATATGTCAATAGCGTCAAAGTCAAAGTGTTCTGAGGTCATTTGCAAAGCATCGAGAGAGCTAATGCTTCAAATTGAAATCATTAGATATCAAGTATGCAATGTTTATTTCGAATTAGTTACTAAATACAACCACCTTCTTGCCTAAATTGTGCAAATGGAATCTCCGTCTCCAGCGTTGAATAAAGTACACGATTGTATATGAAACTTTGTGTTCTGGGAGCAAATCAAGTAAGGAAACGCCAAAGAAGATCTAAGATATAGAGTCCATCTTCTGTTCTCTCTTACTCAGTTTGAACCATTAATTGCAGGGCTTTCATTTTTGACAGTATTTTAATATAAATAAAGAATGCAAGCAGTTGGTGCTGACAGTTGCTTACAGGAAGCTATGATAGGCTCTCCTTCCTCTTTCTTTACTTATTATATTATATTATCCTTATAACTCACTTTCATTTTCAGCTTTTTCCCTAAGGAGGGTTCTGTACTTTTACCCATTTTTACTTTATTAAATCGTTGTTTTTCCTTGTATTCGAGCATGAAGATGAGAGGAAATAAAATTTTGTCATCGATATTCAAAGAAACTGTTTTATCACTTTTAGAAAGTTATTTTGGATCATCTTGTTACACGAGGAAAATATATTCGTTTCAGTTTATATGTACCACCCTTAACTTTTAAGGTTCTTTGTTTCTTCTGCCCAAAAAACAAATCCTAGCGCGTATAAATAGAGAAGGTAAACTATGCCATCATGTTAACAGAACAGAGGTTATATGCATAATTTCTTACTTTATTAGTTGAAAATGTACATGAAGTGCTTGAAAATAAAGCTAAGAAAAAAGTGTTACATTGAGAATTTGAAATATTATCTAAATATTAACAGAGTTACTTTAGTACAATCACAAAGACATTAGTAGTAGAGATATGGAAAATACGGAATTAAATGTTTTGAGCAATTACAGTGCAACTTCATATATAAATTACACATACATACTTTCGCCTCTCTTCTCACTTTTAAGAACATTACTGCCCCAATGTATTTATTATTGAATTAGAATGATTAGATTTAGATTACTAATGAGAATGTTGAACATAGAACCTTATGACATTCAATCATAAAGTATAAATAACTAAATTACTACACTATATGATATTATATTTATGGTCTTTTATTTTATAATCCACCCAGGAAAAATGTTTATTATATCTTATAAATACATCTTTTATCACCTACACTACTTAGTGCTAGTTAATTCACTTCTACACTATGCTACTCGTGTTTATTATCTCTGATTTGGTCACTTTCTTATAATATTTTTGATTGAACAGTCATTGTACTCAATAATTATAAGTTCTTTATATACAACACATTTCTTAATACGCTTTGCTTTCTACAAAATTTTTCTTATCAAATTTGTTTTTAAGTTTCTTTTACCTAGATTGATTTATGGTGTTTTATTTAGTACAACTTTAACTTAATCGAAATAATTATACTATAATTGTACCTTTTATTTAATCTTTCATTTTAACAAGTATTTCCTTTTTTCATTTCTGGTAGTTTACATATATCAGTTTGTTCATTATCACTTAAATCGAAGTAGGGTAAAGTATACAGTCATTGGCCATCAAATAGTGATTGGCCACATTGCGATTAAAAGTACAATAATAAGGACGTGCTTCGAAATTTCTCGTAATTATGTTGCTGAAGCGGACGGCGATTGCCTTTTCTTTGTTTGTAAATCGTCATTCTTCCGCAAGATTGCGCCTTTGTAATGCTAGAGTTTCGGAAGTGAAGACATGTGCGGATCAGTCTGAAATTCTAGGTAAGTCTTATGAAATTCTTAAGGATTCTTCTAACAATAAATCAATTGTTTCAGGATTTAAAGTTGTTTTGCTTGTGGTAATTGATGATAATGGATTTATTAAGCTTTGAAGCACTATATAACAGAATTTCTGATATCTATTTTTTTATTTTCTTCATTTTCTGGGGGTGGCTAATAACTATAACCTGATTACTCTTCATTTACAGTCATTGGCCACGTATGCCAATTACTATGTATTTGCGCAGTTAATAAATGTGGCAATTTAAAAATATTTTTAGCCTTTATTATGCACTTTACGGAACATATCTTTTTCTCACGTTAATCTGGATGTATTTACCAGTTGTTGGCATGGTGGCCAATAACTAAATATATCGGGTGGCCAATCACTATGTACAGTTCTGATTTCTCGATTTTCTGTTTCAGGCTTTGCAGTCGTAATCGCAACAATGCCAAAAGTTGCTAAAATGCCTTACGATAAGGATATTATAGAGAACGCTCTCAGTGAGTTACATGAAACAAAAGCATCTCAGAGATCCATTGCAAAGAAATATGGAATTCCAAGAGCTACGTTACAATATAAGATAAAAAACCTCGATTGCAAGAACACGTTTGGTCCTTCCCCTATTTTATCTAAAGAGGAAGAAGAGGCTATTGTTCGGTAAGCCCAATTGATATCTGCATTAATACTTATGTTTCTACTTAGGTGTACTAATCTATGTATTCACTTACAAAAACTTAATTCAAACTGCATGAAATCAAACATTAGTCGACCACTAAGAGATGGCAATAATAGTATTGGTGACATTCATAGCATTATTAAACGCGATTTTTTATGTTGTTGTCAGTGTAGAAATTTATATCGGAAACCTAAAATTTAAAGATAGGGCATATATTTCTAAACTTTATTTCTAGTTTATTAGAGCGACTAATTTATTTTCTTTTTACAGTATTGCAGGCTTTTCTAAAGAGACATCCAGAGCTGACTCAGCGCACTGTAGAAGATGTAACGTACGCCAGTGCTTGTGTAAGTGAGAAAGACATTCTCAGTTTGTTTCAGGACATATACAGTTATTTACAGGAATCAGGACTGCAAGATATCCTAACACAGCCATGGAGAGTGTTCAACGGAGATGAAACTAATTTTCATGTCTGCCCTTCGAGCGGTAAAGTTCTTGCATTCAAAGGTGATAAAAACGTTTACGACGTAAAAACGTCCTCTTCCAAAGACAATCTGACAGTGATGTTCTGCTTCGCTGCCAATGGTAAGTTGTGTCCGCCGTTGATTGTTTATCTATATAAAAGATTCCAAGTGTAATAATAAACTCTGCTTCTGAAGGTTGGGGAATTGGTAGAAGTGAAAACGGTTGGATGAAATCTGAAGTGTTTTATGAATATATAGCAAATATATTTTATCCTTATATTGTAAAAGAAAGGGTTCAGCTCCCTGTCATCCTCTTCGTTGATGACCACAAAACTCACTTGACTTATCAGTTAAGCCAGCTTTGCAGAGAACTAGGAATAGAACTTATTGCCCTGTACCCAAATTCGACACGTATTTTGCAACCAGCTGATGTAGCTGCTGTTAAACCAATAAAATCTGGTTGGAAGAAAGCTGTTAGCGATTGGTACAGGAAAAATCCTAATTGTGTACTCACAAAGGTAAACTTTGCCGAAGTGTTACAGAATGTAATAGAAACTTCCTTAAGACCTGCAGTAATCATTAACGGTTTTAGAGCATGTGGGTTGATACCTTGGGATCCTAATGACGTTGATTATTCTAAATGTCTAACAACTTCAGGAACAAATGTGAGCACGAAGTTAACAGAAAACACTCCCGTTCTTTCATTTGAGAAATTTTGCAGTATTGAAGGTAACAATAAAATTCAAAAATTTGAAGAAAACGATAGAAATGGTCTTCAACAGAAAGATGTAAATGAAGGGAACAATTTTGTCATCTCGTACAATATATGGAAATTTTTCAATCAAAACCATTTGAGTGTAACTAATATTGCTGATGTGGAAAGGAGCCCGAATGGAACACAACAAATACAGACGAATATTGAGAACGGTGGTTATGTGCAAGATGAAAGTGCTCACGAACAGAGTGAAAACATTGGAATAATCGATCCTTTACCAAGGAGCACTAGCAGTGCAGTTTCACCTAAAGAAACAGAAAGCCCTCTTTTGGAAACCCAGCATTCCCAAATAATTGTATACTTGGCCTGGCCCGAAACCCCTAAAAGAAAAGGAAAGAGGAACATAGAAAGAATGACTTATGGAATAACGTCAGAAAATACAGGATGTTATGTGAAAAGAAGTTAACAGAAAAGGCTAAATTAAATGAGGAGAAAGAACGCAAAAAGAGAGAACGAGAGGAAACTAGAAAATCCAAAGCAACGATGAAGTCACTAGTCCCAAAAAAGAGAACAAAAAGAATATTAGATCTCAGTAACACTTTTGAAAGTGGTAAGAAATGTTTTGTTTGTAAAGGTAGCGATTCTAAGCATCTGTTAATCTGTAGCGAATGTGATAATGCGACTCATGAATCATGTGTCCCCAGAAATCATCAAACCAAACATTCCACTCTCACCAGATGATGATATTTATGTATGCCACAAGTGTTTCCACATTGATGATGAAAGTGATGTACCTAGCAACTTCGAGATTGGTGACAGTGATTCAGAGTCATTGGCTGAAATATTGGAACTAATTGCAAAAGCTAATTGAAAGAGTAATAGCGTTGAAAGAGTGATGTTAAACTCAACTTACAAAAAGTATGATATGAAAGAAGGACTAACTGTAAGAACTGTTTATTATTTTTATATTATATAGGCCTAATTTATATAATATTCAAATATTTTTCAAGTAAAGTTACTTTTGTATTTGTCATAATTTCTACATTGTAAACTTTTAAATCTGTAAAAGAAACATAATACATAGAAATTAATATTTTGTTAACAAGAAATTAATAGATTTTTTTAAAATAACCACAAAATGCATTGTTTCATTTTCACAATTCTAAACTACTTTTGTCAATATAATAGTGACCTTGGTGTTTAATTTCTAGCCTGTAGAACAAAATTGTACTCATATTAAGCTCAAAAATTTTGATTGCGTTTAGTGGCCAATCACTAGTACAAACCCCGGCCAATCACTAAAAAATGTGGCCAATTACTGTACATTTTCGCATATTTTTACAAAAAGAGATTCTGTGAAAATGCTGTATAACTTAAAACAAAAAGAATAACCGAAATCGAAAGCTAATATCCCTATAAGTCCACTTAAAAAAGATTAGTTTTAAATTGCAAGAAATAAGGGCACCACTGAACACCAAAGTCAAAATTTTCCTTAAGTGGCCAATAACTGTGCATTTCACCCTAATATTTGAAACTTTTCTTGAATTCAGAAACATATTCTCTACTGATATGAAAAGTATAACTGTTTGTGACTGTATATTTCTTTTTTGTCTTGATGTCTGAGTGTCATCACATTATAAGGAAGTCATACATTGAATATTTTGACAAATCAAAAATGGACATATCCACATAAATTGGTTTGTTTAATAATATTTTAATTTTACTCATTCGTAACCTGCAAAGTCAGGGAATGTGACTGGTGAAAGATTCCAACCTTGCGTTTTACCAGATCATGTACTATCAGGCTAATGTCTTTTACGCAGCCTGCAAAACTATCTTTCCGGAAAAGCACTGGAAGATGAGCATGATATACGATGAAAAGTGGCTTAGTTTTTGGTCTTAAAATAGTGACTTATTTCGGCATGGTATTGAAGAGGTTTCTGACAGGTAGCAGAGTGATATGGATTCCGATAGAGACTATTTTTCTCACTATTGGTAATGTTCAAAATAAGTTATCTTTTTTTTTATTCAAGGTGGAGAAACACAACGTTTCTTATAGGATAACTGGTATGTAAACAGTATATTCAGGATTGGACATATTACATGGCACAAGGGTACATGGAATCTTATAAACAATTTAATGATTATGTATTGGAATACAAACAGGCTGGAAACGGATTATCTAAAAAAGAAGATGATTAGAAGATAAGAAAGTAATAATTTTAATCATGATGACGAAACTTTGATGATGATTGTGAATATTTGATGTATGTTTTCCGATAATTTGGCTTATCGGCACAATGATACATAAGCTTGGCAATTCGTTTCCTAGTATACGTCCCAGTCAATCAATTAATTGGATAAAATTTACTAACAAAAATGTTAAGCCAATATTTAATTCAGAATGGACTACTTCATCATTTGTTATGAGAAACGGAATGGAGAATTGCGTTAGTTGTTCGACTTACGTCAAAAATCAACAGATTGACAAAGAAGTTTGCATACAGATGTTTCTTAAGATTCGGAACATTTTAAAAATAATGGTAGCGTCAAGTATTACGTTCCCTCGGAAGTACAACAAGCTTATCTACAGCTAGAATATAAAAACATTCTCGTAAATGGACCTCCTATATCAACTTCATTATTTAGAGTGATTCAGTAAATCAGAGTTACCAAAGAACTGCTAGATTATTATACAACTTCAAGTATCTTAAGTAATCTGAAAATTAACACCAAAGTTATTTTAAACTAATGAAATTTCATATATGGCACGATGTAATACATTCATAAAGTCCCAAATTGTAACCGAAAATCGTTAATTCAACTTCTGCAGGCTACACAGCTACAATGCCTTACACGTATGATAACTCTTGGACTTTGTGAGTTTTTATCACAAATTAAATTCCTGCAAACGAGGTAAAAGTTGATGTTGAAAGTGCACCATCATGCGCAGTATAGAAGAAGCATTCAACAAATAGAATTCTGGACTACCTTCAGTTTCGAAGAATCCTGTTCCCTGCTGTACGTTATTAGTGTACAACATTGACGAGCTTACCCATTCCTGTTCTGCGGAAGAGTAGTAGCAGCTAAAGTCGAAGACCAAATCACCTTGCAGAATTGCAGAAGAGTTTTGGTCCACTATAACACTTCACTGCCAGACTTTGTTATGCTAAAAAATATAACCATTGTAAAAACGGAGCGACTTCTTCTTCCTCTTGAACCAACAAAAGTAAATAACATGGTGATAGTTGTATAAAAATCAGCTTATTAGATAGCTGAATTAGTTACTTGCTTCTCATACGATCCGTTTTAACGTTCGGTTAACCAACAAGGAGCGGAAACCGTTCTCTCATTAGCACCCTCATAGAAATCACATACGGAACTGAAAAGCACAAAAAATCAACCATTCTGTGAATTTCACTCCTTCCACATGAAATTCTCTTGTACTTTACAGTGTGCTGGTTGTCCACTGTCCACCTTGAATTTCTCAATAATTTGTGAAATAATGTGTTTGTTAACTGCGATTTGTAAATGTGGCTATAGTGGAATTAATGTCTTAATATTTAAACCAAATATCCGCATGTATCCACATATAATCAACAACAACAAGTGTCGCCTTACTTCCTATGAAGTACATATTTTCCACAAACCCAGGTGAAAAATAAAATATCTATTCTACGAAACAGGAAAAACGCGTTGGATGAGTTTATTAGTCCTCGAAACATGACAACGCTGAACGTGAAAAACAGCTTCAACCCATTTCTGCGAACCAGGAACACACGGAATTTCTGAATTTCTTTAATAAAGAAGAATAAATAATAATAATGACAGATACATCTTTACTAGTTATAGCAATCAATGCACAGTTAAGGACACATGAATATGTTTTTCTTATGTTCACAAAATTTGACCAGAAGAGTTGCTAATTTGAATTGCTTTAGCTATGACTTATATTATTGTAAAGTTTCATACACTCATTTTTTATACTGTGTTTTCTTCTAGGAAATTATGATTTTGAAATAACATACACTGATCATACAAACTATTGTGGCCACCTATGCAATGTTTTATAAATCCAATTTGGCATGTTGTTTGTCATGGAGTCAGTAAGAACATGGTAGGTGACTGGAGGCGTGGTGGGTCACATCTGCAGACACAGGTCACTTAATTCTTATAAAGTCCGCGGAGGAAACTGATGAGCTCAGATCTCTTGTTTAATGCCATCCCAAAACCGTTTAATTGCTTAAGATCGGGTAAGATGGAATGCCACTGAGGCAATTGAAATTTACCACTCTTCTCCTAGAACCACTGTAGTACAACTTTGGTTTTTTGACAAAAAGTGTTGTTCTGCTGATAATAAAGAACCATTCCCAAATGAAAACATGACTAGCATGTATGTGTGTGTATTATCAGCAATAACTTGACGGTTGCTAGTGGACCATCATGGTACCTTCCACACTCACTACTGAATCCACCGATGACCATGTGATTATTTTCCGAACCATACTGAAGCCACCACTGCGCAGTCATCATCTTACTCTGAACAATCCAAGCAGCTACTTCCCTGGAAGATGATGGAATCTTACCCATATGTCGATGTTTGAAGTTAGTATCGTAGTTCATCGAATCATGCAACATATAGCTACACGTGTGGGACGTCATTTGGCCCATATATAATAGAGTACCGTGAACTGTGTGTACAGAAACATAGTTGCGCTATCTATTGTTAAAATTTGTTGATAATTTTGTCACAGTTTTCGCTCTAGTTTGTTTCAATAACCCCAACTGTATACAACATTTGACATCCTCAGCAAGTTTTATGGCTTGATGCTGGCTCCACGTTTGAAGATTCTAAAGAAGATACGTAGCTCGCGAATACCTACACACGCTCGATTCTCGTTATCAACCTGTCTGGACGTTACCAAACTCTGATATATCGACAGTATTCACCATTCTACTTGTAACAATCACAGTCACTGAACTGAGTGAGATCCTGCCAACATCTGGCGAGCTTCTGTTGTGCCTCGTGACTTTTACATCAGCAGAATGACTTCGTTTATCAAGTGGTGGCTAGTCGTAATGTTTTAGATAGTCAATATATATCTTACCCAGTAGAAATGAAAGATTAAGATATGTGTTTATATGTCACACTCGTTTCCAGAGATTAGTCGATACTATTCCTGAGTTTTCTTCTTTTTATATACGTATGATCTTCATTTAAATAATTCAACCATGTTTTTTTCTATTTTAGATTAACAAAAATTATTAAATCTTGTCAATTAAAGCCGAATCCAAAATTACGCTTAGTCAAGTGACACACACTAACCACTTAACATAAAAAGATTTAATATTTGTAGAAAACTAAATATTTTAAAATATACTATACTTCTTTGGATAGGTATTCTTCTCTTTTCCCAAAAAGAGTATCGTACAATATATGCATGGAAGAGTTTCGATTATGTAAAAATTACATTTTCATAAATATCAAAAACGACAAGGAAGAAGAGAGCTCGAAACCGGATCACAACAAATTATTTGCATTTAACTTAAATTTCCGCAAGTTTCAATAAGTCAATACTGAAAATTTAAAACGTATTCAATCAGCATAGTTATGTAGGATCATTTTTTCTATATAATATTATATATCTGTCGGTTTTATCAAATTTAAAGACAAATGTGCTCTACTGAGTGTAAACTATATTAAAATGCTGCGTAACCCAAAACGCATGAAATTGTTTCTCAGTTGATTTTTTTTTAATCATTCAAACAAAAGTAAGCAACTGAAGAGCAAATCTTAACGAAGCAAAAGTTGCATTACTGTTTCACTAACTTTAAAATGAGCTTCTTTAAACATTTTTGACACACTCTTGCCAAGTTACGCTTGTCTCTATTTCTCTCAGTCTTCATATGTGTGTGTGTGTTTATTTGTTTGTTTGAGCATGTTTCCCTCTTCTAATTACTCTGTCAACAGAAGCATTCAAAATACATGCGAAAATGGAAAACAAACATTAAAGATTCTTAAAATACAAACATTTCAGTTTCATGGTACTTCATAATAGAGTATGTTTCCATTGTTGTAAGATGAATGTTAACATCTAATTTATGGTGTAAATCTTGATTTATTTCATATTCAAAGAATAAATACTCACAACCAGTTACTGATGCACTAATTGGTACTGGTAAATTATTCTTACCTTAACAAGAGGTATACTAACATGCAGACAATGTAGTAAAGTAAATATACCACTAAGGTAAAATATTCATGAGTATACCCTCTAGCTGATAAGGCAATGCTGTAGTTTATGTCACCAAAGCAACAGATGGGGTGCATATGAAGTACAACTTAAAGGCGTATGAATACAATGGCGGTAGAATTATATTACTAAAATGAGAGAACGAATAAATATTGCAAAGTTCAACATGTGCTTCCAACATCATATATTGTCTGTAAACAATTTCAGTCTACAACCACAAAAGAAGACGTCATTAACCTTCGTAAACAGACGTAAAATGTCATAGATCAACGTAGCCAGCGAAGTTTTAGGGTTAAAGATGCCAAAACACCACAGAAGGCATTAATCTTCACTGATTGACCATCACCTTGTCTCTCAAAGCTTCTTTGCTTGAACGCCTTGTTCTCGTAACAACTTACCAACTATCTAGGACGTCTGGTCATCCCAACAACTAACCACTTTCTACAATGCATGATCGTTGAGTTATAACATTCTCTCTAGGGCTCTCTGTCTCTGAAAATAACCGACACAGACTTCTTGGCTACCTGAGCCTTGAATTCAGACACCCCTGGACGCTTGGTCTCTGTATTTCCGCAAAATCACTAACAAACTAAGATATATCTACGAGGAATTTACTATTTGAACTGTAATTAGTTATTACTGTTAATAAAAATGTTATTGGGAAAGTCCAACATTCCCGTGTACCACTTTCTAGCTCTACACTAAGGAGCAAAATAGTTGCTACTAAGAGAGATTCCATACCGAAGTAATGGATCAAATAAACATGTAGATTCAATTCTAAATTCCTGATAGTGTAGTATTTAAACATCTCCAACGAGCTACTTAACAAATGATCTAAGTGTTCGTAATCAAAGCTAGAAATAAGAATGTCAGATGTACACCAGAGGATTGATTTCGGTTTTTACAACGTGACATTTTCTCAAGTAATATTGAAATTGGAAGTTATAGTCAATTTCTTCCGCTTGTAATTTTGATAAAGCTATTAGAATATATATTAGAAATATTCTTGGGACACTAACTGATTGCAAAAAGCTGTTTCTCGGAATCTAGTTTCATTATTATTCTATAGCAATAAAAAATAAACAACAAGTGATTGATTTTCTGCCATTTTCTATTATAACAGAGACATTAGACTGAATATGGATTATGTTCTTCTCATATGTTCCATTGATTGTAGAAAACAGGATCTCACTATCTGTCATCCTTTTTACTTTATAAAATAACATTGAAACCGGAAGTGGTTTATTTGGCTTCTTACAGTTTGAAAACGGGGTTACGATAAGTGGTACATACTCTTAGTCTGCCAAATAGGTCCAACTAAAAAAAAAAAAAAAAAACCTTCTCACTATCTGTCTGCTTTTGCTCTATGTAGATCAATATCGTAATCGGAAGTTGTAGGAGATATCTATTACTTACAGTTTTGGTAGAGAATATAGGATGGAGATCAAGATTGCATACTACTACTTTTTGCTATTTATTGTCGTTGTTGCTATATAGTCACCAACGTAAATGCCGTAAATAGCTTATTTACTCTACTCCCAGTTTGAATATTGCATCCACTAATTGCAACCACCCGGTTTGAATATTGCACTTTTTGCCTTCCTGACTGACGAAGAGAGTAAACATTTGTTCAACGAAATTCCTAAATAGGATCATACATGTCCATTATGAAAGTTATAGATGAAAGAAATAAGAATTACATCCCACTGACAAGGAACAGTTGTCAGGCAGTGTTAGAATTTTTAATTTCAAAAATAGCATATAGTTTTAGAAAGTGAACTACTTACATAGTAGTAAGGCAGTGATAGATCATTTCGAAGTGCAGTAGATATTGGGTAATTGTGGAAAATAAATAAGATACTGACATTCTAGATGTTCAGTGATAGAACATTAATCCTGTAAAGTGAAATACCGAATAAATTTGGAGAAATAACTACTGGCGTGTTAGCACGACAGTAATATAACATCTATTACCAATTGAGAGGTGGAATAAATATGAAGCATCAACTACTACCATACTGCTAAGCCAGTGTTTGAAACCGCATTTGCAAAATTAGAAATTGAATGGCAAATAATATTTTAAGGTACTATCAAGACAGTATCACTTGAAAAAAAATATCTAATAGTTTCACGAAAGAGATAATTAACCATTCAATATATTAACATTAACCATTTCCGTGGAAATGAATGTTCGCTCTGTTGTTGACACACTTTAGTTGTAACTTCAGTAGGCATGGTTCCAGTTCATTTAGGTTGATGATATGATGTTCCTTGTTGAAGCATCATGGTTAGGTAATTGAAGCTTGGTCGAAATACATTAATTTAATTACAGATGCCGGGCAGGCACATATATAATAAGAACCAATTCTATATTTTATTCGACGTATTCACTGTAATAATTTAACCGCTTGCACTTTGATGTTTGCACAAAGGTTGTATTTAAAGTAAAAATAGCAATATTTTACTTTACGTAATTGCATAATGGAATGACTACAAATTAGTAGTAAAAATTTCGTTCATAATACTTGATCAATATTTTGTTTTAATAAATTCCAACTGTTATATATTACTCTGTATGATATGGTACGTAGAGTTTAAATAATTAAGAAATAATTTGAAGAAAAAATGTTCATTTTTAATAGTAAAATTAAGAATATTTGTTCTAAACATACCCTTCCTAATAGAAATACAAACGATAAAAGAGAAGTACTAATTGGATTGAAGAATATTTTTTTCGTTTTTACTGAATAGTCTAATAAATAAGGAATATTCTGGATCTATTAAAGGTTTATAGTACAAAAATTATTTGAAACATCTGTAGCAGTAGTGAATAATTTGGTCTGATAAATCTGAAAATAGGAAAATGTGGTACGTTGGCCAGATGAATCACAAAATTAAAGAGCACAAAACCTCGTAAAAATAACCTTGTCGGTTATTGTTTTCATATTTTGAAAGAACTAGTATAAACAAATATTAGAGACAGAAAATTGAAGAGCATGATGGAATGAGCTCTAATTCTTCTACCATTTTTGAGTAGAACTACGTACACGTGATTTGGATACCATTGTAAGCTTTAAGCCTACATCACTGAACGCCTTGCAGTTTAACAAAGATGGTACTGTATTAGTCTAAATATTCGATAACAATCTTCAATATATTTTTTTGTCTGTTTTCACAAAGCCAAGAAATTTTTTTTCGCTTTAGATATTACCAAGAGAGTTATAAAAGTGATCCATTTTCAGCAATGAGTTCATCTAACTTACGTGAATACTTACAAAAGAGGACGTATTTTTCATAATTTGAAACATACTTTAAACCAGTGGTCACCTTTTTAAGTAACTATTTACTTTACTGAACCATTACAAACTTTTGGACACAGTTATTTAATTCTATCTATAAATAATAACATAAATAATGCTAGTGTAAACCTATGAGTAGTGAAGCGATTCTATAAAGTACTAAACTTCATTGTTGCCGCTGGAGGCGTTGACTAATATAGTATGAATCAAACTTGATTTTTACTAATTATTAAATGTTTGATGATTTTTTGACTCTAAACTTCCTCGACGCACTGTATGAGGCTGCACGGACAGCAAGTGTTTTAAACTGTAAAGTTAAACCAATACCTTTATTTGTAGATACAGTTTTCCGTTCACTCCAATGATTTTGAATTGAACTTCTAGCTTAAAATTATCGTTTGACATTCTAATATCATTTTAAGTAATTTTTATCATCTCCCTGTAGAAACGAAAGCGAAAATAGAAGAGAGCTGTTACCAATTCTGCGCGGGACACCTGCCATCTAGTTGGAGCGTTTCCTTCCAGCACAAGCTGTCACATTGACGCCCTTCCGAAACGGTGTCTTTCCAGCTGACCAACTCCCTCCAAACTTAGAATTCGATGTCCTACCAACCGACTAGTCGAGCGTCACATTTCTCTTGCATAATAATATAGACGCTTCCTCCATACTTTTTCCCTGCTTTTTTCTTTGTCTTTCCTCAGTTCCAATCTCAATTTCAAGTAAAAAGTTAAAAATTCATCTCTATGCGCTCTGTAACTGGAAGAATGGATTTACATCGCACATTTTTCAGGATTTAACACGGCTCTTCCAGACTTAGCAACGTTTCAACGTTTCACTCATATCAATAATATTCTCTCTCTTCCTTTCTGATGGCATAAAAAATAAATTGCTAAAAGTAGTAACACAGCCTTTTTTTTTTTTCAAAAAATAAAATTTATGAAATTCCTTCAGAACCACTCTGAAAAAATTGTTGTACATAGACACATTAACCAATTACATTTTAGTCACAATATAAGATATAGAAAAGATAAAATAGGTATTCTATTAATCACCAATTTAATTGTACATCGCACTTCTATAGACTTGACTTAGAAGGGAATCAGCGAAGGAATTTCAGAGCATCAGGTAGCAGTGTTAGAACATTTACCTCTATTGTGAGAGCAAGCTCCTTCGTGACTAAGCGTTTAGCGTACATGTCTTTGGCGTGGGAGACCTGGGTTTGATTCCTGGCGGGAGCTTATGTGGTTCCGATTCCTCTTTAATAAGTAGGTCCTCGTCTGATATAACCTTGCTACTGAAAGGGACGCTGAACTCAAAATCAACTCAACTCTATCGAGAGAAATTTAGAACTTTAGAGTATACTATAATACAGATTTTGAAACATCACATGAAATCCAAGGATTAAAACCAATAACAAGGAATTGAGAAAAAAACGGTACATAATTGTGGTTGCAAGTAATACTGAATTCGTCGTTTTATGTAGTAAACAAAAATAGTTGTTTATTTGGAATTTAGTATAACGTTTCGTTGCAGGTACTCCAGTAGATTATGTAAATCTAAAAGTACGGTGCAAAAAAATTTATAAGAAAACATTTGAATTAACATCTGCTTTTTTTAAAGTTAGGTACTAACGATTGAAGTAGTGTTTGTAAAATTTCAATACGTTCATCATGTTTGTACACTGTAAGAGTATCTTCTTCAGGCTTTATGCATTTTATTTCAGATTGTAGGAGTGAACACAATCTCTCAGTATCAAAGCGTTTACATCTGAGGCAAAACGTCTCTAGATTGGTTTACAATCACATGCGATTGTACCGGACATCATCCGGTCAGTCGGTTTTCTCCCGGTTTACCAGCTACCTCCCATTTTCACATTCTGACAATTCTTTTATAATCAATCACTTTCAATAATTATATGTCCTCTTTAGCCTAAAGAGCATATTAGCTAAACATAAAACTAGAAATACATGTTGTAAGAAAGGAAGAGTTACAAATGCAGTTAATAGGATGTCGAGCCGTAGGGTTGAATTGAACAAAATATGATAGCATAAACTTTTTTATGGTAATGCCACATTGTGTCAATTTTTTGTACTAGTGAACCAATATTTTTTAAACTCCGAAGCACCACAAACAACTCTGAATGTAAAATACTGGATTATTCAGTATTCAACGTATTTTGAAATTCGCATATCGGAGATGGAAATTCATTATGTACGAGGGAAGAGAATGCAATGGAACCAAACTAACGTATCGGCAAAGCGTATTTCGTGCATTGTGTTACTGGACATAAGTTCTCTCAATTTTGCACTGGAAAAGATAAGTTGGGGTTAAGTTAATACATTATGTTTTATGAATTTCCTTTCACATTGTTGGCGAAAGCCTTTATTCTTTCAAAAATATGTTAATTTATGTACTATTAATACTCATGCTAATTATTTTCAAATTAAATAGCAGTGATGATTCTGTGATTAAAAATAAAAGGTCACTCTTAACTAGTATGTTTCGTATTCGACTAAGAAAGGAACTGGTTAAGTGCTGTATATGGAGGATTGGACATTACGGAAGCTTAAAAAGAAATATGTAAATAGCTTGGAAATGTGTTGGACGAAAATGGATACGATAAAACGGACTAAGAGAGTAACAAACAAAGAAATTTAAAAAAAAGGATAGGAGAGAATAGGACACTTTTAGCCAGCACCATTCGTAGAAGGCAAATTAGATTGGGCATATTTTGCGAGGAAATTGTCTTTTGCATAGAAGGAAAAGTGGAAGAAAACCGCGGAGTAGGAAGAAGAACAAAACTAATCGGTCATTCTGAGTACAGAAGAAAATATTTAGAGATAAAAGAGGATGTTGAATATCGTGAAATGTCATATAAATATTTCAGGAACCGAACCTTTAAAAATCATTAGTTCTAGGACCTGCCGAAAGGCAGAATACTTGATAATAATAACAATAATAATAATCTATATTATAAATATGAAGTTAAAATTGCCTGTAACATAATAATGAACAAACCACTGATCTATTTGAATTTAATCTTTTAACATAACTAACAACGTCCTGTAGTCGAAATTCTATGGTGTTATTTTCATTTAAATGTACATTATTAAGGAAGAAAAAGGCTCTCAAAATTTATTGCAGAAATGATTATCTTAGAATTCTCGCATATTAGAAAGAGAGAACCCAGTAACTAATTCTTATTAAAAATAAATGGTCTTGAGATCCAGCATTATCACCAATTCTTGATAGAAGGATGAATAATACTTTTTACGAAGTAGCCTTTCTGCTCAAAAATCATCCTCTGACTGATTTTTCTGGATTATTCAGTTTCTCGCATTTTCTAATTTCACTGTTATTATCATCGCCTCCTTAACTTCTAAATATAATCATGGGAAAAAGAGAACTCAACGAAAAGAAAATATGAAATATAACATTTTATCGACATATAACCGTGAACTCTAACATTGTTTATCTAATCATCACATGAATACTACTGAAGCGTCAAAAATGAATTTAGTTAGCACTAGACTTCGTAAGATTCCTAGACTACGCATAAATATCTGAAGTCCCTTACCATCCTTCGCCTGTCAACAAGTATCAGACCAAAAACGGTAAGAAATATCGAGAAACGATTTTTTGGAGGATTCAGCGTACTATAGATAGATTCCGTTTACTCCGCTAACATACTTGAACTGGAAGTGGTAGAATTTAATCCTTTTAAGTTAAATCGTTGATCGTCATACAAGGAAAACTATATGTTAAAACGTATTTTTTGAATTGATTCAGTGTCTCAAGAAAATTTCCAGCCGTGTGATTATACTATTATAAAAACGTGGTAAAATTCACTCGTACTTCAGGTTTTAAATATTGCTCTCCATATAGTGAAAATGGTAAGAGACTTCCGGAAGCGGTCTTTAAGAATCAATAAAACATCCCAAGAAAAACTTGCAATTCTGATTTTTATCCCTGTATTAAAACGGAAAAGTTGAAAGTCTATTAATTCCAGTTTCCACACTGATCACAATAGAGCAAAACGTTCGTGAATAGATAGAAGCGGTTGTCTAATATGGAAGTTATACTTTATGAATAATTTTTATTTTAGGCTTTATTCCTCTATTTCAATCTAAATGCTCTCTATGCTCCTACATCTGGTTTTAGTATTGATCACCATAGAGCAGAAACTATGTAAATGCTTTCTGATGTGAATTAAGAATCCCGCTAATAAGTCTTCTCTACATCTTTATCCATCTATTAAAACCGGAAGTAGTGGATATCCATGATTTCCGCACGAACAAACTATCTGATAGTGTCTGATGAATCCAAAGTGTTAGTTGGCGAAACTGTCACAGGTATGTAGTTTTTTTTAAATGTGAATATATTGTTTTGCATATCAAATAGTTTGTGTTTAATCATATACAAAGTAAAGTTTTGTACTTATGGATAATATTACATATTTCTGATTACAGTGCTTTTCGCAATAAGGAAAAATAGATAGAATCAAGTTTTTGATGTGGATTCAGTATACCAAGAATAGCTTCCATCTGCAACTTTACACATCTATTGCAACTGAAAATTATCGAAATCTAATGTTGCTGTCTATTTCAATTGTTCTTAAGGAAGCAAAAATGGAAATAGGATATGACAAGCAATTTTTATGAAATGTATCCCCGAATTCGACTGATGGAGCTGTAAAGTCATCAGTCAGGATGCTTGATATCAAAACTCGAACCTCTGAACCACAATTACGAAGGGCCAAGGCTAGCCTTTAACTCATGCTCGCTTGGTAAATGTTATCAAATTATTTCCCTATAATTTATACTGTAAAATGTTTATTATTTTAATATAGCAAAGAGTGAACTTTCTACTAAGGTTGAAAGCTATCCCTACTATACCTTTCATCTACAACTAATAGTTTACGTTCATTATTTCTGTCCATTTTCTACATATGAATTCGAAAGTGTATTCGGAATCAATGTTTTGCTTTAGTAACACTTCATTAATGTTTCGTCATATATTACTTACAGTTTCAAGCAATAAAAAGTTATCATTTTCGGTTATGCCAATGATTACAAATTAAGTTTCCTCTTTTTGCAAAATTATGTATAATTTAAATTGTTTTAAAATATATAATCCCGAATTATTTGCAGATATTTGAATAAACTAAAACGAAGCGGATAATACTAAGAATCATTTTGGAGTAAAATATTATTATTTAACGACATGACAGAAAGAAGCTTAAAAACGGAGCGAATATATAAGCTTATCACTAACACAAAATACCTGATCGTTTAGATTATTTTATGGCTTAGTTCGATTTAGTCTTTTGTTTTCGTGTAAAAAGTTTAATCCTATGCGTATTAGGTTGTACTATATTCATAGTAACCAACTCTTGAGAGATTTACAATGCATTTCTAATGAAATATAAAATGTTTCCTCTCATTGTAAATATGGTTGCGTGTGCTATATTTACGAAAAATAAATCTTGGAATCTGACCATAAAGTTTAGGAGGCTTTTTGTTTTTAATTGTAATTTGCTGATTGTTTACTTCTCGATTTCTTTTTGGAAATGTTATTTTCAACGAACTTAAAAAGTTCGTTACTGAATTCTCTCCCTCTCTTTCTCTCTCTGTGTGTGTGCTTCTGTGTGCATCTAGTATTTGTTTAAATTTTTCAATTTTGAACCCTGCACTCTATAGAGCATTGTTGAGTTGAGTTGATTTTGAGTTTAACGTCCCGTTCAGCAGCGAGGCTATATGAGACGTAGACCTACTGATTAACGTGGAATCCGAACCACATAAACTCCCGCCGGGAATCGAACCCGGGTCTCCCACGCCAAAGGCGCGTACGCTAACCGCTTAGCCACGGAGGAGCTCTGCACTCTATAGAGCATCAAAAACTATCTGAAAAGGTGATGCAATGTTTTGCGTCACTCTTACCGTTCCCAAGATATTGACCAAAAAGTTCCTATCTCGGGAGATTGAAAGAGCCATACCTCGGAGCCGTTAGTCATAAAGAGATTATTTTGATGTTGTTCAATATCTAAGAGGATGATAAACATCTTGGTACCGAATAGTAACCAGTGGGCACTGTCCAACTGGCAACTGGTATGGCCGGTGGCGACCAGTTACTACTGGTACCGAAAGGTTTACCATCCTGTTTGGTATTGATTAGCAGCAATATTATCTATTTACGACGTAACGTTCCCGAAATATTGGCCAAATAAGTTCCGATTTCGGGGGATTTAAGGAGACATTCTCGGGTACCGTAAGGAGTTTTGAGCCCTCCATTTTGAACATGTGTCTTCGTAAAACAACATATCGTAGAACTTTTTAAGATAACTTTTAAATAAAACATGTGAAAAAATTTAGTACTCAAGGAAATTATAAATGGAAAGATATATTACGTAGATTGTTTAATGAGTATAATAATAAACTACATAGAACAATTTTAATAAAATCTGTAAAAGTGAATAAGAAAAAACCTTTTTAACCCCTTTCTGCATGACTTTTTTTCTTTTAGCGAGAAAAATAATCAGTATTGGAAATCCTCATATGGGAACTTGAAAAATGAATTAAAACTTGAAATTTAGATTTTTCACTTAATTCCGACGAGAAATAAGTAAGTGTCATATATGACACACTTACAACTCACAAAGAACACGCCAGATGACACCAAAATCTCTTATTCATACACGTCAATATCTCACACAGCAGACAAAACAGTCATTTGATGCCTTTGATAAATCACAAAAAAGCTGAAGTGAAAAAAGGGTATGTGCCATACATGGCACGGCATGCGGTAAGGGGCAACGCTCTTGGAGCATTCTAAACTGGTTTTGTTTCCACATTTTCAAAAAACATTCTCTCATAAGGAAATTATTTATTTATATTTATATGATTTCTAAAGATACACGTCACAAGGTTTGGACATAAGGGTACGTTTTACCATTAGAAGGAGGGTAACCTTCTACCAAAGCGTACAGGTTTGGAATAGCA
This sequence comes from Thermobia domestica, assembly GCF_964235325.1. NCBI lineage: Eukaryota > Metazoa > Arthropoda > Insecta > Zygentoma > Lepismatidae > Thermobia > Thermobia domestica. The sequence continues at coordinate 216,515,031 of NC_137461.1, read as the reverse complement.
GAAAATTGCAAACCCTATATATCGGTGAACAGTTTTATATAGTTTGGAAATATTCCGTGTATGTGGCGCACTCCATATTTTATGATTTTATAGATGTCTGTATTATATACGAGTACGCACGTTAATTTATCTTCGGCATCAAATAATCTGCGGAGACTTAGAAAGTAGTGTAAAAATAAAAATAAATTCTATCATCAAATCCTATAACAACGAATACATTGTTTGTACTTTTCGCCAGTTTTTCATTAACAACAATATTTGACAGTGCTTCTCTCTTAATTTACTGCTCAAGGGGCAACTATACGATATAGTAAAGGGTAGAATGAGAGAATATAACAAGATAACTGAAGAGAGAAAGAAAGAAGAGTGAAACAATAAGAGAAGCTAAATGAGAGAGAGAGAGAGAGAGAGAGAGAGAGAGAGAGAGGAAATTGATAGAAAGACAGAGACAGTGGTGCAGAAACATCTGTGGGAGATTGCTGTCAACTTTATATGAACTCCCGAAAAAAGAGAAAAGAGTCAAGAACGAACTCCTTCGATGAAGAACACTCTTCAGCTATCACGCGATCTTCACCTAATATTAAGAGACGAGAGCTGTAAAACCTTTGAGGTCTGCCTAAAAATTTTTACGACGTACTTTGGAAAAATAGCTTGAAAGGTATTAAAAAAGTAAACTACCTAGATTTTGGCATCTTGTGAAAAAGAAAAAAAAACATATATAGTTCTACGCCTCCTTAATTCTTTCTAGGTTTCGCTTTCTTATATCCGAGAACCTCATTTCATCATTCAAAGCGTAATCCATGGTTATCGGAATACAACGCATTATCCTATTACTTAGATATTCCAAGCAGTAGCTAAAAAAATTAGAAAAGGATGAATAGCGATATGTATATACTTATTGTCCTGTACTTACTAACGTTATGTAGTTCCTTTTTTCTTAATTCAATTGCCTTAGTGAATTATTGCTCTAAACCTTAATTTGCATAAAAATATAATGTTCTAGTTAATGGGATGTTGGGAATAACGTTAAGTTTAAATATGATTTATTGTTCATATTTTCTTCAACTATGTTCCTCGTTGTTTTCTCCGTCATAATATCTCATGTATGCTTCTATTACATGCCCTGTTAGATCTTGTAATACGAAACAGTTACTATGTCTCTTGTTTCTTGGTTTATCTTCACAGAAATTGGTAGCACGTACTGGTGGCTTTATAGCCACGTTAATTTCCTGTCTACATTTAACTTGAGATATATTTATATAATTTATATAATTATAAAACATTGTGGTATTGCTTGTCTTCGTTTTGATAAATGGAGTTCAACATTTCTTTGTAGTACAAATGCTGTATCTAAAGTGGAAATACAATACAGTGGAAAACAAAAGAGATGTATTTCGACAAGAACTGAATCTAAAACCAAGGCTGTTTCAATACATGAAGGGTTAATAAGAGCTAATACAATATACAAATACATATATGGTACTGCTTCTTTAAGAATCATTTTTAACATCGAATCTACCTTAATGATTTACTACAAATAAGGCATCTATACGATTCCATTTCAAAAGGGCCCGGACAGAAAGGACAGAGTCAAAACGACCCTGCGTGAAAAGGACTCGACCCAAGAGGGACAAGTTTCAAACGTCCCACGTTAAAAGGGCTTCAAGTCAAAAGAGCCCCGCGTAAAAAAGGGCCGAGTCGAAAAGGCCCCGCTACAAAAAGTCCTCGAACAAAAGAGTCTCACTGCCAAAATGTGTTATCTCAAACGAATGGAAATCAGAGGGCCACAACAGGATGACGTCCTATTAATGCGCTGAAGTGTCGTTTCCAAAAGAAAGAAGAATATCAATGGTTACAGGGAAACTTGAATGATGATCTTGATTTTGTTTGGTTATTGTTTGTTTTGCAACAAACGCTACCGCCTGTATCGTTTTTTATGATTATTCCCTTGCACAATCATCTCTCTGGGATTGTATTCTTACAAGGTTAGTCAAAAGTATTGGGTTGCCAATGATAACGACATACCTGTACTGAGCAGAAGCAAATGTAGCCATTAGTATGATTGCAAGAACTGCATTGATTTGGAGTATGGTAGTTATGGAATCAATCTTGAATTTTTACTATGTTGCATATCACAATATATTTTTTTAATATTGAGAGTAGCATGTTTTTCATTTCAATTTAGGCTTCAATATTTCCACACATAACAATGTAAATTCGTTTTTTGACCCTCGCTATCCGTTTATGAGATGGCGTGTGCTATGTTTAACGTTTATATCTTATACAAAAAGTATCGGGGCAAAGCAATAAAAAAGAAAGCGTGGACGTTGCAAAAGCAAATGTTGCAAGTTGGTACTGTGTAAAACTTGGGTTGAATGATAGTGCGTATATCACGACAGTCATCTTGAAATCCTTATGTTGGATATAACACTATATTTTTAAATAGGAAATGTTTTGTGTGTAACAGAAACTTATACTCGAATCTTTCTATAAAGGAGAATCTGAATTGATTTTTAACCTACCGCCATTCGTTTGCGAGTGTGTGACGTTTGACAAGTGTTTCTAGTAGAAGAATGTATCGTAATTGGGACGCAGTAATGAGGGACGTTAGTCAAGTTCTTCAATTTTCTGTTTATTTACTTGCGTTTCTAAAATATTGTAGTGAGTCGCCGATACAAACATATTTTAGTGGTAGGTATATTTGTTGTTGCTGTTGAATACTTTATGGCCAAAAAAAAAATAGAATGTTCTTAATATACAAAGTTTCATCATACAATAGAGTTCAAAGACTTCTTTCAAATAGTAGCGTGTGGTAACAATGTTTTGTCTTGTCAATGTATTGTACTGTCTGAGTTAAACACGGGAAGAGTATAATAGTAGCACAACTAGAACGAAATTCAATCTTGAAAGTGTAGTTAAAATTAAAAGAGAAGTTTCTCAGAATATTGGCATATACATAGAGAGTATGGGTTGCTATGATGTGTGCTGCGTAAAGTAGGTCAGATAATTGAGGCGATTTTATCTGTACAACGTTAAGATGGTATGTGATGATCAGTGAATAATTTATTGTAAGTTATTTAGTATAAACGTACAGGAGCCTTATTGGTAATCTATGCTTTGGAATAGGTATAAGAAATAAACAAATAAAGAAAAATGCAACCAGAATTACTTTCTCTTCATTGGTCAGAGGGCACCAGTATTATTGTGAATGACGTATTCGCAGATGAAACGACATTTACGCTGAACGGTCAAGTAAACTGACATAAACCGCATTGGATGATTGGACATCATACCCAATATTTGCAGAAACAAAGTGTTTGGGTAGGATGATAATGAACATGATTTCTGATCCTTTTTTTTCAGTTTCGACAAACTGACATAAGTATTTGACAATATTTCTTAAATAGATTCTTTCTACCATAGAGTCTACACAAATAAACTTGATTGTATCTGCTTCCAACAGGACAGAGTCCCGTCCAACTACGGACGGAATTTATGACATACAACACGAAAGAATTTATGTCATACACAAGGTGTATCACACCGAAGTAAATACTCTGAATGACTTACAGAATCGCATTGTAAAATAAATAACAAAACTTCCTCGTTATACGCTACAGCACGTAATTTTCAATTTCTAAGACCAGGTAACCTATTGTCAGACAATCGATAAAATGTAAGTAAATGTAGGTAATATTTTCTTTACCATGCTCTGTAATGTGCAGTGTATAATTACACACAGGATTATGGCAAACATTCGTTAAGATAATTTTGTAGATAATGTCACGCGTAGTACACTCTATCTCGTAAAGAATTACGGATCGGTCAAAAGTGAGTTCAGATTCTTATTTCAGGAAACATCCTAGCCAATATATACAGATATCACACATACATTTTCTTTCCATTTAAGGAATATTACAATGTGGTGGATTGTCGGGCTGCGGTGGCTCTGTGGTAGAGCATTCACCTCTGGTGAACGGAGCCCCTGGTTCTATCCCAGCTCGCGAAACTGGACTTTGTGGTGGACAAACCTTTGGTGGTTGTCTCGGTGTTTTCCCGTTTTATCCCACTTTCTTCATTACACCAGCTCATTCCTTTTTCATCAACAACGTCTCCTTTAGCCTACACGGCAAATCCATGGGACGTAAAACTCAAAAAAAAAAAAAAAAAAAATCTAATGTAGCAGAATCCAAGTTGGTTACTACGATATTTATACTTTTATTCAATGCAGTTTTTGCACCAACACACATTTGCAACATTTGTTTTCCTTCCGCCAGCACATCTCGTCATTACTGGATCTCCCGATACTTTTGAATACCGGTACTACGTACACACAAATGAGCAACATAGCATACGTATTTCGTAAAAGAATTGTGATAAGTGAAGGAATGAGCTCAGATTCTTATTTGCATTCAGATTCAAGTCTAAATTGATGTGACAAATATACGTTTTAAAATATATATCAGATGTCGAAATTGCTGGTATGATGTCCAAACCCTTATCCAACGTAGTTTCTGCATTAACACGCATTTGGAACATTTCCTTTCCTTCGTACATATGTCTCGTTATTAATTGCCTGTCCAAATACTTTTGTCTACAAGATACAAAGGTCAAATATAGGAGATCCTATTCCGTAAACGAATGAATACGAATGAAAAAGAGTTCACTTGTATTCCATATCCCATTCAATGTAGTTTTCGCATCAATAACCAGCTGTAACATTTACTTTTCCTCCTTCCAGACATAACGCTGTATACATATTCACATAAATGTTCTTTCAACACAACTATTTGAGGACTGTCCACAGAATAATTTTATGTAATAAACATTTTTATACTTTTCAGGCTATATCTCGGACTTTTGACGTGAGGTCCTTTTGGCGCGGGTAATTTCCAATTCGAGCCCTTTTATCGCTAGACCTTTTAACTCATAGTATTTTTGTCATGGTGGGACCATTTAGATTGGTACCGGTTTGAGCAAGGCCCTTCTCTTCTCAATAATTTGTCCGTATCCTTCTGACCTAACACCATCTATACTAATCGTACTTCCAAAAAGAAAATTAGAAGTGAGTTATCATTAATTAATACACATGATAGAAACGGTTTATATACGCAAAAAATGCATGAATTTAATATAACACTTTATACTCTTGTATACGCTGTAAACAATTAGTTTACCAGTTACCACAATTCCCTTCCTTTTCTATGGATCAATAGATATTTGGAATTTCATCCGTATTCAACTTAATATGGGAAAGGAAAAACAAGCGTAATTGAATTTCCATGCAATTTATTTTGTTTCAACCAAAACAAAATATACACAGCCTAATAAACTATTGGAAATCCATTTTTGGTAGATCTCTCCAATCTTTCTCCAGATTCACCTATCGCGGACAATACTGTTTATGTTTACTTCGTAGCATCTTTTGATTTCATCTTGGCGTCTTGTATGAGGATATTTCTTTGTTCATACATTGTCTCACAGCATCCAAATAAAGTTTTATTTAGTTCATGGATAAGCATTTCTTCTTCTTGTGATATGTTTAGAATATTGCTGCTTCAGCGCATACTAATATACACTCCCTGAGAAATATCTACCTTTGTATCAGTTTTGTAAGGAGCTGAGTGAACTCGAGAATAACATTTAGTCGCAGATAAGACAGAGTGAAGAATAAATTACGTACTCATCAAAGTTCGAACAGAAATCGTTGGTAGGTAGACGCATTAAAGGTAAGTTGGTTTGATTTTAGGTTTGTCATTTCATTATTTTGCACTGTCCATAGTAAAACAATTAATCCAATCCGTTTCGAAAACACAAAGAAACAATGTACAAATATAAACATGTATGAAGATTTGAGACGACGGTATATATTTCTGTAACTTTATCTGTAATATGTTAAAGAGAATATTATCATTGTTAAGGGCATATATCTACATTATCAGTAGTTTGACTGTTGAATATGGATGGAATATACTCCATAGATTTAGTTCCACGAGAAAAGAATGGGGTAGATATGAATTGGCTAGGTAACACTGTAGTTGCAATGGGTATTGTAAGATGATAATCCTGTTTTTATACCTGTTTTGTGATTAGTTTTTAATTTGCGGGAAAACCTCACAGAAAAAATCCATTTCCAATTTGATTTCCCCTAAATACTCCACACTAAAGGGATGTTAATATTGGATAATAAAATGGCAATATTTAGTGACAGAAATCTTTTACACCGTACCTTTCAACTCAATGTAATAGTGATAAGAAGTTTGTAAACATTACACGTATTGTGTCCTTAAACAGTGTATAGCAACAACAATAGACACTGCAACGATAATGTTTATGTATATTTAGTTATAGGCAACAGGGACAATAGTCCGATACGTTATGATAACAAATCTCGTGGCCATACTTGTTTAAGCTTGTTTTAATTGTGCTGTTAAATATGTAATATGTGAGGAAACTACAGTTGATGAAAGAATGTTTTTGATTTCTGCAAAATGAATGACAAATATTAAGAAAATGTTTTTAAAAAATTAAAAGGAACAAATGTAGTTTAATTTATGGAAATAATTAGTGTTGTAAGTTTTGGTGGTTATTAAAGTAAGTTTAAGCAAACTGGAACAGCAATATTTGATTGTGTGTTACAATACAATCAGCTATTTAACAGCAGTTTGCTACATTTATAATATTAAAAAAAGAAAAACAGTTTCGTCCAGGAAAATCGTTACTGACAAACAATGATATACTTATTTCAGTAACAAATCGTTTATTTAATTTTCATAGAAAGAAAAGCTTAGATGTACACTCATGTTCAAAATTATTGTCGCATGTCTATAAATATGTTGTTGTAGGAATATAGTGCTAATTTGATAACCAATTCGCTCGGTATTTCTTATAATATTAGTATGTATATAATCGGCAAAGACATGTATGCGACAAACTTCATGTCAAAAGAGCAGTAAATAAGAACAATAAAACGAAAATAAAATTTCTTGTCAATTTAGCAACATTTTGTTTTATTGGTTCTAATTTTCGTTTTTATAATTCTTTTCCTATGAAATTTACTACAAATATACATTTCCCGATTATTTACATAGTATCAGTATTAAAAGTACCCTGCAAAATTATTATCAAATTATATTCTTACAAGAAGACAGTTATAGATATGCGACAATCATTTTGGACATGAGTGTACATTTTTCTTAAAGCATGTTTTCTTCAACTTGCGATCTATTCAGTGATACCTGATTTTTGACAATGTTTTTATTAAACATAAATTAATTTTAACACCTAATAATATAATTTTAAGCTAGATTTAATGAATCATTCTATATATTGTTATCTTGGTATTGTCATAACAAATTTCGTATTGAAGATATATTTGAGTATCAATTTTATCTCAATAAATGGGTATGGTTTTCACATAGTATGTATTTTTATATTTTCAAAAAAAAATCTCTCTTCTTTTTCTCGAAGAAATACGCGTCAAGATTGACACTCATGGATATCAATTCGCTCAACTGAATAATCTTTGTTGATTGGTGTATGTACTATCGTAAAACAATCTACCTATATAGGCCTATACCTACTAAACACAAAAATTATTATAGAATTGTATTATTTTATAAATTGTTGTTTTCAACTTTCTTGAATAATAACAAGACCTTACTGTGTGCAGCTTCCTTTGTTGTACAATACCAGAAGAATTTCGGTTGTATAGCTAAAACTGGAAGCTGAATAGGGGTGAGACGAAGGGAAGAAAGTGTGGTAACTAGGCAACCAGTGTAATAGATCACGCTTGTAATAAAAGTAATCCTCACATCCATGAACACTGGAGTTCCATAGATGCTCTATCTTCGTTGTCTTTTTTCTTCCCTCTCTCTCTCTCTCTCACTTACTCCTTTATCCAGCCCTTACTGGATATTCTCGCTATTCTCGTATATCCTCATCCATGCACACACATACACACACTCAGAAACACGAATACGAAACGTAAAACCCGAAACCCAAAAGGCAAAACACAAGAATCCAACGACATTGCAATCCTAGGATTTCCAGCGAGTTTGTCAAGTGTTCTGTGTTTTACTGCCTCCTTTTATGACTTTTAGTATAGAATGTGATAATACAGAAGATACAAAAATAAAGTAAAGGGAGGCTTTGCAAAACTCCATGTTTTTCCCCTCTCTCATAGAATTGGAACACCTACTGTGTATTTCTTTGCTGGTTACTGCCCCCGTTTAATATTCTCAGATACATGTTTCTATATAGCCACCTATTCTAGTTACTGTACACGTTTGATTTTGTTTCTGTTTTTTTTTCATTCTCTATTTTTTATTTTTATTTTCTTTTGTTCCAGTTTATTTTCTATCAGAAGGCCCTCACCCGGAGGCTATGAACAGTGTTAAAACATATTTCGAACTAACTTTTTATTATATCTATCTATCTATCTATAGATATAAGATAAACAAGCATTCAGTAAGAAAAGAGCACTGCTAACATCAAGAAATGTGTCATTGGACGTTAGTAAATGATTTATAAAATCCCTGGTATGGAGAAGGGCCGTTTACTTATTAGACATGTGGACATTGAGAAAATCTGAAATATCCAAGCTGGAAGCTTGTGAAATGTGGTTTTGGGCAGAATCCTGCACAGACCTTGGACCAAAAGGAAAAGGAATGAAGACATTCTAAAGGAAGCTAATGAAGAACGACAGATCATGAAGGTTATAGGAAGAAAACGAAACAGCATGCTTGGTCATCTTATTCGTCACTCCGATTGGTTCACTGTGCTGATAGAGGAAAGGTAAAAGGAAAGCCAGGAAGAGGAAGACCAAGGATAGAATATCTAGATAGAATTACAAAGAAAATACCTTACCAAATCATAAAACAGCTCTTCAAAGAGGGAGAAAAGTTCTAAAATTTCCATGTTGCCCACCAACCTATGGCTGAAGTGAACAACAAGAAGAAGATGATGATTGTTATATATATATATATATATATATATATATATATATATATATATATATATATATATATATATATAACACTTAACTCTTTGTTTAATGAAGACAATATCTGAGAATGAATCTTGACAAATATTTCCTTCAATTTGATTTGAGTTAATTATTCTTCTTTTCTACTGGAAAAATTAACGTGATCATCCACAATATGCTTATTCTAGCAACAAATCGGAAAATAAGGATTCTAGAGTCAAATTTAATTGAATTCTAGAACCGTCAAGCAGTTTAGCAAGTATTAGGCGTTGAGTTCTGTGGCGTTGCCCGGTATTATTTGTGTTCATCGATTTTCCTCTTGAACTCCACCTCTTTGGTTTTCCTTCGTATTACAAGAATAAGAAAGTTGTAAATGGAAGCACTTTAAGATAAATTAGATGAGAAGGAAAGGATATGGATAAATTAAATATGTTTTTTTTTTAATAATTGATAGACCCGCAGAGAGACAAAGGCGGGTCCAGAAGGTAAAAAGAACTGAGGAGACGACCAGAACCCAGACTATGATAGGTATACCGTAAGTTTACAATAAACATTTAAAAAATATATATAAATAATCGTTTCAATTAATTTTCCAATTCAAAACTCTAGGGGCCTAGGGCCCCTGGCACCGGGCTAGACCTGCCACTGGCGAGAATAAAGAAGTAGTTTATCATCTTAAATTCTGTTTTGGTTGTTCGTAAACAGAATGTTCTGGAGAATTTTGAAATTGAAGATGATAGGTTTCTTTCTTTCTTTCTTTTTTCTTTCTTTTTTTTTTTTTTTTTTTTGCAATCTAATTTACAGAATTAAATTCAATTTTGCACTTTTTATTACATTTTGTGTAAAATATCATTCTTCCTATATGCAACGAACAACTTTCGTTCATATTTCTTTATTCGTAAAATTGCAGACTCTAGTATCCTATTATTACACTATTAAAAGCAAAGGCGTGAGGGCAAATAGAATTCCAAAGAATCGGTGCATCGATATATATATATATATATATATATATATATATATATATACATGGCCAATTCCGGAATTCGGAAAAATTCCGGATTTCGGAAAAATTCCGGATTTCGGAAAAATTCCGGAATTCAGAAAAATTCCGGATTTCGGAAAAATTCCAGAATTGGGAAAAATTCCGGAATTCGGAAAAATTCCAGAATTCGGAAAAAATCCGGAATTCGGAAAAATTCCGGATTTCGGAAAAATTCCGGATTTCATAAAAATCCGGAATTCAGAAAAATTCCGGAATTCGGAAAATTTCCGGATTTCGGAAAAATTCCGGAATTCGGAAAAAAATAAGGAATTCGGAAAAAATCCGGATTTCGGAAAAATTCCGGAATTCAGAAAAATTCCGGAATTCAGAAAAATTCCGGAATTCGGAAAAATTATTTTTTTCTTTTTGTAATTCTAAGAATTTTGTTCAAATGCAAACGAACAAATTTCCTTTTTGTAATCCTAAGAATGTATGATGCAAGTTAAGCTGAAACTTACATCCTAAAGTATACACTACTCAATCTTCCCATGAGATGTAGTCCAAAAGTACGATACACTCCTAATATTTAATTTCTGTTTTACTGTGATATTGTCCAGAGGTAATACATATATCACACTGAAATAAACAACTTGACAGAATGAAGATATCATACGTAGTTTTCCAGAAAATCGTGAGAAACGAATTTTTATGAAGTTAAAATATGCGTCGTTTGTTGCCAGTGTGATGCAATTGATAACTTTTATGCTGGAATAGTCTTATTATTATTATTAATCGTTTATGTACTGTAAAAGAAAAATATGAACCGTTAAGTAGTAGATTTTATCTGTTGTTTTTTGATATCTTCTAACAGTAATAACAAACTGCTTGTAAATACGCAATGATTATCAAGGACAATGACATATTAATGTAAGGACTACTCTGCAGACTAGCAATAAACAATAAACAATAAACAATAACAGATAAACAATAGTTGCAAAAAAAAAAAATAACTAACTTGGGCATGTCAGAATGTTCGCGAGAATATAGGGACGCATTGAGACTAGCAAAGAGCGTTGTGTTATTATTACTCAAAGAGCCGTACGATGGAGGCATTAACGCTAATGTTAATGGCACTAATGAGCACTTACTTGCTCTAACGGTTAACCTCATTTTTGAGATGATTCTTAGAAGTGGGCGTGTTGGCATGCAGTTAGAAGACATATCCATTATTTAAAAAGCACACGTTATCTGTGGAGTACTAACGATTTGCGTCACTATCGAACACTAACATAGCACTAGCGACGTTTAAAGTCGAAATTGGAGTCTGACATAAGTGGCTTGTCAACGTCACGGACATTATATTTTCCTTGAATGCGAGAATTTTGCGCCCGGGAAATTTGCGCCCTACCACAAAAATAGGAAAAAATGCGCTCGCAATATATTTGCACTGGGATGTTTGCGCCGTACCACAAAAAAAGGGGAAAATGCGCCGGCTATATATTTGCACTGGGATGTTGTCGCCCTACAATTCAACTTATTTTTGTATTGTGTAAAGTAACTTCCATTCACACTTGAACTAGGCTTGCCTCTCATCGTCTCAGTGAGTTACTCCATCCGTTACAATATTCCGAACAAATGGAAAAAATACAATTTTAGTTCACTAAAGGGTAATCCATACAAATACAATTTTTTATTATACTACAAAATTTACAATAAAATTATAAATGACTGATATATAATTATTTATTAATATAATCAAAGAGTATAATTTAATCTACAAAAGGCTGTTTGGCTCTACCCAGATATCTGTTCACAATTAATCCAGCAGCTAGGAAAGTCCTGTTGGGAGTTTGAGAGCCAGAAGGTTTGTTTGTTTTACCGAGTTCTACTATCTTTAGTGTTTTAAAAAAAATTGGTCACATGTTCTGAATCATGGTCATTATTGCGCAATGGCCGCCATCTTGAATAATCCTTTTGTATTCACTACATTTTTCTTAAATACACCTAGCTCAAGCTGTAATTGTCGCAAAGTTATCACTTATACCTCGTTCGATTTGCAATAGTATAGGCTTTTAGGTGACGTTATTCACTTGTCAGTAATACACACAAGAGAGAAGTAAATGAGGGAAATTTTGAAAATTTCCCTCAAAATTTTCCCTTTTACCGATTTTTTGCTATTGTTATATGGCAACGCTGGGTTCTAGGCGAGAAAGAAAAATTACATACATTTCCTGTAACGTGGTAAATATATGCTGAAAGTTTTGTCTTGATTGATTCACTAGCAGAGGAGTAATAAAATATTTTGTATTTTATGATTTTGGTCGCTCTAATAATCTTTGGATTTAATGAAAGTACTTTTGTCACATAGAAAGACCTCCAGCTTAGACTGTAATTGCCGCAAAGATACAAATAATATGAAGATCTACTTTTAATGATATAGGCCTTTAGGTGGCTTGCCAGAAGTACGTATGGGAAGGATCAAAAAATGTGGAAAATACGCTTAAAAGTTTCTATTTTTCTCAGTAGCACAGTAAATACAAGAGGAAATTTCTTGGTGCGTAGGTTGGCAGCACTGTTGGAGTCTTGACTATGACCAAAAGTCGAGGTTAACGTCGAAGCCGTCAGTAAACCGAAGATTAATGATTTAAAGGTAAGTGATTCAAGATTTTCTTGCTTATAAAGTACTGGTTGTTACTCTTAATCTATAGAATATAACACATTGACCGAAGTCCAAAATTTAGGAAAGATAAAGATTTAGATCCAAAACTCTCATCACCATGTTGAACCGTCAAGGGCTATGCTGCAGTTATGATGATATACTACGTCAAGATCAAATGCTAGCAAACAGGACTATTATTAGGGCTAAAGGACACCGTGTTCCCATACCTCCATCAATAAAACCCATCATTCCTGTTCGAGGTGCTATGGACAATTTCGACAGAGAAGAAGCTACATTTTCAGGAATGCATGGAACACACGACACAGTACTTGTCTTGTTTCAAGACCATCATCTGAATGATAAACTTAACGTCTCGTTAGAAGAACCTGATAGTCCAGAGAGATGCCTGGGAACGTTTGGCACTGATGTCACTTCACGAACTCTCACTAAAGATATAGATGCCCAAAAACTATTGTACTACACAAAGCCAAAAACAAGGTGCAGTATCCTCAGTACTTTCGTTCCTAGCCATGACCCAATTACAGCAAATGAAATAAAACAGCCAGGCAGAAATTTAGATCTCATATGGTTTCTTTCAAGATTTCTTAAAAAATCCAACGTACCTCAATTAGATTTCCCTCAGGAAGTTGAGATTCCCTCTAGAAACGCTTTTATGAGTGCACTGTCTGAACATCCATCTCACAGGAGCATTATGGGATATACTCCAATACTACCCTATCCTGCAACTCAGTATGACTCTATTTATACAACAATGTATAATTTACAAGATATCTTGCACCAGTTAAATGTCGAAGAGAGTTCACTGTGGTGTGACGAAGTCGTATATCATATAGCTAAAGAAATTCAGCTTCTTCAACCCGAAAAGTTTTCCAACATATTTCTTGGCCTTGGAGGATTTCATCTTCAGAAAGTCGTGCTTGCATGTATTGTTCTATACCTCAAGAGCCGTGGAACTTTGGAAATTCTTGTTCAGACTGAAACCATGGGTCCACACACTGCTGAAAGCGCTTTAAAAGGAAACCACTATAGCAGGAGAGTTAGAGCAATAGAAGTGCTTTGTGAAGTAATGGAAACACTGGAGTGGAAGGCGTTCATGGAACAGATTAACATAACTAAATACTCTGAATTGTTCTCAATAGTAAAACGCATACAGTTATCAGTGTATGAAGAACAAAGTTTATCTAAAGAAACTAAATGTGCTATCGAAAACCTGAGTGCCATCAGAATGGACTTAGAAATTTAGAGAAAGTGGAGCACAAAAAAGTGAAATGTTTGCTTATTGGGATCAGTTTGTCTCCACACTTGCTCCTCTTCTCCGAGACTTAATTCGAGCGGACAGAGAAAATAACTGGGACTTGCATGTGTGCAGCCTAAGAGAGTGTTTGCCAATTTTCTTCTCATTTGACAGAACAAATTATGCACGGTGTTGTACAATATATTACCACGATTGCTTAAAACTAGAACAAGAACATCCTCTGATCTATAATGAGTTTAAGAACGGTCATTTCGCAGTTCAACATAATAACAATAGATTTAGCAGCGTTGCATTAGATCAAGCACTAGAGCAACACTACAATAAGCCAGCCAAGGGATCTGGAGGCATAATCGGAGTAATCAGACGAACAGAAGTCGTAACAAAACACGATCTTACCAAACATGAGAAAGAAAATGTAACATACTTTTTGAGACGGTTTTGTGGCCTTAATGAAGACGATGAATATGCTCTTCATCATGAGTTTTCGAAGTCTTTAACAATTCAAGAGCAGCAAAATATTTCAGAGATGATAACAGTTGTTCTTGAGAGAGGAAATCCCTTTTCGAAAGTTGATAATTGTGGAATTTCTAACATTATAAGTGGAACAAATATTGATCAAGTAATAGCTGAGTACTTACTCTCTATACAAGGAAAAGGAGATACTAGCTACAAAAACTTCGTTCAAGAAAGGCTTATTGACAAATCCAAAGGTATTCTAGATCCCATACATAAACAATTTCCAAAGACATAGAAACACATATCTGCAACCGAGACGGCACTCCAAGAAACAAATAATGCTACTTGGTTCATAGAAATAGCATGTTCAAGAAATTTCGATATTGAGACAGTACTAAAATACGAGCTTACATCTACATCGTATTATCTAACAGATGATGGGTTATTAAAGAAAGCAGATAAAGCACAACTCAGCAAAGAACCTGAAAAACACTTTTTAAATAAGAATGATGTAGTTAGTCATCTACCAACGCAGGAAACGAGAGCAGGAATGGTGATACTGTACGCGCGAAAAGTCTATGTCAAACGACTTATGTGTAAGACGTTTGGAGACTTTTTTTTGACTATTTGTGGAAAATATTTTTAAAATTCTCCGATGGTTGTTTGCGCACTGACATAGTGTTTGACTTGTATCAAGATAAAAGTATCAAAAACTGGGAGCAACTGAGGCGACAAAAAATGTTGATTCTATTGATGTGATTCCTAGTAACCCAAATGCACCCCTTCCTGTCAACATGGATACTTTTTGGGCTTCAAGCCAGAACAAAGCACGGTTGCAAGAACTCTTCATTAAGTGGACTGTCGATCAAGGATATTCTATAAAATCTTTGTATTTGGGAGGAGGTCACGAACATAACCCAAAGCTATGCCTGAAATTAACCGAAGGATCTGTTAGTTTGGTACCAGATCTTTACTGTGAATGTGAGAAAGCTGATAATAGAATCATGAAATACATCCAACACATGGTCGAAACTGATTCCATTGAAAGAGTTATGATTGCCTCAGTAGATACAGATGTTATGATTTCCGCACTATATCATTTCAAAAAGAGTTATAAAAAATGTGGACTGAAAGAACTGTGGGTTGTCAAAGACACACAACCATCTATGAGGTACATACCACTTCACAAAATGACGGAGGACATGGACGACACACTTTTATACGTTCTTCCTGCTGTTCACAGTATAACTGGTTGCGATACCACAAATAAGGTTGGGACAAAACTTATGGCACTTAAAACAGCAATAACATCAGGAACCCTGTTGAACAATTTTGGAGTTGCTCCCTTGGATGAAGGAATGATAAAAAAAATGCCGAGCTTTTTATTGCAAAAGTACATGGTTCATCAAAAAGAAACTGTGATATGGCACGATTTGAACAATACCACAAAGCAAAAGCTATCAACTTTTCTCAACTATGTCCACCATCATCAACGATAGTCTTTCATATACAGCGTGCTTATCTTCAGTGCTACATATGGATGATTGTGCTGGATGAAGCCCAACCACTGAATCCACTAGAGTATGGTTACATAGAGGAAGCAGGATATCTTAAGCCAATAATAACGACTGGATATTTCAGACCTCCTAAATTTGTCTCTCCTTGTACGTGCAAGACATGTGCAAAAGTCAATCTTTGTCCTTGCAGAGTAAAACAAATACTGTGTTATCCATTCTGTAAATGTAAAGTGAAGAATATGTGTGTAAATGTGGGATGAAAGTGTCAGTTTATCAGACATTTCTGGACTGTTATGTAAGAAGAAGAATAAATTGCTGTTTGAAAATATCACTTGATATCAAATTTGGAACACATTTTTTAATTACGAAACATGAAATGTTACGATTTTTAAAAAATCTATGTTTTCACTTGTGAATTAAATATTGGGTATTAATTTTTAGTGAATTCCTAGTAGTTCCACTTCTATCTTTTAATGTTTCCACATCATTAAAGGACAATATTTCCTGTGAATTTTATATTTATTTCCCTTATAATTCCTTGTCATAAGTTATAATGGAACATATGTTAGATTAATCCACACCATTTATTACTCTAATCAAACAAATTATAAAACGAAATATTATTTGTACCTCTGCGGCAATTACAGTCTGAGCTGGAGGTCTTTCTATGTGACAAAAGTACTTTCATTAAATCCAAAGATTATTAGAGCGACCAAAATCATAAAATACAAAATATTTTATTACTCCTCTGCTAGTGAATCAATCAAGACAAAACTTTCAGCATATAATTACCACATTACAGGAAATGTATGTAATTTTTCTTTCTCGCCTAGAACCCAGCGTTGCCATATAACAATAGCAAAAAATCGGTAAAAGGGAAAATTTTGAGGGAAATTTTCAAAATTTCCCTCATTTACTTCCCTCTTGTGTGTATTACTGACAAGTGAATAACGTCACCTAAAAGCCTATACTATTGCAAATCGAACGAGGTATAAGTGATAACTTTGCGACAATTACAGCTTGAGCTAGATGTATTTAAGAAAAAATATAGTGAATGTGAAAGGATTATTCAAGATGGCGGCCATTGCGCAATAATGACCATGATTCAGAACATGTGACCATTTTTTTTAAACACTAAAGATAGTAGAACTCGGTAAAGCAAACAAACCTTCTGGCTCTCAAACTCCCAACAGGACTCTCCTAGCTGCTAGACTAAATCCTTGCGAGTTGTTTGGCTTTTTAGGACACAAAATATAGAAAAGAAAATGTAAAGTGAATGTAAAATCAGTTCATTAATATTATCAAGAAAACTATGTACAGTGTGTTTACTTGCTGGAATTACACTTCAAACACACAATTGCGTTCAGTCGTTCTTTCAGAAAAAATGTTCCGGGGGGCACACTTAGTATTCCGGAGGTGGTCACTGCTGGTACTATTCTATTTATTATTATATTATATACTTATTATTTTGGTCTCCTCCGAGGGGGCACTTTGAGAGCTTTGGGGAGGCCAGTGTTCTCCCAAAATCATCTCTGGAAGAAGCAGTGATTGCGTTGATCCGTTGTGTTCTTTTGGCTTATATTGAAGTTTATTGTCCCCTTACATAGCCACAATGAAAATAGATCACAAATGGCATGGTTGTGGGGGGAGAATTGTTTATGCTGTAATGTCAGCCCCTCCGAGCAAATGCGTAAGCTCCAATAGGTTCTTTTATTTCGCAGGGCTCAAACTTCCCGGTGGAGGTACATTGCAGGCGCAATTTTCCCTGTTCTTGAGGTAGGGCGCAAATTTCCCAGACGCAAAATTCTCGACACCGTTCGAATGACCTCGGAAGACTATATCTTTTTCAATACCTTTTTATATTTTTTTTACTCGAGATTTCTTCATAGCTACTTATTAAAATACTTACTAATATATCCTCATTTTATTGTCCTAACCAATCAATATTGGTATGTTGTCAGTAAAATATTTAGATTGATCGAGCCTCTGTTGTGTAACCACAGTATTTCATATCATCCCTCCATTAGAAATCTTGGCTAAACGAACTAATATATGTTGCCAATAAAATAGTTTAGAATGATTGAGCCCCTGGTAAATAACCACAGTATTTCGTGACAGACTCCCCTTCCTATTACCATATTCTAGCTACGTGTCTGACTCAGCTAATTTTCTACATTCTTTACCAAGCACACATTTTCTAAAGCGGAAAATGCTCTCTAAATACCTAAGCTCATTATTTTCAGCAGATGCACAAATTGGGTAACATTCTATGTACATGAATGTTATATATGTCGATTACTGGAAACCGTTTCTCGCTATCTATTACCATATTTACTATATAATGATTAATGTTAAAACCGGAAATGGTTGATTTGTACCGCTTCCGGTTTGAATATTACATTCATCAGGGAACTCGATTCTTAACTATTGACTCTGTGCATCGTGGCCAAAATTGATGGTAATCCATCAGATAGTTCTTGAGATTGTTTGTTTCACTGACGGACAAAATGAATATATGGCTATAGAGTTTTGATAAACTAAATTCGTTAATGGGTGATGGAACAAATACAAGAAAGGCAACCAAGAGTACAACCGGGAAAATTTTCGAACACAAAATTATAAATCGAAAACCCACAGGTCCTGGGTTAGAATACCATAGATGAAAACTCTACCACTGAGTCATCAATCACCCGCTTATTAGTTTTATTAATTATTATATTAATATAAATTAATGAATACCTGCTTATGTTAATTATTGAACAATTACATTGTATACTTCGTAAAGTCAAAAATTATAAATTTGTATTTACTGTACATACAGTGAGCGCAGAAAGTGTTCGTACACCTATGCTATTGAAACGAGAATGCCTGCGAAAAAGAAACAGAAAATTTAAGAAGTGTAATAACACACACAATATGAATAATGAAAATTAAGCTTTATGAATATATCAATAAAGAACCACGAAGACAAGCTTAATGGTCAGAAAGTAAATAAATTCCGTAGAAAGTGTATAGAGTAGACGCAAAAAGAGATCGTACACATGACATACGAATACGAAACAAAGATACCACAACTGGGGTTCACTAGTATTCACCTGATTATACACCTTTGTATAGCATGACGAATAACAAAATGAATTTAATTGTGAATAGGAGTGAAAAAACTGCACGGTGGGCTGTCAAAATGGGAATCAACCGAACAGAAACAAATGAGGAGACAAGAAAAGTAATTATTAAATTGCATAAGAAAGGTAAATCTTTGAGAAAGATAGCAAACCTTGCAGGCAGACCTCGTTCAACAGTACAAACAATAGTTGCGATGTATAATGTTTCTATCACTGTGCGAAAAAAAAAAAACAAACTGGAAGACCAAGAGTGTTGAGTGAACAAGATAAACGTTACATTATTAGGGAAAGAAAAAAGGTTCCGAAAAGTAGTGCTGTGCAATTAGCAACGGATCTGGAAACACGCGGTGTTAAAGTATCAGCCAGTACAGTGCGGAATATTTCCAGTGTATCATGGTCGGATAGCCAGGAAAATGTTATGGGTGAACAAGACAAATCGTATAAAGAGACTAAAGTTTGAAAAAGAGTATAAAGATAAGGGATCAACCTTCTTTCTGGAATAGGGTCATATTTTCGGACGAAAGTAAATTTAATCTTATCGAATCCAATGGGAGGCGTATGGTATGACGCAAAGTGAATACAGAGATGAATCCTCAAAATCTCGTCCCTAAAGTAAGACACGGAGGAGGGTCCGTGCTCGTCTGGGGTTGTATGAGTGCCTCAAGAGTGGGTCGTCTCCACTTTATCGATGGAGTGATGATCCACAAAGTGTATATTAACATATTAAAGGAAAATCTCTATACTACTGCGCAGAAAACAATTTATTGTTCAGCAAGGCAACAACTCCAAACATACAGCGGAAAATACTCGATTGCGGCTACTCTATAATACCTTGAAACAGCTTCGCACACCTCTCCAATCCCCAGACATGAACCCCATAGAACATCTATGGTCTGTTCTGGAGACAAGAATCAGAAGGCACAGCTTCTCTACTAAAGAAGGCCTGAGAAAGGCTATTCAAGAAGAATGGGACATAATCAGTCCCGAAGCTACTAACTAACTAACTAACTCTATGGCCTATGGAACCCGGAGGTTCAATGCCGCGTTCACAAAAGCTCTCCACTGACTTCTATAGTCCCGAAGCTACAGAACTACGGACTACTACAGGTGAAATCAATGCCACGAAGACTACAGACAATCATTAACGCGCAGGGTAATCCCACAAAATATTAAATAACGTAATATAATTTATAAGCATTAATTCAATCATAAGTGTACGGTGACTTTTTGCGTTTACAAAAAAGTAATTCTCTCTTTTCTTCTGAACAAAACAGTGATTGTCTTTGTTTGGCCTTTCTCTTGTATATAGAAATAAAATGTATGAATGTGTAGTCTTAATTCTGGTTATATATATATTTTCCACCTCCCGTTCTCATGCTAGCTGTTTTCAATATAAAATATGCATGGTGTACGAGCACTTTCTGCGCTCACTGTAGGTATGTTGACAATAAGCGAATGTTATTAGAATATTTGTTGAGAT
This sequence comes from Thermobia domestica, assembly GCF_964235325.1. Classification (NCBI taxonomy): domain Eukaryota; kingdom Metazoa; phylum Arthropoda; class Insecta; order Zygentoma; family Lepismatidae; genus Thermobia; species Thermobia domestica. The sequence goes on along the minus strand of NC_137461.1, from coordinate 216,494,550 downwards.
TTCTTTTCCTTCACTGCCTTTCGCCTGGTTAAAAAGTAGTTTGCAGTGCTTTGGAGCAGCTGCAGGTGGGAACGCGATAATGTTTGAGACATACCGGCGACTTTTTTGTGTGTGAAAGTAAGACCTTCCTCATAAAGCAGTAAATAACTGAAGTAGCAATTGTCTACGTAAGTGATAAAGACATATCCAACTACAAGAAACTAATACAGTATATATATTCATTATTGTGTTTCTCTTTTAACAGCTACTAGCTAGGGATGGCCAATTCCAGAATTTTTACTTTCCGGAATCTTGAAAGTAAAATCGGAAAAAATCCGAATTTTTTCTAAATTCCGGATTTTTTCCGAATGTCAGAATTTATCTGAATTCCGGAACTTTTCCGAATTCTGGAATTTTTCTGAAATCTGGAATGTTTCTGAAATCCGGATTTTTTCCGAAATCCGGAATTTTTCCGAATTCCGGATTTTTTGTGAATTCCGGAATTTTTCCGAAATCCGGATTTTTTTCGAATTCCGGAATTTTTCTGAATTCCGGAATTTTTCTGAATTCCGGAATTTTTCCGAATTTCGGAATTTTTCCGAATTCCGGATTTTTTCTGAATTCCGGCAAGTAAATTTTCCGATTCCCAGAAGGCACATTTATAAATAAATATGTTTGCGTTTATAATAACGGTTGAGAATACCTATATGTGTTCCTCATTTATAATAACGATTAAGAATACCTACATGTGTTCGTCTGCATGTTTAACTATCCGTGAGTTTTAAATATATTAGTGCTACCAGCAATGCATATTTATAAACGAATTTAGTGTGGACAATCGCCGTTAAAATGACCATTACGATGTAAAAATAAGTGTAAAGAACGAGTTCAGTAGATTATTGCTTTAATTATCAACCACAAAGATAATTATTATAGTGTTTATATTAATATAGATATTAAAATTTTTTTTAATACTAATACACTCAATACGTTCGTGGACTGGACGCAGTGTAGTGCTAGTGGTATACTATAGCTCAAAAGTAATACCCTGGAGGAAGCAGTGGAAGTTCATCTTTCGACCCAACTAAAGACAGGTCTGTGCATAGATTGTAAACAGACGTACTATTTCTGTTGTAAAAGGAGTTGATTGTGCCACGGCGGACTTGGAGAATGTCGCAGTTTGAGAAACGGACAAACATCAAGTTCTGCCAAAAAACTAGGTCAAATCCGCTGGAAGAACGCTGCAGATGATCAGGAAGTGCGGAGTGACAACGCACTGGGCCGCAGTGCAGTGTTTATAAGTGGCGCCAACGGTTTACGGAGAAGAAGAATAGTTTAGAGAATTATGAACCAGTTGGTCGGCTAACAACAGACCGAACGAAATGGAAGATCGAAGAGGTTACAATGGGTGTGTGAACTAATCGTTCTCAGTGCGTTGATAATATCACAGCAGCAGTACGGATCACTCATGGTAAGTGTCACAACATTCTGATTGATGACTTGAACATGTCGCAAATCATTCAGCATCGTGTCCCACGCATTCTGACATAAGACGAACAATCAGAAGTGCTGACGCTGATGGAACTTTTCTGATTTGGATAATAACAAGAGATGAAACATGGTGTCCCCTCTACGATTGACAAGTAACGAGACAAGCAGACCCCTGGAAATCGCCATCATTTCCGAAACAAAAAAGCCAAAACAGGTCAAAGGGGAAAATGATGCTTGAGTTATTTTGAAGGTGATTGCGAATCTGGGCAATTTTCTGTGCGTGTGTAGACGTTCAGATCGAGAACAGCAACCATGGGTTCTACTGGTTGCCTTTATTCTGAGTACCAGTCCACGAATTTATTGACTGTATAGTATTATAAGATATTATCACTTTAATTACCTAAACATAATTCAAAAATTCAATATCATTCGAGAGTTATTGTATGGCCCAACAAAAAGAAGAACATACTTACCTTCTAAATATTATAAGCATATAAGCACTAGTATTGTGAGCATAATAAACTGTGCAATAAGTATGTAACAAAAGTGGTAAAGGATCCTACTTATCAGTTATTTTTGCGTCCGACTTCAGCCACATAAATATATCAGTTGTTTGTTTCGATACATATCAAGATTTTTTAAATATTATCTCTTTGGAGGCAAAATTGTGAATACATTATATGTGATATGAAAAGAACTTTATAAATCCATGCATGCACCAGTTTGTTCTATCACCTTACTACATTCCTCTGGCACCAATAATATATCTTTGCTATGGAGCTTCTATGGAATCTGATGACAATTGTGACACGTTTTTTTCATGAACCTCTTTTGATATTAACTCAAAACTATTTAGGGAATTGTGCCGACATTAAAACATATCGTTCGTGCGATCAGAAGTGCTAACGCTGATGGAACGTTTCTGATTCGGATAATAATATGAGTTGAAACATGGTGTCACTTCTACGATCCATGACTAGCGAGACAAGCAGCTACCTGGAAATCGCCATCTCCAAAATGTAAAAACCCGAGACAAGACAGGTCAAAAGAGAAAATTATGCTTGAGTTATTTTGAAGTTCATTTTCATAAGCTCCTTTTGATATTAACTCAAAACAATTTAATGAGTTGTGCTGACATCGAAACATATCGTAGTTTAACAGCGCCAGTTTGAGCTATATTGTAGATTCATAAAAATTCAACACATATTCTCGCAATTTCTTACGAGTCATTATAGAAGTATGCGGTCTAGCGTTGACAGAGTAGTATAGGACACCATTTTTGTGGACGAGTTCCATCCGTTTCTTTTAAATTGCAAGGTTCGCTTCAGCTACTTGTCGACAGTACAGATCCGACTCTATTATTCGGCCCGATGATAAACCGCTGATAATAGTTTATTAAACTTCAGAGCTACGCCAATCATACAGCGAACATTCAATACGGATTGTTGATAACAGAAAACGTGTGATATGAGTTACAATTTAACTTACTTCAACTCACAGGCCATGTTCATGTTTGGTGGACGCCAAAGTAAGAGATTGCTTCGCTGTGATACTGTTAATCTCATATTTTAATTTCCAACTAGTTCTGCACTGCCGATTACCTGTCCCGTAACTGTCCATGATTAAATTTCTGTTAAATTAAAAGTATATATTCATATATAGAGAATTTAAATCTTTCAGTTTAACATGTCATGATTATGCCTTTAGGCTAAGGGAGACGTATGATTAAGGCAAGTCAATGATGATGGAAGAAATGGTATAATGAGAAAGTGAGTTTAAACGGGAGTGGTACAAGAAAACAAACGGACACGCTGTTGTCCACACAAATTTCTTGACCGGGGATTGAATCAAAGACTGCAAGTACCAGTGTTAACTCGTCTAGCACTGAGCCACCATGTCCCTTTAAAGTTTGTATCTCTCTCTCTCTCTCTCTCTCTATATATATATATATATATATATATATATATATATATATATATATATACAGAGGGAGAGAGAGAGAGAGAGAGAGAGAGATAGTTGTTGACAAATATTCTGATTACATCATTGATATTTTCGAATTTTCGAATAAAAATATTTCTCTATATCAACAAAACCAAGATCGTCATTCAAGCTTCCTATAGTCGTTGAATTTTTCTTTTCGTTTGAAAAACACTTGAGCTTACTAACGGGAAGCCATCCTGTCATACCACCTGATCCCAATTTTCTTTAAAATAAAACGTTTGGCTGTGAAATTCTTTTGACCGAGACTTTTTTTCTCGCAGGACCTTTTGACACACGTTCAACAAACTTGATTTTGCATGGACACATTTTTTTTTCCTTTTTAAGTCTGGAAACTCAGTAGTGTGCTTAAACTGTTGAACGGACTGTATATCAAACATTAAGTATTACGAAATATAGGGTATCTGAGACCTTTAGAACCTGATGTCAATTACATCTAGAACCCTTTATTTCTGCCTGCCGTCTAAACATGAATCAATTCAGATTCTAAAAATTCTCTTAACATTTATGCAGCTATTTCTAATAAAACAACTGACTAATCTTCTTTTTGTATTTGTTTCTAGAACAGTTACCTATTTCTTTCAGTATTCGGATGGATATAAAGATTGGTGGAAACCTAAGGACAATGATGGTTTTAAGATCAAACGAGGAAAAAAGAGACCAGGAAGTGGGGCCAAAGTGTGTTATATAGTGCTTGAATTAAGAGAGAGAGAATCAAGACACGCAATGTTGGAGCAAAGAAACATCAAAATTTAGTAGCAGCAGCCCAAGGACTCAGTGCTTTATCCGCGAAGAGACCGTAAGGAGCTTCCTTTTCTAACTAAAGTTATTTTGTGAGGTGTTTCCATCATTCTCCTCGATAATGATATGTGTGTAACCAGAATTGACCTAATAATAACGGATCCACAATTAGAACAGCATCGCAGCATAAAGACTCCACAAGTTCAACACTTAATGCGAGATACTTAGCTTGAAATCCCTCTGAATCCTTCAGTATACTTTACCCTTCCATGCCTATTTCTTTTCCTTTTGAGTCTTCGTTTGTTTTGCAGATTAGACAACCAATTTCAATCTTTAATAGACCTAGTATAAGGAATGTATGCTCATATCCTCATATATACCTTGAATAATACCAAACTATAGAGATGATTTTCCACTAGGTGTGTAATGTACTTGCATGCAAAAGTCTGAAAATTGGCGTTGAAAGCTGATTCACTGACCTCACGCCACCGAATGAAATATGAGCCATAGTGTCTTCTAGAGACCTTCATAGGTTTCTGCAACAAGAACTGTAGTGTTTTATTTCAGTACAGGTGCATGATGTGAATGTGCGAGAGGCAGGTAGTAAAGTAACATTCTTTTCAGTGTTTTAATTACATAGTATTTAAATAATGATTAAATGATTTAATATAGTGAAATATGTGATATGTGATCAGCATAGAGGCTATCAGGCTGGAATTTGAGGTTTTCTGAACCGAAGATTGCTATCTCTTAACTGAAGTAATTTTCCAATTTCCTAATGATGCTGTACCAACATGGTAATATATTAGACCTTTCGCAAGGAATATAATCTGCGATAACGCATATCGAAGTCGCGGTGTTTGCAACTCCGCTAAGAAGGAACTCAGCTATATTAGATACGAAGAATATTAGGCACATTTTAAAGATTTCACACCCACATATAGTATATTTTGATATTTGCTGTCGCGAGTAAGGCTAAAATGATTAATAATGGAGTATACAACTAATTTGTTAAATGAAAAGTATGCAATCGTAGAGACAGATTTTCTGGGAATTATGCTTTTTAACGTAGCAGTTCAATCTGTTGTTTATTAATGATTGATTATAGAAGACTTAGTAAGTTACCTATTTCACATCAGACAACTCAAATGGAATATACTACACGTGTGAAGCATAATCCATGTTCAATATCGCTATCATATGAGCAACGTAATTTGAGTCGGGACAGTCATTTGCCTATAGTAGTAGTCCCTCCACACGGCGAACGTTTCTATTTCTTGCTTGAGTAAAATATTCCATATTTAAGGTTACATTTAACACATGGAATAGGTATACAATAAATTTGCATTTTCTATTCTAGGCTATAGTGTAAGAAAATAGAAATAAGAAGTCTACACCTAAGAGAATGAAAGTGAATTCATAAAGTTTCTAATTCTCTACTTGACTACAATGAAACATACAGACCATACAAGATTGGGTATATTTTGAAATAAAGGTACATTCATTAACTTTCCGAATTCTCTACCTGGATATTAGAAAAAATATAACATGTAACAAAGGAAGAAATAAACATTTAACAAAAATAAATTGAAATAATAAGTTCGCTACCTGGGTACAACAAAAAGACTGTAAAATAGAAATCATCAACGTTATCTTTGTATATTGTCTATCTCTTTTTCCAGTCGTTCAAGAGAGATTAACATATGTATCGAAACACAACCAAAAACCACTTATTACTACCAAATGATTCACGTGATTTCCGTATGGCTTTCAACCCAGATAACACATTCAATCGTGTGTTTTTGTCTTTAATGCGACAGTGGATCCGATAAAAGCGTATTTACTGCAAATGACACAGAACGTCCATCAGGTACGCGACTAATGCGATTCAAACCGGACACAGAAAACCATATTTGAGCACAACTAGCGAATCTATCTGCCCTTTGCACGCAAATTACAACCAAAAACAAATAAGTGCTATGTGTTATGCCATATGCAGCCATTCATCAAGGATTATGCCCAACAGACCTCTATATTTAGAGATGATAAAGTAGTTAACTTTTTTAAAAAAACTGGTGTGTATATGTGCGTTTGTATTTATCATTTTACAAGTCTAAAACTGTAAATCAACAATGATTCAAAAACGAAAAACCAAAACAAAATGGGAACTAACTCGAAGTTATCGATTTACAATTTCCCGCCAATTTTTCCAACAGTCAGACAAGGAAGATAATACTACTAAAATTGAAATTGCTGATGGAGGGTCATCAATGTTTATAGTTAACGATTTTACATCAGAGGAGCACATATGATTACCGCACATTAAAAATATAAACTATTTCAAAAATGTATAACAGTTCTGAATGTCTGGTAACCTAGTTACTGAATGTCAAATATATTTCACAATTGTTACTATATGTATTTTTTAAAAAAAAGACACGTTACAGCATTTACTTGCCGATTGTGATATAAATGTTCGAAGTAAAAATCAAGTAACATTGTTAGTGACAATAATAAAAACTGTTTTATAATTTGTGTTTTTATTGCAAAAATATGACATGACATTGGGTATAATGCTGAATTTATGATTGGTTAGTGCCTGAATTTGAATTAATCATTGATATTTACAAGTAATATGTGCGTAAAGTAACTTAATGTGAGCTCAATTGCTTGAGGATACATACGGAAACCCAAAGAGCAACGAATAACGTTATACAGATACTGCAAATGAGAATTTTGGCATAAATGGAGATGGAAGAAGAGCAAACGGAATAACACTACACATTATTGGTAAATGAAATGAACTTTTTCAGTTTTACATCCCACGGTTATGCCATCTAGTTTAAAAGAGATGGTGATGATGAGAAATGAATGGAACGGGGGAATGAACAAAGTGGTGGAAACGGGTTAACCCCAAGGAAATCCACGCACATTGTGTTTGTCCACTAAAATGTTTTCTTGGCGCGAGCTGCGATCGAACCAGGGACCATCAGAGGTGAACGCTCTACCACATTTTTTTTTAAAAGTTAACTGATTCACCGAATGTGCCTCATTAACTTACTTAACTACTTATTACTAGATTTTTACTTGTCTTACTCGCTTAACTCGTTTTTCTATTAACTTAGAACGACAGGATCAGTAACCCAGAAACATCGAGGACAGTTAAAATTTCAAAGATTCTCCAACCGAGAATCCAACTCGGGACCCCGTACACCAAAGGCGCACGTGTTAGCCACTAAACCAGCGGGGAGGCCTATCAGTAAGCCACCGCGACCCACACAAACATTATTATTGATAATAATAATAATAATAATAATAATAATAATAATAATAATAATAATAATAATAATAATAATAATAATAATAATAATAATAATAATAATAATAATGAAATGTAAAGAAGATTTAATGAGTCCTTTCAAGTATACTCATAAAATAATTAGTAATTATTCCAGTGTCTTGTATATTCAAATAACATTTTGATTTTTGTAAGTTGTGAGAGTTTTATAATGATTTTCCAACCGAGCAGGAACCCTGCTGGTTAAAATCTACAGCATATTATTGTGAATGGTAGAACGTGTGTAAGTCAGAAAAAAAATAAGAATTTATATTAAATTTACATAAAAAATAAAAATTAATTAAATATCAATTATTTTAATAGTTCAGGTTCTCGCGGCTTTCATCATGAACTAAAAGCAAATATATTATTTGTTACAAAGTAGTAAAACAATAGTTTATCCTTGAGGGGAAACAAACAAAACTAATTTAGTGTAACAATGTTCACAAAAAGAAAAGCACAAAGAACTGTTACCTCAACTCCGGCTCAAATCAATGTGTATAAAAAACATGAAATAATATAAATGTGTTACACATTCAGTGAGTTCAACCCTTAAGCTCCTGGCGTACCAGGTTGTGGAATAACTTCTGTTGAGCCTTGATTTTGTATAAACAATAATACCCATATAAAGTGCAAACAAAATACAGTTTAACCTCATTAATCAGTGTATTTGTTTGCTTGAGCTATTCGGGTTATCAAAAAGTTTGGATTACTCGGACACTTAAAAATACCAGCCAAAGCAAGCTTAAAATACCTACATAAATTTACTGACAGTAGCTATCACTGTTCATCATTTCCCTGTAAAAACAAATACCCTTCTCGGCGATAATGTCGCCACTTAGCATGCTATTTTTACCATATGTTGCACTGTCCGTCTGTGCTTGTTCAACATCCACATTTTTAGCCGTTCTCAATGTTTGTCGCCCTCTCGGACCACATTCCGTACGAGAACAGTGAAAACTTATCTTATCTCTCTTACTTTTAATGTCTAACACTATCGATTTTTAAACACCGTATTCTAAAGCAAGTTTTACTAAACATTCTCCATTTTCCAGTCGCTTGATAATCTTAAACTTGTCTTCTGATGTTAGCGTCATCTTGGTAACGCACGCCTGACTGCATGCAACTGCAGTACTGTACACCCCTGAAAATGGACTGCCCTAACTAATTGCGACAGCTTTGTTTATATTTTTTACGCTTGCATTGTTGTAACATGACAATCTAAAAATTCAGTACGTATGTACGGACGACGACTGAAGGTGTTCGGAGTTGCGCGGCGTTCGGAGTACCGTGCGTGCGGATTAATGAGCTTTTAGTGTACCATTTACAAAAGTCGAACCGAACCAAGTCGGACTTGTCCCTGTCCGAGCTTGGAAATTAAATACAACGATATTTATTTCCTGAACAATGTTCTACCTGCCAGTCAATGGTTAGGGAAAACTAAAGTACCTCAGAGAAAGATAGGCGTATACATGGATTGAAACTATAAACTTCCGTACACTTACCACAGGAGCTAGAAAAAATAGGTACCTGGTGTTTGAAACGTACTACTTTGCCTTTTGTAGGGAAACAGTACCTTCAGTGTCTAACATCGCTGACAGAATAGTAGTTGTTGTTTGACTAGTTTAATTCGTTGTTTTCTCTCCTCCCGAGTCCTTTATTCTGTCCAAATTGTGATCCAATAGTCTGTTGGTTAATTTAAGTCAGTTGAAGATTATTAACACAAGACTAGTCTCTAGACTTTCCTAACAAGCAGCTATGGGTAATTACACGATGAAATCGTTTTCTACGAAACACATAAAATATGGAAAGTATGTTAAGTCTGCAAATTAAAATAAAGTATTTTTGCACTTGTTACTGTTTGGTTTGCACCAAGAGAAAACGCTGTAGAAGATTCATTCCAGATATATATGTACTTTCAGTGGGTTTAGCAATTTGTTAACCTTCCATATTGATTTTTTAAAGAAGCTCTACCTATGCAAATAAGAAATGGGTGCTGCAATTTGCGCCATGATAATGTTACAAAAAATAACATTTTCTAATGTTTGACATTGAAACCTCTCTGCGGTCGACAACAATTTTAAGCCTGAAAAACCATGGTGAAATGAAAGACGATTGTACGATGCAACAATAATGCTTGCACTTGATATTCATGCGCATTTGTGGTCACCGCATCAGACGGCTTTCTGCACTCACAAACAAACTGCTAGACTTCAAACTTGCAATCGGCTGTCATGTCGGTTTTAATTTAAAATATTTTGTTTACTTTGTACTTTGCAATGAGGATAAACAATAAGAAATATTACCTACACTGTTTATATGTTCTTATCCATAATTTTTGTTATTAATAAACTTATTAACGTAAGTTTAGATTTTGGTTCAGTTAACGGAACTACCAAATTTGAAGAAATTGTATTTTGTATTCTGCCTTTGACTGTGTTTTCCTCTGAGTAGTTTATTCTTAAAAGAAAAAAGCCTCTTCCGTCTGCATAAAAGCTGTTCTTTACGTGACGTAAATTACTGATAAATTACGTGTAATTTGATCAAAACAAGAAGTAAATTATCTTTTTAATCCTATTCACAATACGATTATAAAACAATACACTTAATACTCAATTTCTCTTTTCTAAGAACAAAGATTGCAGTGTTCAAAGTCTGCTAGTAAGGAATAAGTTGTAGAAACGAAGATGAATAAAAGAAATCTTTAAATTCTTAGATAATTAAAGTAAGTATACACATTTGACACAAAACTGATATTTGCCTCTAACAGACATTGCTATCTTTAAGTTTAATATTCAAAATTGAATATTATACGATTACCATAAATCCCATCTCATTAACTTCAACTTAGGTTTCGAAATGCATCCCCTACTAGTAAAGCCTTCTGCTTACTTAGACACATATATAATTAATACATTTTGTGTTTTTATTTTACTCATAAAAAATAAATTCTTTGTTCCATATTACGTTCTAAAATAAAGTTATACAACTAGTTATAATTATTATAATTCCAACTGTTCTTTCTTTGTATTTTTATTTGTCACAGTTACCATTAATTTAGTTGGTATGATCATTACCAATAACAAGTTAACACAACACAAGAAAGTTACAAGGTATTTGAAAGACTTCATAAAAAGGTTAAGGTCCTTTCTCAAGCTTTATTTCTGACACATCAACCTTTACTTTTCAGCTTTTGTATACGTTCCTACAATTATTTACTATAGCATCATAATAATGTGACTACATTATTACTTTAAACATTATATATGCTTCTTTTAATGGAATTGTCCAAAATGTGTAATTAATCTTGTTTTGTTCAGATTTTTAAAGTTTCTCATTAAGAATTCATGAGAAACCATCCTTTCAATTTAGCATTTTGTGTTATCATGTCAATTATTACTATTTAATATCATACCAATTCAATAATCTTGGCAACTCTTAAACGTTGCCCTACATTTTAAGGCAGAAGCTAATTATTGATTCTATAATGGTATCACATAATAATATTTAAGATTTCTACTTTCCAATGTTGAATCTCATGTCGCTGTATGGTTTATTTTGATTGACATATTTGTTGTAATTAGCTGTAAGCTAATTAACTTCAAACAATATTACTTTGTGACTGAAGATAATATATATGGTTCATATCTGCAAAAACAAAACGTTATGATTAGCCCCCGTCAGTTTCGAGCAAATATAATATACGTAGATTGTTAATGGACACTACTATGAGATCATATTTTGTATTATTTATAATATAATTTACTACCCTATTTATATTATGATCGATATTTATATTATTTGTATTATATTTAACCGAAGATATACTTACAGTTCTCATTATCCTGATCTCTACGCTCAGATTTTACGCTTATCCTCTATGTAGCGGTGTGCTTTCCTATCCTATATTCTTAATATTAGGTTCTGGTCAGTGTTATTCAGCAACCTTCATTTGTTTTAATTATTCATTTTTTTGAACTTGCTAAGCCTAGCGGTGACGAGTGGTAATAGCCGTGTGGTCTCAGGCGTTCGGCTTCAAATTATAAGGTATAATACAATGACGGTTTGAGTTTCTCTAAAGAACATGGCATTATTTCATACTGTCCTCCATATATGTCTGTGTTTTGTAGGTTTAACCTTCAGTTCTAACAGACAAATGCTAGCATTGAACCATTGACCCGCTAACGGTCAACATGTGAGGGCAGCGGTCACCATTGTTTATGCTTTCCTTTGAAAGCCGCCGTCGTGAGATCATAGACCTGAGGCGTCGTCTAGCTGTCTCTTGATGCCTATTGTGTGGTTGTCAAGTGTAACCTTTTCATTCTCTTCAGTTGGAATAGCACTGGAGTTATGAATGTAACTATGTACAATTTGTGAACGCCAAGCTCACCTGTTTACCGACGAGTAAGTGATTTTTTTCTAGATCATGGGCAACAACAAGGAGCACATCTAGCTGTGACTGGCAAAGGAACAGAAGGAAGAACCGTACTATGTGCCACCTGTGAAGTGCCAATCTGTGGGAAACACACAGTCAGCATCTGTTGGAAGTGTAATGCGTGACATTAAGACAGCGATGAGACATGGAATAGAACAGTTCCTATTGAGATATCTATGTATCGAGAGACAGAAGTAGATTGTTTACACTAAGATATTTATACCTCTCCTTTTATTAGAAATTTCTATCTTAAAATATTAGTAGGAATATATGATAAACATATACTGAAAACCCATTCTAATTATGTAAATATTTTACAAATGTAATCCTTGCGTGGTAATGATAATAAAAATGTAAATTTTACGTGATAATTATAATCAGTTAATGTATTGTTTATGGGATAACAGAAATAGATTTGATAAAAAAATACTTTTACAATAAAAATGGATACAACTTATAACTAAAAAATGGTTTTATATAAACGCATTATAATTTTACTTGAGATAATAATAATAAATCATAAAATGTCAACATATAGAAATGTGTTCAAAATAAACTCCATAAAGAGTTATAAACAGCTATAAAAGCGATTATATTGTAAGTAAGCGTTGCGTTCACCTGTCGACCGCTCGCGTCACAAATCAACAATCGACCGTTCCCTGGTTGAATATAGGCCATACTCGACTTTCTTCTATATCATTGTCATTGCTAATGTTATTATTGGAAGATTGTTAATAATTTAACGATAAAATTGCCTTAAAGAATGAATGTCGGATTTCATTAAAACCAAATAAAATCTATATTTATATTTCTAAAATCTTTCATAACTTTTGTGTTTCCTAACTTACACACCCACATAATATGATGAGCAATATTGTTTTACCTTTTCGCCTTTTGACTATTATTATTATTTTGAATATAACATAACACATAGAATGCAGATTAGAGAAAAGAATGAAATCTTTTAGTTTTCTGTCTTATAATAATGCTATAAGAGACGGATAATCAACGACAGCACTGATGATGAGAAAAATAGTGGGATGAGTCTGTAAGAGGAAACGGCAAATATTCGAGAACACTTACAGACACGTAGTTCTATAATACACACCGTTAGCCTGTAATCAAACCAATGATCCGTCACATCAAAAGTAGACGCATTGCTCTTGAGCTATTGTGCTCTTACATGTTAGGGCGTCTACGTATGTGGAGTGCTGATTCTTGCTTAAAGAAACTGTGAGAATGATATAAAGATTATTTAATTTAATGTCGTAAATATGGTGTTTTGGTTAAAGACGTTTGGTTATGGACCAAAGTATATAAATATTACGGATGGATTTGTGAACTGGAGTGTGGAAGTTTTCTCGAGAAATCATAAGGACCAAGCGTTGACTATCATAAGCACACTAGGACCTAAACTAGAAAATTTTAGAAAATTTAAGTGCATTTCTGATGGAAGTAATGCAGACAATGTTGACAAACTACACAGGAGCGTCACACTCTATATTTTTTGGATATTTTAGTATTTAAGAGTTAAGAATTACAATGACACTGATCAAAAATTTACAATGCGGATGTTGGATTACATTTTCTGCCAAGGTCACATCCAATTGCTCATCCTATCTAGATATCAATCACAATTATAGAGTCTTTAAATTTTCTTGCATTAACACAAAATTTAACCATTTCGCCAATAATGTCTTATAAACTACATCTCAGGCCGCAAGAATTGGACATTCCATGGTTGATTCACAAGCAGGAGGACAGATCACAGAAGAGAAAAGAATGAAGATGAAGAATAACTTGAGAACAGAACAGAATAATTAAAACAAATTTTCAGTTAAAACCTGAAATCTTATTCTCCTTAGCCTCCCATAAAAATTCTACGAAAAGTGCATCACGTTATTAGTTTTTATTTAAAAATGACCAAAAGTAAATCATACTTTATACAAATCAATAGATCTCACTGAAGTAAATATACTACTCTATACGAATGTAAAGTTTTAGTAGTGATTTTAGAGGAAACGAACAAAAATTGTATCTACTGAGTACTTGAAAATTGGGTCTATGCTGTAGCGAAGCTATTTATTAAGATGATATTCTTACTAAAGTATAAATTATTACTATTGTGTTACAAGGAAGACGACATTTTACATTATGGTTAATGAGAACTTGCCAACAATTATGATTAAACTTTAATATTTTGGTTTAACTATAAAGGTATTCAAAGATTACACATGAGAATCGGTAAAGCACATCGAAGTGAACAATCTCATATCCCGAAGGGAAGATTACAGAGCGTAATTTTCATGATACACAAAAGAAACGAATATTATGGCATTGAAGTATATGTTGCTTGTTCGCATACTTTTGCAGTCAATAACGTTTACTCTTCTCGGATATTTTAAAGCTACTTACGTACGTGTTATATATGAAGAATATATACACATTCTTAAGTAACACATATTATCTATTGTTACTTTATATGCTCTTACCTTGGTGGGAGCGGACCCATGTTCGATTTCCAATGGTAATACTCGATGGAGAAAATGTGAAAAGCCTTCTTAGGCAAGATATCCTGAGTAAGGTTTTCCTGTGTTTTCCTCACTCACATCAGTCACATCAGACAAATGACGGGATGATACCTAACATACAGGTCTCAGGCGTTGCGTAGACATAAAACAACAATACGTAGATAGTGCGGTTTAGAACAAGACACACGATTCAAAAATGTATGTTTCAAACCTCCGCTAGATGTGTGCGAGGGATTCCCCAAAGGAACGTAGGGATCCCCTATAACCTAGCAAGAAATATCTACGTTCCTTTGGCGAATAATCAACTTCCGAAGTTTGTTCAAATAGTTTCTTACCACCCTGTAAAAGGAAACACAATAGACGAAGTAGCCTAAATCGGCTAGATGTTCTTTCCCTCTTCAGGGAAAAGAACTTACTCTGTCTCATCATATCACGTCATGTCATGTATCTTGAATCTAACATACTTATCGCTAATGAAGGGAAAGCGAGATAACTTTGCCACAATCATTTAGGTCTCAAGACAACTTTACCATTTAGTGTTTTTCTCTGTGGAATGCATTTTTCCTTTCCTTTTTGCTTCAACTTCTATATACATATTTTCAATCCTACATTTGAAACCAATATGTATAGTCAAAACCTAGTTTTACCTACATATAAGAGATGAAAGAAAAATTTTGGAGCTGGCCAGATGTTGTAACCGGCAGCCCGCTTAACATGAAACTAAAAACGGAAATTGCAAAACCTCTGACTCTCATCTCTCTCTCTCTCTCTCTCTTTGCCTATACGTTATATATATATAGGTAAAGAAAGAGAGAGGAGACTATACGGATCAATGTTCCGAGATATTCTCTTTAGGAGGGGAGATGAAAGAAAATAGGAATACAAGTTTTCCTTCTGAAGTTACATTAGAAGCATTCTAGCAGAACGAAAAGCCACTCTATATTGATTCCCGGTTGAGATGAACACTACACTGCCTCACTCAAAGATCGGCGTCAGAGGTTATATTTTTTAAAAAAAGATTTATCATTTTATCTTGTTTTGGTAGTATTTAGCAGTGTTGCAAATTACAAATTTATTCAGTATACAATTAAGATTACAGTTGACAAATCAAATGTTTATTAAGCTGGGGAATCTTAATCTTTTTTCTTAAGGATGTTTTATTCCAAGTTGATATTAATTTAATTTATCAATATGTTGTCTACCCTTCCTCCACCTGTTTTATTATAGTTATTATAAATAATATGATATTATTGGCATTATTGTTTATGTACGTTGCGTAGACATACAATGTAACTGGAAATAGTTAGAATCATTGTAAGAAATTAAACAGTTACGTTTTTGTTTTAGACAACCATTCTATATAAAGCAGATAAGATCTTTAACATATAGATTTTGCAAAACACATTATTGACAAAATTGACATCATTTGTTGATATTATTTAGTCGATTAGGAACTCTTCAAATTTTAATTCTTATGACAGATTTCCATATGCTACACATTAGTAAAAGAAACTTTACAGAAGAGTTCCTGCTTATACTCTTCCATGCTTATACTCTTCCATGCTTATACTCTTCAGACTTTACATTGAAATTACTTGGGTTTAAAATGAGTAGATTATAAGTAATTTAGTTACTACCTCGACTTAAAAAAGACGTTACTATAACTTCCGTCAAAATTATTAACTAATAAAAAGACATGTATTTTAGGGTCGTTTGTCTTTTTATGTCTGTCTTCCTACAGTTATTACCTCGTAGAGGGTTATCAACGTAATAAGTTTCTTGGTATCTCAAGTGTATTTTAATATTGCATCCAACACATACCAAAGTGAGCGCTGTATTGTATAAGCGTTGTATCTCCGTGAGGCCATTGCAAATAAAAGGAAGTAAAGAGTTTTCAAAATATTATTGGTGTATGTCAGTTCAAATCGGTTCTAGCTTAATAAGCTGACAGCCGTCCCTGGCAAGATTAGATGTTTGAAGAATTCTTCTTCCCCAAAGAACTTTCTGACCATATGACAGGTGTCTAATATTACTGATTTCTGTAGATTTGTTAGGAGATGTTTTGCGTTTATATGTTCAAGTTATGTCACAATACTTTTCGGGTCAATTGCTGTAGTTGAGATAATGATTGGTCTTACTGTAACCATCTGACATTTTTACAACTTTTTTTGATTTCGTCATCAGGTCTATATATTTCCTTATTTTCGTACTGATCGTTGTATGTATGTTATGAGTCAATGGAACTGCTACATCTATGAAGGTTACTTCTTGGCTAATTTTATTGATAATAGTAATGTCGGGTCTGTTTGTAGGTACTTTACATCTGTTCTTATTTCTCGATCACAGTAGAGTTTGTAATTAACATTTTCAAGTGCTGGACTTGTCTGCTATTTGTAATATGGCTTGGAATCGGTGATTAGGTCCATGTTATGTGTCTAAAGCCGATGAATGCTTTTTGCGACATTGCTGTGTTTTGTTAGGTAGTCTGTGGGAGCCACTTTATTATTATTATTATTATTATTATTATTATTATTATTATTATTATTATTATTATTATTATTATTATTATTATTATTAATATTATTAATAGTAGTAGTAGTAGTAGTAGTAGGTATCTCAGACTTTACATTGAAATTACTTGGGTTTAAAATGAGTAGATTATAAGTAATTTAGTTACTACCTCGACTTAGAAAAGACGTTACTACAACCCCCTCCAAAATTATTAACTTATAAAATGACATGTATTTTCATTAATGGTCTTCTTTGACCTCCAGTCCTTACGTTTGAGATCGATCAATAACGAGAGATTGGATTTCCTTTTAGGATTCACATAGTGTCTATCGTTTTCAGTTGACATAGCGTTAAATCCACTCAATTACTTGAGAAGAAATTATATAAAAGTGAAAACTTTAACGTCCTACATGTATGTCCTTTATTTGAAAGGAGAAAATTGATTAATGAAGGAGAAAACTTATGAAACAATTGGGGAAGTGATTGGTGGGAGGGAACGAAATAATTCGAGACAATCTGGACATAACGTTATCTAGAACACATTCAGTTGATCTAGGAATTGAACTAGAGATCTTTAACACTCTCCAGAAGTTGGAGCTCTCCCACGTTTTGCTTGTTTCATTGGGTAAGAGAAATTAATTATATATGAACAAGGTACATTATGCACTACATATCAACTAAGGTATGTTGAGATAGTAATGGAGAAGATGTTTCTAACAGAAAAAATCTGAAAATATATACCTTTAAAATACTGTAATTATATAATGGGGACTTAAAAATATACTTGTTATACATTTATTCATCACACAAAATATTTGGATATTTAAGTAAAATAATTACATCCCTGTTTGAGATAAAAATACTTCCAGTAAATTCTTCTTCTTCTTTTTCTAATTACATATCTGTCTTGCGTATAGAGAAGCGAATGTTTATGTATGTAAACAACAGTGATAACAAAAAACAACTTGAACATTTTACATCTTGGGGAAGAAAAAATAGTTTTAGGGCAATTTTCATATTAAAGTAAATTATTTCCGTGAATCAGGGTGTGTATTTGACTTGAGTATTAACAATTGCTTTTGATGGTTGGGTCAGAAGCTGGTAACATAATATCATGAAATTCTCTCTGACATTGGTAAAAGCTTTTGCTTGCTCCTACGAACCACAACATCACTAGTATAAATTGCATCTAAGTCACAAGGGAGACGATCCTTTTTTTTATCTGTTCTGTGTTGCTACTTGATCTACTGACGTACTAACATTTTTCTTTTATTTGTAACTAAATTTAGCAAAATGAGGATTTATGTTACGGTATGTTTCCGGAGGTACATGTAAGTGCGAGTATATGTGTTAAGGATAACAGGGAGACATCTTTGGTATCACGAATTGTCTATGAAAGTCTCAGATATAAGCTGTGGAAGTCTCAGATGGTTTGCGCTATTTAGATGTGACAGGATTGGGCATAACAATATAAAACCATTATACGAGAAATTAATGTAACCTAAAGAGATACTGAAATAACGTTAGTAAAGTATATAGTGTCACCTCCTGTTAAAATTGCATCCATTATGTCTTCATGGAAGGAAATTACTACTACTATCTTTGAACTTTTGTTTTTAACATAAATACTTTTTGACACAATGCTGACATATACGTGATCATAGTTTTCACATCCCTAACCTTTCATCTTTTCATAAATTTACAAAATTCAAAGAATAACATTCAAGCGTCAGTCAATAATTTTCTAGTGAACAATGAAATATCATCATTGTCAGTGGCCATATCTAAGTTTACAAAGCGATGATTCACTTTTGAGGGCATGTTCCTTAACAAAGGTAACTTATCGACAACACAACCTATTAGACAAAGTGATATTTTCCACTAGCAATAACCTTATTGCATAAAATGTAATCGTTCTTCATCGATTTTAGCAAATCCTTATTATGGGTTCATAGTATGTTTACAATATCGCTAATAGACTGTTTCACCATTAACTTTGTTACATTTTAAATTGACACCCCAAATTCGCTACCACATAGCTCGGAAATAAAATGTCTGGACAGAAAAGTAGAAGTTGATTGAAAACTCCCTCACATCAAAGCAAACAAATGAGTTTTATCGATTTTAAGCGCAGTGTTATACATACAATTCGCATTAACAATGTCCAGTACTTTAATACAAAATCTATCTTGCAAACAAAAAAAGAAAAAAAGCCCGAAATGGCTGATATGTCCAGTAATGCATGTGCGAGTACTTCTACATGCCAAAGGCTAATTCTTTAGTGTTGTCAACTTCTTTCGAAAGTGTTCCTCATCTTTCGTAGACCTTTCCTTTAAGGCATTTCAATGAATAGCATGTATGAGAACAAATACGGTGAATGCAGTGAGCATATTCCTTTGGATACTAAAAATTCGGATACTAAAAATTCGCGCAATAAACTGCATGATTTTATTACACTGTGATTCGTTGGAGTGTATGCTGAAAAGAATAACGTTCCGTGCCATCAAGTAATGAAATAAACTATGGAATGTGTATACTGTATAATGAGAGGAAATACGACCCACAATTTGATAACGTGATATAACACACGACACTCATTTTTAATGCAAATTTACAGACAAACAGATACTACTGTTTTGACCCCATAGCCACTAAGATAAACGTATTAGCCGTTAGTGAAAAAAAATAATTGACCTAACTGTAATTCCATGACTGTCAATAAATGACCCAAACAGTATGTCGTATATGCTAAACATTTTTCTTTACCTGGTTCCTTTAGTTCCTTCACACAAAATATGATATGATTAAAGATTTAACTTCTTGATCACTTTCTGTGTATATTTTATTTGATGCTCCTGATAGCTTTTGCTTCATGAAGACAAACAATATATCACACTTAACATTTGCCAGTTTAACCTAAATTAAAATGATGGCTATTCTAGATCTAGTCCTGTACAAATTGACTTCGTTTCCAAAAACGGCATTATTTGTGCATAATCTGTCTACAACTCGTAAAAGACAACAACTGATTGACGAAATAATATCAAATAACAATATTTATTTGCTCTGGAGAAAACATGCCCCTAGCAACGTAATCATATCTCTACTGAAGAAGTCATACAATGTACTAGTCTACACCTTTTTGACGTGTATGATGGTTATGGGTATTTCTATATTGGCGTCTCCGAATAACATTAAATAATCACAACTAGAATTCAATTCAAAGTAATAAGTTTGCAAGATGTTCGAAACTTTACGATTTCTGCTTAATACACATTCATACTAAACTGGTCAATGTCTACCACTATCCTAAGTTTGACAAAGATGAGATAATCTCAACTAAAGGCTTCAGCAGCATTTTTAAATGGATTTTTTTAATATAATACACTGTAAGTTTGGTGATCCGTAACTCAAGAATTAAGCGTCTATACATGAAGGTACTTGACAGGCTTACTAAGAAAGTCGATGCCTTTCACTATGCTATATCTGAAAGAAAATCAGATGAATTTGTCTGATTAAGTTCAGCGACTTTCTGTGTGTACGTGTGTGTGTGTGATAATTTGCCTAAGTCCAAACCAGAACTTGATGAATGAAAACTGAGGAACCAAGTGTTTGTACATAAAAATGTTCTACGTGGGTCAGTGTTTACTAGTACACTAAGTTTGATTATATTTAGATAAATTCGATTGATGGATATGTATCTGTTCTTGTAATATCGCTGGGATCGTGATGTGATCCTATAATACAACGCTCTTGGAAGCTAGTTTGTAGGGCAGAGAAAGGGCTATGCTGTGCGTATTAATCATGCATTGTGGTCTGTGCAACAGCAAATGGCACAAGACTCAAGGTCCAGGAGTCCACGTTAATAGAATACAATGTTACACATATCCGCAGTATTGTACAAGGACGTAAAGCATGAAAGCTTGACTTGTAACAGTCTCTGAAATATGAATTATTTTAAAAGAAAAATCATGGAAATTACGGAAAATAAACAGTATTTATAATAATAATAATAATAATAATAATAATAATAATAATAATAATAATAATAATATAATCCTTTCAATATTTAACAACAATATTTATAAACAGGAATATAAACACTTTAGTATCCTAACAATATATTTCAAAGTAGGATGAAATATTGCCATGTAAATTTTTCTATCACTGGCATTTCGTAACGTTTTAACGATATTAAACAAAGGAATGTTGTACCACAAAAGTAATAGCTTTTATGAGCCTCAGAAGAATAAATAGATGTTTACATTGGTTTAAGACTAAAATTTCACTGATATTTTATTATTCATAGCCATTTTTGAACAGTATATTTGAAAAAAATGCAGAAAGCATATCCAACACGTTCCAAGCTAAAAGGCCACACCAAAACGAATGAAAAATACATTAACGCTCCGTAATTGGATTTCTAAAATTCAAGAGCTTCAATTCTTTATAACGCTGATATGACGAACTTCCGCCGGTTGCTTGGGTTTTTCTCTCCCTCTTCCTCTTCATTTTTTCCATCCTTTCATTTTTCCTCCTTCTTTCTTGTGCTGTATTCTGTCCGGAACTTTGATGTAGTTGAATTCATAATTGTTTTATTGCCATATTGTGTATGTTCTAATAGCTCTTCATCTAATTATTAAAAACATCTGGAATAATTAACGATGGGGGAAATTGAAAGAACAATTTTACTCTATTGGTCTACCTGAAATTATGATTGTGTGATTTCTGTTTTCGTAGCCTGAAGTATTTGACAGGCACTAAGTACTTGTCAGTTAAATGTGAAGCCTGAAGGACACAGTAATATTCATTGGTACATGGCTTTGTGCTTTTTATTTACAGGATAGAAATCCAATTTTAGTTATAACATGGAAATTGAGCTTTTGACGAAGAGGCTGATGAACTAAAAGATGTTTAAAAATTTTGCGAGGGCCAGTCAAAAAGTTAGTGGTACTGCTTAAGAAAATAAAACAGTATAAAAATTTTACAATAACTTTATTCGTATCGTAAAGTTCCATTCACTATCTGCTTTTCAATGTAATTACCTCCGTTATTTAAGCATTTGATGAGGCATGGTACAAGTTTTTATATGCCCTGCGAAGAAATCCCGTCCAATGCCTGATAACTACACTAGCATCAGAAATAACCAGTTCATTTGCGTTTCGTCTATTGTTATGCTCCTGTTTGCGAGAATGCATTCATTCACGAGAACAGCGGTTTCCGGATTTGTCGCAGTTGATAGTCTACCCATAGGCTCAGCAGCGCCAACATCCGTACGTCCGTTCTCAAATATGTTGCAGCACTTGGCGATAGCTTGATGCGAAATTGCATTTTCACCACACACTTCATGCAACTGCCGATAAATTTCAGTGCAGTTACATTTTTTGCCCACAAAAGACGAATGAATCACTGCACACACTTTCAATTTGGATTTCATTTGCAGCTGTCGAGACATGTTTGCAACTAGTTATCAACACACCTCCACTTCCCTTGTGAAGGTCCTTAACTCACACAATACAGCTACATGTCTGCAGTGGGGAAACACAGTTTCATCACAATAACCTTTGACCGAAAATATGTACGAAGGAGTGCAACTAATTTTCTGACTGACCCATGTAATATGCGAAAAAAAAAACTACTTCAATGGAATCGATAAAATATTTTTGAACCTGAAGAAGTACTTAGTATTCCCCATCGAATTACTCTATTCATGTGTTTGTTATCATGTTGCAGTTAAACATTAAGTTTATGTTTAAAATAGGTACGATTCTATTTTGGATAAAGGAGATGTTTATTAAGCAGTGCTGCTCCCAAGATTTTCTAGCAGAAGCCTGTGACCTTTCAGGAGTGTATGGAGGATTTTACATACTAAACTACAACGGAACTCTTCTTCCACTATACAATGCAACCCGAAGTTTGGAATAGTAGAACTTTTGAACCGGAAGGGATACACAAATAATGGTTATACCAAAATAAAGCTTTGTTCATGTATACATTTCAAAACTAGGAAGCAACGATTGAAGTATACTAGGAACCACACAGTGTTTCCAGATGTAACCGAAGGTGTAAATCAAGCTTTTTACGTCACGTAAATTGACTCATAACTCATACGTATGGATGTTCTGTATTTAATTTTCAGTTTGTGTAGTTGGAGTAGCTTGGAAACTATAGAGTGACAAAAAGAAATTTTTCATTTCCACCGATAACTAATCGGATGAGGACTCTGTATGAGTTACTAGTGAAAACGCGGTTTTCATAAATTAACATTCTGAATTGACAACACTGCTGATGTTTCAGTGCAACAAAAGGTGTGTTAACGAACTGCCCACATTATGCAATTCCTGAAAACAATGAGAAAGAAGCTTTGAAATGATTGTGATAAAAGATTTACTTACATGCATCCGGCCACATTGGTATTCATTGAATCAAAACGTGGACACTTCCAGAATCTGCCGTAGAATTGACAATTCAATTCGTGATGAGTAGCAATGTTAAAAATATACCTGTATGCATGAACAAGATTTCATTTTGGTATAATCATTATTTGTGTACACCTTCCGGTTCAAAAGTTCTACTATCCCAAACTCAGGTGCATTGTTTATTGAACATCCTGTATATATATAATTACTTTTATTATTATATTTCCAATATGGTATTTTACCTACGTACTTAAAATATGAGTCTTGACAGTGTGCGAAGTTAGAATAAATTATTCCTAAGGAAACAGAAAATATTTAAGGAAGTCAAGTTGATTAAGCTTGTGTTTATATAGGTATAAATAGTAAAGTCTGGAAGAGAAAATAAATGAAACTGTGATACTGTTACGCAATAGCATAGCAATAGAATTCCTACTGGGTGACAATTTATTGTACAGACAATATTAAAGACGGCTAAGAAGCGATGAGAAAGGGAAAACCTGCTATATGACCACAATCTATTGATAGTTGTCGGAAAGGTAATTTAAGAATTGACGTTTTAGAAGCAATAATTATGTATATTTTCCAGCAAGAAAAGATTTCAAGGCAATTCAGCATGTATTATTTTGAATATCAGCAAAATTCACCTTAACATACAATCCCTCACCATAAACAAAAGTTAAATCCTATTAAGCTACTTATTATCAAAAATGTGTTTTGCAGTTTCCACAAAATATATTTGATTTTATCGGATATATTATCGGAATAAGGTTTTAATTTGCCTGATGAAGGCATTGATGTAAATTAGAATGCAAGTTAATAATTATAAACAATTACTTTCAAAAGATTTGCTATCATTTAGTTTATGCCTAGTTCTGATTTGTGCATTCAATCTGATTAAGCTGCAATGAGTAGGAATATCTTACCATTTCATATATTATCACAACACAATTAAACAAATATATATACAGGGTATCACAAAAATTTGTGACAATATTTTGAGAATAGATTCCTGACATCAAAATAAGAAACAACTTAATATGGACCTGTGATCAGAAGTTAACAGTTTCCTAATTATAAGATGCCAAAAATATGAAGAAGGGACTTTAAAGGTCCATAGTTCCACTACCATAGCACCGATCCTTCTCCGGTAAAGACATCACTTAGGAGCTAGTATGTGAACTATCTAAATATCCATCTTTCAGAACTTCGGGTACTTGCACAATCATTTTTAGAAAGGCTGTCTGTAAGTACTTGATCACTCTCAACCTTCCTCTCTAAAAATTGATGTGCAAGTACTGGAACGTTCTTAAACATGTATATTTGGCTAGTTCACATGCTACATTCTCAGTGATGTCTTGGCCCAACTACGATAGGTCCCATAGTAATAAAGCTATGATCTTTTAAAGTTTGCTTAGTTCAAATTTTCGGCACTCTATAACTACGAAACTATCCTTTTTTGAGCACAGGTTCATATGAACGTTATATATATATATATATATATATATATATATATATATATATATATATATATAAATTGATTTGAGGAACCTGTTCCCAAAACATTGTGACACATTTTTTTGAACACCCTGTATAACTCGGTATTTCGAATAACAGAACCTGTGAAACATTAATAGATTATAATTTTGATTATAAAATAAACTTTTACTATTATTCATTATTTCCTTTTGCTATATACACTCTCAGCGTAAAATAATTTTATGTTTCTTCTGCTTACACTATAACTCAAATCACCATATAAGAAAATTGAAGAACGTTTGTGACGAAATTTTATACTTTCTTGATACTAAGGATGAATTATTTACATTAACAAAAAAGAGAAAAATACATTCTCAAACCAGCGATTAGAATAAAGTATACGCGTATGTTAAGAGATCAGGTGCAAAGTACTTCTACGTTCCGAAAAAAAAACTTTTCCTTTTTGTATATTGATTTACACTCACTTTTATAACCAGTTTATGAGTCATCTTAGGTGAATATCAAAATTGACTTATTTTTTTCTTAGGTTTAAAATTATACTCTAGGTGCCTAGTTAAGCTGTATATCAAAACGTTCTTTTTTCTTTATGTTGTACCAAATTACATATTTTTCTCCGCACGATTACACGGATATATATATATATATATATATATATATATATATATATATATATATATATATATATATTATAAAGGGAACCACGTGCTAGTGAGAATTACTGAGGACGTGGGTGAAGACATTTAGTACGATACGCGCTCAGAGAGTAACTTCTAAAAGTTTATGGTTTCACGAAGTCCAGAGATGATCGCTCATAAAGTTTAAAGTTGTTTGCTTTTGTACTCGTCAGTAGCTGTCTTTGCTGTAATTAACTCATAATGCTTTTAGCTTGTTTCCTTAAGCGCTGGTTCTTTGTGAAAAGCATGAGGAAGCAATCTTCACCAATTCTGTACTTTAACGTCATCAACTGCTTATACTTTTTTTCCGTTTCCTAACTATATTCTGTACAAGAGGCTGATGTGATACATCACCTCGAACATTAGCTTCAGTCACTTAATCTTTGCGTAATAAGTGGACTCCCTTATGTTCCATACACTGTTCTAAGGAAAAGTTATACACCTAAAAGGTGTTAATGTTTATTATTCTCTCTCTTTCTGTCATATTCCTGTTTTCAATTACATAAGATTATATTTAAATAAGCTATGTTAATAATAATATTCAAAGATAATGTAAAGTTTGTATTTTTTACTTTCTATTCACAAAATGAAGAAGAAAGCAAGGAGCATATAGTATATCTAGGAACAGATTAATTTTAGTCTTAGATAATACAGTAGTATCTAGCATGTGGTGTATTGGCACATTTACTGTATTTTAGTATTTTATTTGATCTCTTATCTGTAAAATCAATGCCAATGACATAACACATGCAAATTCGATGTCAAATTCATCCGATCTGGATATATTTTGGCCTGGTGGTAGATCTTTATTTACTATAAAGCCTATAAAATATTAAGGTGTGGATGTTTTTGTTCCTAATTTATGTGTAAAATCAAGAACGAGTTTTTAGTAGCTATGTGTAATTGTGCTTTCAGTACTTATTTACCTGTTGTTGTGACGTAACTCTATTGCAAATATGCATATTTAATACATAATAGTGCTCACAACACACAAACACATATTCGCTCATATGCTTAAACATGCTTATAATGTGTTATATGAGCAAACAGTAGCTTTGCAAAAGTAAGTTTACAAATAATATATGTGTTGCCGTTTGAAGATACAATCTACTATATACTGGATGAAGACCAATTTGGTTTATTCATCTCCAAAATGTGTTCATATAATTTTTACGTGTCGGTGTTAAAGATTCCAAGTTTTGAAATTTCATCACAATTTGATATTTTGTGTTTTAAACAACGGTAAACCACTTACCCAGCAGTTTTGAGAGCACTGTTTACTAACATATAAAACGTTTTTATACATATATTTTATACCTAAAAAGATGCAATTACTAAAATTTTCTGTTTTGTAAAAAAAAAGAAAAGAAAAAAACTTGCTGCAACACTTTTACTTATACCTGTCATCGTTACGTAGCTGAGTTCTTTCAATAATTATGTATATGATATTTTTTTTAAAGAAAACAACATCAAGTGTTTAATTCCAATGTGTTACATGTGTTGAAGACAAATATCCTTAGTAGTGGTGTACATTATGCTGGCCTATAAAGTATAAAGATTGAAGTATATTCTTTAACAAGCCTAAGCATTTATTTAGAAAACACCAAAGCTCAATGAATGGAACCTATTTATTGTATTCAAACATACATGACGGTAAACTCCATATTATTTTTTTGTATGTCAAGGAAATATACCATCACAAAGATAATTGACTAGAAGTGCTGAAATATATTGAAGATGGACAAATACGGCTGGGTGTGATCAGAAGTAAATGAGAAAGGATCACCAAACGAGGAATAATTTTAATTAATTGTTGAAGATTTATCATTCTTTTTCAACCCTAAGGCTATGTGAGATGTAGACCTAGAGTTAAAATTGGAATTCAAACCACCATGTTGAATTCAAATTTTACTGGGAACCAAACCTGGGACTGCATGCACAAAAGATTTACGTACTTGACCAGTGAGAAAACCTCAAAACATAGATAAGAAGATCATAACACTGGAAAGTTGAGAACCGAAAAATAATCTTGGTTATGTCATTTTAAAGTGCTGAATTAGGTGTGACATGACATAGTTAGAGATTAAAAGAAAAAGCTAAGCAAAATATCGTAAACGATATGATGGAAAACAATTCATGTGCCAAATCGAAAATATTAAAAGACTATAAGATTGCAAATGAAATCTTCTATACTTTCTCCATTTTTCTGAAAGAAAGCACAACAATTTTAAGTTATTAATATTATTTGACACGATATAGTTTTTCGAATGTACATGATAGTAGTATTCAAAATTTCTTTTTATTAATAGATTTTCTTCATACAAACGCGCCTAGTGATAAAGAGCATAATTTTTCACACTACTTACAAAAAACAATTTCAATTCTATGAAATGCAAGCATGTATTGTTTCACCTTGTTCATGTAGATATAATTAAGGCATTAAATATAACATCAGCCAATCTTTCACATCACGGGTTTTTCCAAACAGGAAGAATCGTAGAGCTGAGTGTTTCCAACACTTCTAACCTTCTGCCGACACATTACCTATGTTTTGTAGGCTCATCATTTGCCTACATTTTATCCAACTATAATTCAGAACACATCTGACAAATCTGTGGCAACCATGTTTGGAAATTATGGCCTATGCGGAACCCATTGCACACACATTACACATTTCTGAAATATGAATTTTGGACTCTCTTTGTGTGACTTCCTTTACGATGATAATAACCGTCTGTACACGGTTGTTTTTGTTCGAAATAAGCCGTGTTGTAATGTAGCTCTTACACAGTTTCGTGCCGCATTAGTTCTGAAACTATGCACACTTTCCCAAAGGTTTGTGCGAAGGTTTTCTTACTTTGATGCATGACAAATCATTTCTTAAAGTTTGGCGGTAAAGTTCATATGATATATAGATATGATTAGATATTAAGACTTCTGGGCTTTCGGCATCTACGGCCATGTTAGCCTATCGCGCATGAGGAATGACGTGCCTTGGTGATTATACTCCCGTAGAATTAGGGAGAAAGAAAAGAATGAGGAAGAAAAGACGTAAACTGAGGAGCATTATATGATACATCTCGGTATTTGCTAAATGTGACAGGAAACTCCAGGAAAAGTTTCCCTCAAAGTGGCCTGAAAACTAACTATTACACTTTTTTGACCGATTATCCTCAACTGGATCGTACCCTGTAGAGCATGAGGTTTGTGGTTGGATCCTCGACCATGTAAGCTTGCGGTGGACAACATCGTGCCCGTTTGTTTTTGGGATAATCCCGTTTCTTCCCATATCCTCTTTCCACCAATTCATCCATCATCATTCACTTGCCTAAACCATTTGTCTCCCTTAGCCTAACGGGAATAATTTTGGGACTTTGAACTGAAAACCTTTTTTTTTTTTTTAATTTCGTTTCATGAAATGTTTCCGCGACTAAGAGTTCCAGAGAACCACTAATATTTCTGTTTTATTGTTTATAGTTCAGGCAAGGCCATCAGGGTGAATGAAGTGTGTGTTGTTTGCTTTCTTATTCACGTTATGCAAAGGACAAACTATCAGAAATAGGAAAAAATCATGTATTTGTTCCCAAAATCCCATTACGTAATCCGTTGTAGTCTCTGTGCCAATTCGAAACAAATATAATTAAAACGAACTTTCATTACAAATGAAATTAAACATGATTTGTACTTCTTGTTTTATATATTGTAGACCACTGTTTGATTCTAAGCATTTTTATGTATTTAGGCTTTAATAAATACTAGTTCAGTTCCTTACAAAAGGACGTTTGTCTCCGGAGAGTAACACAGTTAAGCCGAAACTTGTAATTCTATAGTTTGCTTAAATTATTGAATTTTTAGGACCAAAAGACAATGCTATTCTCATTATTAGTGTGTATAGATACTGTTGGTTCGAATAATCTACTTAACTACAAATAGATAAAGGTATAATTTGTTTACATAGTTCAGTTAATTTAGGAGCTACTGTTACGTAAGTATCACAGAAAAGAGCAGTTGTCAACTAAAGGTTTAAGGTATCAATTTATAAGTCTACAATATAATTTAATAATAATAATAATAATAATAATAATAATAATAATAATAATAATAATAATAATAATAAGAAGAAGAAGAAGAAGAAGAAGAAGAAGAAGAGGAAGAAGAAGAAAAAGAAGGTAGGAGGATTACACAGTAACATATCTAAGTAATTACTTGATATACTTTTTTGCTCTTTGTGTCAAATGATAAATATTTTTTCTGCCCTTCTCATTTAGCCTAATAGCAACATAGAATTTAAACCGAAGGAATTATGAAATTATATAAACTTATTTCTTTGAATATATAAAACCATAATTTAATTTTGAAGTAAGTGTTAAAGCACAGAACTAAGCAATATTTTCTACAACAATTCATCCGAATAGTTTGTTGTATACGTACAATAACTAGGCTTCATTATTTATTTATTTTCCGCCATTTTGTTTTACTTTTATTTACTTGAAGAAAAAGCGATGTACTTGAAACTTCTATTTCAGTTGTTGATTAGTTTGAAAAAGGCTTTTTTTTTTTTTAAGATAGATTCCCTCCTTGTAGGATTTATAATTCGAAGTAATTTTTCATGTGAATGTTTGGCTAAAGTTCTTGAAAACTCAGAAATGTAAGGTATAAAATATTCAGTAAGGATAAAGGTTTTTCGTTCCCACTTCTTAATACATAGTTAGACGTCCTTGATATGGTTTTAGCCCAATAATACTGACCCAATTCTCGAAAAAACTTCGAAAATACTATTCTGGGAGATTTTCTTTGTTCAATTATTATTTTGTTAATTATTTCGATTATAGTTATTGTTTAAATAGTCAGAAATAACACATGTTTCAAATATTTTTCGACGGAACTACGTATGAAGAATACTGCATTAATAAAATGAAATCCAGATGTTAATGGGTTAGCATTTCTATATTGTCGAAAAATTGTTTGTTCGTTCACTTCGTTTTACATTCACAGACAAAAAGATCAAATTCTGCTACGTTTGGAAACCAAATTTAAATTTCTACTTCTTTGTCATTCTTTAAGAAGTAGAAGTTTCCATCAATGCCCTAGTTTGTTCAAAGATGACAATTAAAAAATGCGAATTTCTGAAAACTGCTCTAACGGTTTTGTTTATAGTACATACATATCTTTTTCAATAACAAACTTACAGATTAACATCACTGTTCCTCACAGAAAAGTCTAAAGAAATCATCAGCTAATAAAATCATCTTTTACGCTTTCTCAAAACCTTCAAATTTTCCTAAAACGTTCCAACAATTTATTCATATTTGGTAAATACATTCTATATATTAGTAAGAACAGAACTGTGTGAATATGGTTATCTATTTCTGCATAGTTTGAAACGAATTAAAGATGTATTTGTAAGTAAAATTGTTGATCTTTGTAAACGATGAGCGCAAAATGTACGATTTTACTGAGCGAAAATCAAGTACACAACACCTATATAGACCGTCTCAAACACTTTCAAACATGTTCTACTTTTCGTTTCCTCGGGTACTAACATATCGTCAAGCTATAAAGAAGTACAAAATATGTAAAATCCATTTTCTTTCAATTTTCTGTCGTTACTTTAACACCTCTGTGTGTATGATTAAAAAAAAAAAAAAGCTGTTGCTGACGCTGGACATTTTTTTTTTGTAATAAGTCTAACAAATTATCTATTTTAAATGTGTGTTTTAAGAGTTATAACTAGACACATTACCTGTAGTATTTTGTAAACCTCGATACAACCGTCATCAAATTTTATGCTATGTACACCAGTACATTTGACGAAAAAAAATCAACGTTTAAATTTAAAAATAATAGGCCAATGGTACAGTGTCTCCATATTGTAAGTAGGGTGTCAGAAGATGTAGTAACTCAAAATATTTTTGTTTCTTCCCTACAGGTTGTAAAATTTACCCATTTTTCCGCTAGAGGGCAATAAATTCAAGATGGCGCTCACGAAACAGCAATGAAGCTGGTGTGTATAAGAATTATGCACAACAAAGAGCGTTGTGATTGCTCAACTTGCCTTCAGGCACAAATTTGATGTAGAACCATCTTCGAACAAGTCAATTTTGTAGTGGTACAAGGATGTTGTCGAAGGAAGATGAATCTGTTACAAGCGGAAAGGATTTTCCGGCTGGTGTTTTTTATGGTCTTTTTATTTGGAAGGTGAAACTGTGCTCGGCGACAGTTACTTGGATATGTTACGGAACTGATTTATGCCTCAAATTACTGAGGTAGGTGACTTATCTCTTCAACAGGATGGAACACCACTGCATTTTCACTTAATGTTCGTAACTTTCTCAATGAGGTCCTGCCAAACTGATGGATTGGCGGTGCTGGTCTCAATGAGCAGGTATTTCTTCATTGGTCTCTTAGGTCACTGGACCTTACTGTTTGTGATTTTTTCTTGTGGAAGTATATCAAAGATATAGTGTACGTACCTCCCCTACCTGCATCTATGCAACTTCTGCAGGACAGAATCACAGAAGCTGTAAACACGATCACGCCGGATGCTTTCCAGAGTATGGAATTTGCTCAGTTATCGCATAGGTGTTTGCCGTGAGACAGATAAGGCACACATTGAGTGCCTGCAACTAACATTTATCACAGGAAATTTTTGAGTTGTACACGCCTACCCAAAAAACAAACACAATATTGCCGAAGGTTTTCATTTTATAACCAAATAAAATAGAGAGTTGTTTTTGTGGACACTGTAGATAATGCACACACGTATCCGGGTTGATCGAAAACTTTTGAATAGTATTGTAAATAAACTTCAACGGGATTACAAAAACGTAACTAGTATCCGAAATTAAATAATTAAACGTTAATGACTGATTTAGTTGATTGAGCTTATTATGATCCACTTTAGAAGCGATCCTGGATAGAATAAAATGGTCAATTTAAATAAAATGATATGTGCTAATAGTTAGTACAACATTTTGTTATCCTGATTTAGTTTTAAAAACAGGAACTAAAGATATTTTAGACAATTTTGAAAGAAAAGTGATAAAAGAAGAGCTTAATTGTAAACCATTCACTTTTGGTGATAGGTATACCTGATTCGAACTCAGACCAAGTTAGTTTGTGGTAGACATATTGTGTCCGTATAGAGTGTCTCTAGGTTCATGCATATCGTCATTCACCTTCATTAATTATTCGTCCCCTTAAATTTATAAAGTATAACAGTGAAACGTTAACTAAATTAATCCATGACATCTTCAATTTTCAAAAGAATAGAAGTCAGCTAGCATAATTTTACTTTGTATTTCACTTATCTGAAAACCATCGGGAAATTTCCGTTCCCATGAATTTCCGGCTAAAACTTGGATTAGATGGTAGTTCAGAAGCGCAAGCTCTGCAAACATCTGCCTACGAACGAAAGATTCCTTACACTTCATTGCAAGCGTGACTGGAACTTTCTTCCGCTATCACCTGTCAGTGCTGGAAACGGAGTCGCATCTTTCCACATCAAAGGAAGTTTGGCGCCTGGTGACGGTTATTGGGCAAGAGGCAGACAGAAAGGAAGAGAAGAGAAATGTGTGCGCGCTGTACTCTGCAGCCGAACTTATTAAGAGAAAATTCCCGACTTAGAAGAAGAAAGTTGCGTCTTCCCGTGTCCATCTGGATTTATTTGTTCGTTTTCACATGCAATTTGATTATTTTCCTGTTACTACGTTACCAGTTTTCGTGTAAAAATTTCTTAAAAATTTTCTTCATTTTGTCGCTCTTTGCCTTTATATTGAAGTTATTATGAAATAACACGAAAGAATGAAAAGATTTTTAACAAACCTTACACTCCGTATGAACTTTCAACCAAAACACTTTTGGAGGAAGAGTGTTATGTCAAAATAAATTAGGGAATTTCAAATTATTAAAGTGCCTTCAAATATAACAATCTAAATAAAAATTCTTTGCAATTGTAAGCAGTAATAATTTCTTTTTTCTTATCGAATAAGTAAAAGAAGTCTTGGAGGGTTTTGGAAGATTAGTTGGTGTCAGTAACACACAAATTATGTTTTTGTAAAGTGCTTACTATTGTATGCACTCTCAGTGGTTTATGCAGAATTTTGAAATTAGATGGGTATATGAATGATAATTGAGGGGTGCAAACTTCATAACTTACTTGGAAAATTATGATTTCTTTGTGCACTGAAAGGTATTTCGTTGTTTAATTTCGAAAGGAGTTGCGGCTTAATTAAATTGGGAGAATTAGGTGCCTTTCAACAAAGCATTGGGTAGTTCAATAAACAGTAAACATAATTCGTTTGATTGATTCATGCGTTTATGTATTTTACTTTAATGATACTTCTGTCATTTGTCGATCAACCATGTTACAATAACTACGACCAAAAGAGTATTTGTCTTACACAAAATTACATTATTAGCCAACAAAGTAAGATGAATGTTTTCTTTTTAGTGAAAAATGTATGCTTAAATATGAAAGAAAAGTAATAGTTTATCATGTACAAACGAAAAATTGTTCATAGACATGAAGAGTCTAACTTCCACACTTAGTTTTGGTGCTTTGAGTATTGAAATTGTTAGGAATTATGTTGACATTATCGGACTTCATTCATTTATGGTAATCAAAGTGTTTAGCTGCCCTTAGAAATTTATTGAAATTTTGGTCATAGTAAGCCTGAAAAATATGTGGCATCCTATTTTATAATTTCGACGAGTTATTTTAGGTTTCTTTAGTAGAATTAGAAAGACAAGCATATATATATATATATATGTATGTGTGTGTGTGTGTGTGTGTGTTCATCAAGTAATTTTCAGCGAATGTGAAACGAAAGCAGCAATTGAAATTATGTATTTTTTGTTATATTCCCGCAATATAATAGTTTTCATAGCTTACTATTGTACCAGAAACATCTATATCTAGTTAACATAACTTCTCAAGCTATAGTAAAAATAATCTCTTTTAACTTAAACAAATTCAAAAACTTTGGCCAAACTGTTTTAACATAATTAATAGCTCGCTAATTGTAGAAAAGTTACGGAATGAAACTTCCAAACACTTTCAATTTCTGTTAATTTCTACAAACATAATATACAGAAAGAGCCAAGTTGTTAGTATGTTATTCATTTATGCATCACTTATAGAACAAACTTCAAAGCTCTTCTACACTAACAATCAGTTCTACTACTATGTTTAGTGAATTAATAAAAATTCCTGGAGATATTTCTAAACATTTACACTTTACTCATATACAGCAGTGAGTTAATATATTTCCTTGCTAATTAGATATCCTCATTAATAAAACAAGTTAACGAATTATCGACACTAATTAAAGCCATTTCGTGGAATACCTTTTATTCTCAAAATTCATAATAGTGATTTTTGAGTGCGTTTCTCGCTTTTGGTTGCTCAGAAACTTCATTATCAAGAAGAAAATGACAATATATCAACAAGGAAAATTTTATTCATTAACAATTTTGTTTATAAGTGTATACAAAGACACACTAATTACGCTGGAAAGTCACTAAAAACAATATCATCTATTATAATATATCGATTCTATTATTTGAATAAACGTCATATTTAGAAGTGCAAATTATGCTTGCATTGTCCTAAATAATGACTGTAACATTCTTCCTGCCTATTATCAGGTATCAGAGAAAAAGTAGTATTATATAGCGTTTATATAGGGTATATAGCGTTTATCTTAATATATGGATTCAGCTACTGATCATTTCATCTCTGCCCTTACACTTTTGTTTGACTCCAGACTTGTAGGATTCTCAGAATAGAGATAGTAAGTTGAAAAAAGAACAATTAATAACAAGGTGAACCATTAAACTTAATAACTACTTATATTTATTCCACTATATTCTTTTTAATTCAGGATTGTTTATAAAATATTATATTATAAAATATTATATATTTTATAAAATATTATAAGTGGGTTGTATGATATATCTCAGCGTTATCAGGACTAAGATAAGGAAAATGAAAACTAACTGTTTATATTCAAAAATAAAACCAATCACAAGTAGAAAGAAAGTAGAAAAGTAGAAGCAGAAATAGAAACAAGGATAGAAGTGTTTCGAAAGGTAAAAACATATATTTTTTTGAGCCCTCAATATATATATATATATATATATATATATATATATATATATTGTTCTCCGTTACTAGTGGCTACATATAATTTAGCTAGAGAACATCTAAAGTTACATCTTTAAGAACTACCTTTCATACCAATGATAACCTACGCTTGAATAAATTTTAATTTAAGCTTTTTATACTCTCCATTGAAATACGTGAAACAGGAGGGCGTCCGAAACACTACCTGATGTCGATCTTAAAAGTGATAGCTAACCGAAAGAGTTGTAAGGATTACGTTAGTTTTACATCTCATGCAGTAAAAATTTTACTTCCAATTCTGAACAGAAGGTTGTATGGAAGAACAACTGGAAAAGTTGAGGAGCAACAGTTTGGGTTCAGGAGAAGTACGGCACAAGAGATGTAATTGGACTGTTAACTGGTCAGTGAAAGGTTTATAGAAAAAGGGAAAGAAGTGTATGTGGTAGTTATTTATATAGAAAAGGCTTTTGACCCTCTGAATTGGGAATTGCTTTTGAAAGTTCTAAGGAAAATTAGATTATAATGGCAAGATTGAAGACTCATAAGAAACTTATATGTGAATCAACAAGTAAGTGTTAGAAAAGAGAGTGACAGAAGAGAATGCAATTGGAGGTGGAGTTCGACAGGGATGTTGCCTCTCGCCAACATTCATTAATTCCTATCTCTGTTAGAGACAGTAAGAAAGAGACTACAAAATGAATATCTGAGTTCAGTAGGAAGTAGAATGATTAAGTATATACGGTATGCAGATGGTACAGTGTTTGTTGCGGAATTTGGAGAGAAAATCAATAATATGTTAGAAAACTTGAGGAAGGGCTGTGAAGAATATGGAATGAAAATAAATGTTAGAAAGACAAAACCCATAGCGATTGGAAGAAAGCGGTCAGTGTCAGCTATAGAATTATAGGAAACATTGAACAAGTGTCTATTTTTCGATACAGTTACAGTATTAATAGTGATGATATCAAATGTGAACCTGAAATAGAAGCAAAAATAGGAATGGCGAAAGAAGCCATTAGGAGGAAGGAAATACTACTTTGTGGAACCTTGAATAAAGAGTTGATAAAATGACTTGTAAAATGCTTCGTGTGGAGTATTGTGTTGTATGGGTCAGAAACATGGACATTAAGCAAAAATGACGAGAAACGACTGTAAATTTTTGAAATGTGGGTGTGGAGAAGAATGGAGAGAATTGGCTTGGTGGAACAGAAAAGAACTAGGACATTGGGTAAGAAGAAACCGTATCAGAGAGGGATGTGCTAGAGTGTATGGTGGCAGGAAAGAGAGAGATAGGGCGGAGGAGACTTCCATTAATGGAAGATATAAAAACAGAAAAAGATGTAAGTGAAAACGAGGAGGTTAGCGGAAGACCGCGGAGCATGGAAGCTTCTCAGTTGCGGTCAGTGACCTGCCAATATTGACAGAATACCTATTATATTGATAATGCTTTTTTTATACTAACTAAGGTGTTTGGCTTACCAAAACACATTTATATATTTACTCTGTTCTTGTGCCCGTCCATCCGTCAGTCTGGGAGGCAAAATATAACTACTTGATGGATTATCACCAAATTTGGTCAGCGTGTGGAGTTCGTTGAATGAAGTGATATTGAAGCCGGGCGTGTTACAAATTAACCATATGATCACAATAGAGTGAAAAATGACAATAGATAGCAAGAAGCGGTATTTTGCAACCTATTAAGTTTTCAAAGAATATATTTTAAATGAATCCTAAACTCTTTGCGGAAATCAAAAGTGATGAAAGTCCAATTCAGTTTCCGGTTTCAATATCCATCTACATAGAACAAAAACGATAAGATAGAGTGGAAAGTCTTTGCTTGCAATCGGTTAAGCGTTACAAAAATATGTAACATTTTCTGTATTAATTCTCTATTCACACTAGAAGTGATAGAAATCAACCACCTTTGTTTTACGTTGATCGCCATTGAGTATAAACAAAAATTTACGGTAGAATCAATTAAGTGCCTGAAGAATATAACCCATTTCAGGTTTAGTCCCTATATTAAAACTGAAATTGTCATAAGTTAACCACTTCCATTTAAAGAAGTGGATCGCTATAGAGTAAACAAAAATAAGGTCGCAAGAAATATGACCTAAAAATTTGGATAATTGAACTGCCGTTTATGTCAATAGTAAAAGTGACCATGTCTGGATAAATTTCTTATTCCAATTTATACACTAATTTGACGGCACTTCATTCCATGAAAGACTTTTCTCAAATATCCATTCATGGGTTCACGAAAAAGAGAATCTCCAATTGGGATATAAGTATATTTGAGGTCATTTTATTCAGGTCTCATTGACTGATGGGTTTAATAAACAGTTCCACTGAATTCAGCGTTCTCAAATTAGCGTTGAAAGCGCAATTGGGAATTTACTTCACTTCAGGCAATTTTATCATTGGTATACGCGGTATTGCTACGCAAACATAAATTTGAATAGGAGTTTCGGTCTGTTGATGGGGATTAAGGTTTAGCGTCTCTTTCAGCAGCGGAATTATTTGAAACATGGGCCCACAGCTTATCGTGTGATCCAAAGCAAATGAACTCCCTTCGGGAATCGAACTCGAGTTTTTCGTGTCGAAGACGTGTGCTGAACTATATAACTACAAAGGAACTCCTTGAATTGCAGTTTAGCATTGAGTATTACGCATATGTTTCGTGATGAACATTCTTTATAAATCAGAAAAATTACTGACACTAATGCAATAAATTATTATTATATTATAATAATAATAATAATAATAATAATAATAATTATTATTATTATTATTATTAATAATAATAATAATAATAATAATAATAATAATAATAATAATAATAAAAGAAACGATGATCTCAGGATGCTTTCCCCTCTGAACTTCACCAACTGTTAGTTTCAGTTTCCTGTTTGTATTGTTCCCTCTGGAAAGTTTTGACTTCACACGCACACCTTGGTTAAGCTTAATCACGCTAAGTTTCGTGAATCACAGAATCACGGGAAGTCAGTTTACGTTATAACTTTCTTTGTTTCTGCAAGAAAAAGCAGGAAATTCTCTGACATCTGTTTACTGAGCTGTCACTCAACACAAGAATAGTACGTGCAACAGTAACGATCTCCCTTGTCCACATAAATTAGCTTTCTTATTACAAGCATGTCGAATAACTGTTTCGGGGCAAAATGTACAAGGAAAAGGGAGTATTCTAATGCATTATTTATCAACAAGTCTGGAATAGTAAAATGAATGTGGATGTGTTGTGATATCTATACATCAAAATAATTCACAAATTTCTTTTTTAAATAATGTAATAGTGTAAAAATGGTTGATGTTTTAACTTGGAAGTTTATTGCTTGTTGCGGAACATGAATTCAGACACACACTGGGAAGAAAAATAGATCTGTTAGGCTACTTTGACTTGACCTGACTCAACTTCATGCTTACACCGTCATTCCGAAATCACACTCCGTCCTCCTGATACTATTCTTCCGTCAATAGATTAATTCAACCTCATTCGTACATCACCAGTGTACCATTAAACTTACTCGACCCCACTGAACCTCACACTAGCAGCAGCATTTCAGCATATTGTTATTGTAATGTATTTCATTATTCGTCACTAACTATTGAGTAGTCACTCTCTTGGAATTGAAGTTTTTACTTACATTGCTTGTTATTTTTTGTTTGTTTCATCTTCTTTCTCAATATACTCCCCTTTTAATTCAGTTCTTGTCTTGGCGTTTTCAATATATCTTAAGTTTTCATACACACTCCAATAGGTACTTATTTATACAGTTCCATGAATTTTATTTTATAAAAATGCAATTTCATTCTGATTTGAAAATGGACTAGCCACAAAAGACAACTCCTTTGGGATTAGTGGGATCTTTTGACTTGAAAATTCTATATGCAGAACAATACTTATAAAAGTAAAAATTAACATATATATGTAAAAATTGTGTTTACCATCATCATGTCCAAATAAAAAGTATTTATGTGTATACTCTGTAGGGGGATCTCAGATCCCAAGAAAGTCATATTGCAAATAGCCCGAGTACTTGTTTCTATTGGTTTTTGTTTTTTAAATAATAGTTTACACAAAAGTATGACGTAGACAATAATCCAATGTCATATATTGCATATATTTTAATTTAGAGAGAATTATATGCCGGTATAACAGCTGTGGTGAGTTCATTCATATAATAAAATAATTCACATAAGATGCTTTCATACCAACAGACTATATTTCTACATTTACTAAAAACTCTCTTAAAATGATGAAAATTTCCGAATCAACACATAAAAAGACATTGACAATCACAAAATACAGTGGTTAGAAAGAAATGATACTTGATACTTCACTCCAGCCCCAGCATCAAACATGTTCGATGTAATGGTCACCAGTATAGATCACTGAACGGCATTTACGTTTCCACTGCAGCATACTTCGTTGCATTAGGACCAGAAAGGAGTATATTGTTCCTCTCATGCTTGCGAGCTGCGTCATTTGATAAGTACACAACCATAATAACTTATGGGATTAGCATAACATCTGGATTCTCAAGGACATACCTTTGAATGGAATACCATGGAGGCGAATTTCAGACGTCATACGTCAGCTAGTGACGTTTTGATTATGTGAGTTAAAGTTTTGTTCTGGTACAGTTTCACGTAACATGTATCGGCACCATATTATGGCGTATTTTATCTACGTAATCTGGGCTTAGGACATTTTTTTTAGCAGTAAAGAGAATTTAGTTTAACAGTTTTACTTTCCTCGATTTTTGAATCGTAAAGTACCCTTAAATTATGAGTTCTGGACGTTTCTGGTCAAGATCGCCTTACCTCAATGCAACAAATATTACATATTTGTAATGCAGATTTACAGTACATTTGAGGTTACATCCCCGGGAAGTAGAATTGTTATGAAGACATTCATTTAAAGATATCTTTCTTCCCCTCCTTTTATCCAAATTCTAAGTTAAGACTCGACAACAATGAGTGCTGAAAGGTATCAGTAACTATTGGTGTATTAAAATATTTGACGTGTGAAGATCACAATATATTGGATCATATCGATAAATTAATGTTGAAGAAATCATTCGCCTTTATCCATTATACAACACTGGAAAATCTAATAAAATTCAACATGATATACTTGTTATTAATTGAATATATAAGTAGTAGGCAACTAGAGAAAGCTCCGGTTACAACAAACCATGCTAATGGAAAATAACTGCACACAGAAACAAACAGAAATAAACACAGAATCTTATTGTTAAGAGAGGAAAAGGGGTCCAGCAGAAGAAGGTTGAATGCCGAAGATTTCGATACTGAAAGTTTGGGCACTGTTCCAAGAAAAAAAACTGGACAGCTACATCTTAAAGCACTGAAAACCAAGGGGTTCAAAGTTCTGGAGAATAACGAAAGAAGTCTGAAAGAAACAAAATTATATTTTTCACTTTACTTCTTCTCTTTGTTATATCTTTTCTCATTCTCTGTAAACAAAGTTAAAGTATTTCTATCCTCAACTAGCATTTCCTTTTTATATAATTGTTATGGAGAAAGGTTAACTTTATTGAACTTGAAATTTAGCAGTGACGCTTTTATCTTACTTATCGAATTATTAAAATGAAAGAAAGAAAAAGAACAGGTTATGATCGCTATTGCAGCATCATTAACCCTTTAGGGAGGGCCATCATTCTTTTTTTTTTTTTTTTTTTGAGATGGGCTTTTAGAGATAAAGCTGCTAGCTGCTCTAAAAGCTACCCAAACGTATGATTGGTTATTGAATTATTTATTTCACAAAACAGTGCAAATGAGGCCTATAAATCATATTCATCCTTTCCATAATCCAGATGTTGTGTCTACGGGCTCATTCGTGTTCAAGGGAAATATCACTTGTGTGTTTATATCCCACAACCATTTTAAAGACGTTCAAGTGTTTTCAGGCCCATCCATTTGATTTTTTATAACTTCATATGTATGTATTAAGAATACATAAGATAGTCAATAAAATCACTCTAGCTACTTATCTAATTGTAAGAACACGCTAGTAGAGCTTCATATTAGCTACAGTATGTGGCTTTCATAAGCATCTTAGGCGCGAGAAATCCATGTATTGTCAGCACTTGTTTCTACAGTTGTACTTTCTATTTTACGCACGTTGTTTTGGGTAAGATAAGTTCATTCTCAATGCCAAGAAACGTTACTTTTGGAGGCAATGCATTGACAATATAATTATGCATATCTCATAAAATTTAGTAAAGTGGTTAGCCATGTTATTATGTCTGATGTAACGCAATTAATATCTAAGATTTAGACATGTAAGATGCAATATATGTTTAGCATCAAGAAACCACATTCTTAAACGAAAAATATTACTTTAATAACAACCTAATCTAAAGTAGCTTCTTTAAAAACGACGGCAAACAATAGAAAAGCAAACGGCTCTGCAAACGAAGGTGACTACATCCTGAATGTATTTTACTATTAATTTTGTCCCTGATAAAGCCTAAAAGTCAGTTCCTCACATAGGTAGTTTACGCCCCTGTAACCAAGAAACCCACTTGTTTGTATGCAATAATATGTAAGCAAAAATATAGTGTTGCATCGACACTAGCGTCATAACTAGAAAACTCGGTCTCGTTCTGATACCAACATTTTATTGTAGATCTCTATCAAATATATATCTCGTTGACAGCCTAGTTTTTCTGCATACCACAATTAGGTCTCAAATTTTTAATATGCCACCTGCCGGAATTTTGCGCCCTGAGTCCTTTAGCAAGGGAGTAAATCGGAACGAGCTAACACTACTAAAGTGATGCATGTTTCTGTGAAATTATCTTCTAAATGAAATGTTGAAATATCCACAACTCTTAAGTTGAATTAAATGTTTTTTTTTTTTTATATCACTCAAACTACGGAGAAAGCGTCCTTGTCACTGAAAAAGAAATAAAAGAAAAAGCAATGCCAGAAAACTTGATTGCATTTTGTTCAGGCAGAGACGTGGTTTCTCGTTGGAAAATGAAAGTGTTTGATTGTAAACCAATAGAAAGCTATTTGGAGAGACAGAAAACTCCTCTAGCTCCCATCAGAACACAAAGAGAACCTGATGATTTCTCACGAGAAGTCTGACATTTTCGTTTTAGACAATTATGTTCTCTCGACGGCTTTCGAAAGAGACAGATATCCTGACTCATACAACCGAATAGCCTTTCTCCTTCTAAACGGAGTGCTATTTCTCGTATTTCTATGTCAAGCAGAGAGGAAACAACAGTAGGCTCCTTGAAAGTCAGAGCTACTTTCTTTAGATTATGCTTTTTACTGGAAAACAATGAGCAGTATTGAAAGAAGTATTCTAAACACCAATGTTAGACAGAAATGGTGATCGAGAGAGAAAGGTGCTACTTAATCCTTATTCAACTGTGATCGACTGCTGGAACCTTTTCAGTCGTTTTTTACCCTTCATTTGTAATCTTCATTTTTCTGACCCATACAACAAAGTTCTGCATTTTATAACAATCATTCATTTCTTACTCTCTTCTTTAGTCTAAAAGACAATGGTGATGAAAGTTGCTAGAAATAGGTAGTATTCAATCTAAAATGATGTTTCTCAATCTAAATACTCATTCGCCTTCGCACTGGGAATCATCATCATCATCATCAAAGGTATTCTGTCATTATTAGAAAGTAACTTGCCACAACTCAGAAGCTTGCATCCTCCACGGTCTTCCGCTAACTTCGTCTTCACGTACAATTTTTCTGTTTTGATGTCGTCAATCAATTGTACTCTGCTCCGTTCTCTCTCTCTCTCTCTCTCTCTTTCCTGTCACCATAACCTCTCCTGCCATATCATGTCCCTTATGATACAGTTCTTTCTTAGCCAATGTCCCAAACTGCTTTTTTTCTTCTTCTTAATACTATCTAAAATTATTCTTTTGTCTCCCATCATTTCTAAGAAACTCAATCCAGCTAATTCCCTCAATTCTCCTCCACACCCACATTTCGAAAGCATCTATTAGTTTTCATAAATTTTGCGTGTATTCGAAATGCTCTAGGTTCCCTCACATAAGATTACGGACGATTTTCGTGTCCTTTTTATATGTCCTTACGTACTGTTCTATAAGCCTGCAGAAGTGGAACCCATACTTTCTAATTTAACATAGACGTATTACTAGCGTTGACACAAAGCAGATGACGCGATTGGACAAATTAACACTTTAGATTTAAAACTATTTCCAACATGTTTCTTATCTTCACATTATTTTTTTAGTTTGTCTATGACCCCGGACTTTAGGTACATTTATTTAAACCATGAGGACTCGAAATCCATTGCCTACTACGAAACTTACTATTCCTGATATTGAGAACTCAGAATAAGCTCAATTATAAGTTTTAGATGAGAAACCCTACTTCAACAAAAAGAAAAAAACATCTGCTATACTCATATGAGTTAGGCGGATAAGATACAAATTTATATTATCTTTATGCTAGAATGATGTAAGTTTGTCACTTGCAGTTTCCAGGAATGTGTTTTCGAATAAAGTCTAGAAATATTGTTTGAACTGTAGTACAAGATCTATCTCTACAAACTTATTTGATTCTTTGCTGGTTCGTTTGTTATGTGATCTTAGATTAGAATCACGTCGGCAATCTGCTGTTTGTTTTCTCAGCTAACAGTAACAGAGCACAAATAGCGCATACAAACTTACCATTTCAATTTTATCATAGGCATCCAAAACTTCAGAATTTCTTTGTTTTTTGTTAACAATTTGAATCTTTATTTTGGAATGAAAAGACATAAAATCTTATTTGTAATCTTGATAACGAAGTAATTACATTCAATCTAAAAGTAAAAAGGAAAAAGGCTAGAAACAAATATATGTTTAAGTCTTACACATACGCAAGGGTTGGTATTATCTTGCAAACCGCACTCTTTAAAAGTACTTCCACAGTAGATCATTGGTACATCATTCTTTCGAAAGTTCAAATACATATAACGCGCTTAGTAAACAAGAGAATTAAATCTATTACTGCTCATTTCGGACATATTTCATCTTTGAGATCTCTATTTCATACTCATTTTACAGTTCAA
This sequence comes from Thermobia domestica, assembly GCF_964235325.1. Lineage (NCBI taxonomy): Eukaryota > Metazoa > Arthropoda > Insecta > Zygentoma > Lepismatidae > Thermobia > Thermobia domestica. Next base: position 216,449,714 of record NC_137461.1, on the reverse strand, counting down.
AGATTTATGTTTGGATATTGTAAGTAACTCTTGTAATACAAGAAACAATGTCAGCTTTCACATACACTTAACTGCAAGGTGTAAATGTTCCGTCACCCTTTTTTCACAACCGCGATATTTAGACTTAAATTCGGGGGGCGCGGTGGCTCAGTGGTAGCCGGTGGGTGTAGCCGAGCGGTCTGAGGCGTTAGGCTGATGATCGCGAGGTGAAGCTCATTGGGAGTTCGAGTCCCTCTGAAGTAGCAAGGGTGGAATTTTAACTGTCCTCGATGTTTCTGTGTTCGTGTCCCTGTCGTGTCTAGTAGTCCTGAAAAGTGGTTGAAGTAGAAAATAAAGTCAGGAAGTTAAAAAAAAAAAAGTGGCAGAGCGTTTACCTCTGGTGCTTGGGGTCCCGGGTTCGACCCCAGCCCCGCCAAGTGAACTTTGTGGTGGACAAACACCGTGCTCGTAAGTTTTCTCGGGGTCCTCCCGTTTCCTCCCACTTTCTTCATTCCACCATTTCATTCATCTCTCATTATCACCGTCTCCTTTAGCCTAACCGGCATAACCGTGGGACGTAAAACTCAAAGATTTCATTTTTCATTTTTAGACTTAAATTCATCATGCTCTGAACGCTCCATATGTCCGCTCCGTATATTGCTATTTAATGTTACAAATATGGTGAAAAATAAAATATTCTGCGTTTAATTACATCATTAATTACCCAGATTTACTTCACGTAGTTCATTGTTTTAAGTGTTAACTTGAGTCGTAGGGAAAACCAAAATGTTTATAAATACTACACATTTCAGTATTCTTACAAGTAACACTTCCCAAGTGTAACACTCCGATTTTGACAAAGTTTGTCTGATTGATATTACACAAGAGATAAGCGAATACGTGCTTTTTATTTTCTCTGGAAAAAGTTTTTAGGAGGCAAAAGCACTACCCAAAATTTTGAAACTTGACGCCCGAAATGAAGAAAACAAGTGGACCGAAGTGAGCAAAATTGTACACAGATATTGTAAATGTAAAATGAGGGAATACGTGTTTCGTGTTTTCCTTAAAAAAAAAAAAAAAAAAAAAAAAAAAAAAAAAAAAAAAAAAAAAAAAAAAAAAACGGTTAGGTGGGGCATGGCCCCCTCCAAAACTTTGATCATGAAATATCAAAAGTACTAATAAGGGTATGTCACATGTGTGTAAAGGACATGAAGAATTGCACCGAAACTTTGTGTAGGGGCAACGTGCAAAAGTAAATGAATAAGAGTTTTCAATTTTCTGCGGAAAAATGGTATTTTGGGGGCAAAAGCTAGGGGTGAAACGCCCCACCCAAACTATTGGAATTTGACGCTCATCCGACAAAACAAGTGGACCGAAGTGAGCGAAATTATGCACACATATTGTAGACGTAAAATGAAGGAACACGGTTTTTGCATTTTCCTAATAATAATAATAATAATAATAATAATAATAATAATAATAATAATAATAATAATAATAATAATAATAATAATAATAATAATAATAATAATAAATAAATAAATAAATAAATAAATAAATAAATAAATAAACGGTTAGGTGGGCACGGACCCGTCCAAATCTTTGATCACGAAATATAAAAAGTGCTAAAAACGGTATATCAGATATGTGTAAAGGACATGAAGAATTGAAACGAAACTTTGTGAAGTGACAACACGCATAAAATAAACGAATACGAGTTTCCAATTTTGTGTGGAAAAACGTTTTTTTCGGGGGGGGGACAAAAGCTCCCACTCAATATTTTGAGATTTGATGCCCGCTTTCATATTTTTCTGGAAAAAGCGGTTGGGTGTCGCACTGACCTTCTAAACCGTTGATTACGAAATATCAAAAGTGCAAATAAGTATATGTCAGAAGTTCCCATAGAATATGGACAATTGCAACATAACTTCATATAGAAACCATTTGCAAAACAATAAACGAAACGTGTTTTAATTTATGCGGAAAGATAGTGTTAGGGACTAGGCCCCCTCCGTAAAAGTAAATGTTACCGTAATAGCGCCGGAAGGAGTGGACCGAAGCAAATGAAATTGTGAGTAGATATTGTATAGACCTTATGTAAAATAAGACCTTTCGTGTTTCTCGATCCGATTTGTTTCAAATTTGGCAAATCAACAGTAAACAGGATATAAATGGACACATGTCTTTGTTTATGCCGAAAAACATTGTAAAGGTTAATGACGCCTTCTGAAATAGTATAAAATACGCTATGCTCTTTGTGCTTACTATTGATTTGCCAAATTTAAAGAAATCGGATGGGGACATTTGTGAATCACGAAAGGCCTTATTTTACATATCCAATATCTACATATAATTTTTATTCGCTTCGGTCCACTCCTCCTACCACCCAACGCCTCGGTCCACCCAACGGCTTTTTTTTTTTTTTTCAGGAACATACGAAACACGTATTCCCTTAACTTACCTCTACAATATTTGTGCACAAATTCATTCAAATTCAAATTGTACACTTCTCCTTACCTTTCGGATGACAATTTAGAAAAGTTTTGGTGGGGGCTTTTGTCCCCAAAAACTGCTTTCCCACAGGAAATAAAAAAACATAATTTTTTTTAACATATTTTCACTACACAAAGTTTCGTTGCAATTCTTCATGCCATTTAGCCACTTCTGTTATTAGTATTTTTGATACTGCATGATCAAAGATTTGGAGAAGTCCGTGCCCCAAATATTTTTTAAAGGAAAATACGAAACCAGTATTACCTCATTTTGTGTTTACGATATATGTGCACAATTTCGTTCACTTCGGTCCACTTGTTGTTTTCTTTCAGACGTAAACTTTCAAAATTATGGATGGGGCTTTTGCACTCTGAAACCATTTTTTCGCAGAAAACGAACATCCATATTCGTTTATTTTTTGCGTATTGTCCCTACACAAAGTTTTGTTGCAATTCTTCATGTCCTTTACACACATCTGACATAGTGCTATTAGCACTTTTGGTATTTCGTGATCAAAGTTTTGTAGGAGGCCGTGCCCCACCTAACCGTTTGTTTTCAACAAAATACGAAACACGTAGTAGTACTCCCCCCCGTATATCTAGTCGAGTCAGCAAAAATTTTCTCGATTCTGATTGGCTGAGAGAGGTCACGTGACGTTAGGCCCCCGCCCACGCGGGAAATTCAAATTTTCCAGGTCACGTGGTATGACGTCATGAGTCACCCTGCGGGGAAATCCCTCATTCTCTTTTATGACCGGGATTTTTGAAATTTGTTCCCTTTTACGGGTAAGATGTGTGTTTTGATTGGTTGACAAATGTCACGTGATCTTAGACCCTGCGATATTTGAAATTCGTTCCCTTTTACGGGTAAGATGTGTGTTTTGATTGGTTGATAGCTGTCACGTGATTTTAGACCCTGCGATATTTGAAAATTCGTTCCCTTTTACGGGTAAGATGAATGCTTTGGTACCACGATGCTGATTGGTTGATACCTTAAAGATACCTTTTTGGTACCTTAAAGTTCCCATGGAGGGTTCAGCCTCCTCTTAAATAACCTTTTTGGTATCATGATATTGTACTGAAGTTTACCTTAAATATTATCCTTGTCTTTGACAGATAAGATGATTACCAGCGGGAGGGGGGGGGAATCCTTGTCGCTTGTAGATTTCTTATAACACATTGTTGTGAGTTTAAGCGATTTTTTTTTAAACGCTCAGTAAGCGCTTCATTAATGGAAACAGTGTTGCCAGATTTTTTCTTACCTAAACTGCTCCGATTCTTTTCGAAACGGTTCCGGCAGAGTGCAAGAAATTTTAAACTAAAATTTTTTTCGAACTAAAGAAATTTTGTAACTAAAAATTTTCGAACCAAAAAAATTGAAACAAAAACTTTTCGAACTAAAAATTTTGAAACAAAAATTTCAAAAAAAATTTCGAACTAAAAAATTTAAACACAAATTTTTCGAACAAAATAATTTTAAACTAAAAACTTTCGAAATAAATTTTCAAATCAAAAAATTTTCGAACTAAAAATTTTGAAACAAAAAAGTTTTAAACAAAAAATTTTCGAACTAAAAATTTCAAAAAAATTTCGAACTAAAAAAAATTGAAACAAAATTTTGTCGAAGTAAAACATTTTTTAAAAACAAAAGTTTCGAACTAAAGATGTAAATCACATCTAAAAAATTTTCAAATCAAACTTTTTATCGAACCAAACTTTTAAAATTTTCGAACTAGAAATTTAAACCAAGTTTAAGAAAAAATCCTAAGAAATGTTTTTTCAGGAATCGAACTCAGGTCTTTCAAACCAAAGATGTGTATGCTAACCGCTTAAATGAATTCGGTTTTAATCGATCTTGGTGGGTTTCGAACCATGGTCCTTGAAAAGGATACACATATACTTTAAGAAAATAAATCTGACAGTGTAACGCTTCTCAAATCAAACTTTTTATCGAACTAAACTTTTAAAATTTTCGAACTAGAAATTTAAACCAAGTTTAAGAAAAATCCTAAGAAATGTTTCTCCAGGAATCGAACTCAGGTCTTTCAAACCAAAGATGTGTATCCTAACCGCTTAGCTATGAATGAATTCGGATTTAATCATGCTTGGTGGGTTTCGAACCATGGTCCTTGAAAAGGATACACTTATACTTTAAGAAAATAAATCTGACAGTGTAACGCTTCCGTTCGTGGATTAAAATAAAATGCTGATAGACTTCTTTGTGTGACGACATAGAAGCACATATGATTGAAAAATGCAAACGTCAGCGGATCGCATTACTTTTGTTTTACTACGAACGTGTCAGCATGATTCATGAAAAAAGCAAACATTGACATTCACGTGTGGAATATGAGGAAAATGAAATGTCGTCACAGTTACGACATGTAGTGACATGATCCTGGCAGAAGGGAATTGGCATCGAAATTGCGATACTAGATGATGTAACTATTGAGAAACTTGAATGACGTCACGATCGATTGTTACACATCGTTTTCGTTCGTGATTCATGACAAAAGCAGCGAGCGTTTTGATTGGTTCGTTGTGATGTCATTTTATAAATTTCCTCGTTTCTGATTGGCTGACGGTGACATCGTTTTCGCAGCGACCTAAATAAAAATCTAAATTTCATTTTTCAAATCCTACATCGCTCTCAACTAGCGAGTGAAGAAGATCTCCTTTTAAAAGTGTTTTCATTTAAGCTTCATTGCACCGACTTTTTATTCATTGAATTGAGGTAAGTTCAGTGAGATTTTATTTGTCACCCAAGATTCGAAAATCATTTTTATTTCATATTTGTGGGCGGATCACGAATACACTGTTTTACTTTTAGTACGAAATATTTAGACTATGAAGAAATTAGTGGAATGGGAAAGTGGGAGTACGAATCAGGAACCTCCACACATTAAAAGTAAGCACGATAAATGATATGGTTTAGCGTCCCTTCAGCTTAATGTTGAATGTGAACTCCCGTCGGGAATTGAACCATGGCCAGAAAAATGTGTGCGCTTAGTTTTGAAAAGAATGCATTAGAAAATTTTAGAAACTATGTCTGAGAATAATATGGTTCGATTCCCTTTAAAAGCATTAGCGACCCCTTCAGCTTAACGTGATATTCGAGCAACCGCCCCGGGATTGAACCAAGGCCAGAGGCGTGTACGTCAACCATTTAGCTTAGTTTTGAAAAGAATGTATGATAACGCATGAGAATATTAAATTTCAGAAAAGACTTGACAGCGATCCGATGTGGGAAAGCAAACCCACCGAGGATTGAACCAGGACCTTCCACGTTAGAAGCATGTACGCTAACCACTTAGCCACGAGTGCATGAATATGTGGTTAAAAAGATTTACGCTATACAGATTTTGTTTTGACAATTACGTATGTGTTACGTTAACGGTTGGTGAATCTCTTCAACTTGCAAACGCATCATTTAAAGGTCGTTGTGAGTAGAAAAAATGCTTACGCGTACTTTATCACATCTCAGTACTGTTGAAACATTCATTCATTCATGCATTCTTTTTTATCACTATAGAATGGTAGGTCAGTTACATGCTACAGCAATAAAACACACATTTCAGTAACATAATTATTTTTAAAAAAAACTTTGATTTCTAGTACATGTGCTTTCATAATGAGATTCTGAACGTCACCGCCAGGGGAATCAAACTCAGGACCTTTACATGAATTGCTTAGTTAATAATTTATCATGAATGTTATGATTTCCTGGGCTAAGCGGTTAGCATACGTACCTTTGGCGTGGGAGACCAGGGTTCGATTCCCGGCGGGGAGCTCATGTGGTTCGGATTCCACGTTAATCAGTAGGTCCACGTCTCATATAGCCTCGCTACTGAAAGGGACGCTAAACTAAAAAATCAAAAAATCAACTCAAATTCACGCTGCTCAATTCCTTTTTTCCCATTACATATTTGTTTTACCGTACCTGTTTGTTTGTTTTCATTTTTTAATCATGGTCCAATCGGGTTTTACTGTTCGCAATGAAATCACTCGACATTATAGACGATTTATGTACGTTTATGTATTATGAGGTGTGCACGTCAACCATTTAGCTTAGTTTTGAAAAGAATATATGATAACGCGTGAGAATATTAAATTACAGAAAAGGCTTGACATGCCCCGACGTGGAAAGCAAACCCACCGAGGCTTGAACCAGGACCTTCCACGTCCGAACCATGTACGCTAACCGCTTAGTCACAATAATAATAAAAAAAATACGCTATACAGATTTTGTTTCGACAATTACGTATGTGTATCGTTAATGTTCGATGAGTCTCTTCAACTTGCAAACGCATCATTTAAAGGTCGTTGTGAGTAGAAAAAATGCTGACGCGTACTTTATCACATCTCAGCACTGATGAAACATTCATTCATTTCATGCATTCTTTTTATCACTATAGAATGGTAGGTCAGTTAAATGCCGATGTAGTGCTCTCGAGTTTGACAGCAATAAAACACTCATTTCAGTAACATAATTATTTTTTTAAAAAACTTTGATTTCTAGTACACGTGCTTTCATAATGAGATTCTGAACGTCACCGCCAGGAATCAAACTCAGGACCTTTACATGAATTGCTTAGTTAAGAATTTATCATAAACGTTATGATTTCCTGTTTATCAGGTGATTAAGATTTTTCTTTCTTCTTTTCTTTTGTAGTAAATTCACGCTGCTCAATTCCTTTTTCCCATTACATATTTGTTTTACCGTAATTGTACCTGTTTGTTTTCTCCTTTCATTAACATGGCCGAATCGGGTTTTACTGTTCGCAATGAAATCACTCGCCATTATAGACGATTTAACATCGAGGGCAGAATGCTCGAAATTCAATTCAACGCACCACCCGTAGGAACCGATATCATACAGTATGTACACAACAGTTTCCAAGCAATGCTGGACCATTTGTTAGCCAATGTCGACGATGAGGCGATGGTTGGTTTATCAGTAATATCGCCACGGAACACGAATAAACCGTTTTGGGTGAGTTTTCGCCAAGCCCGAAACTTGACACTGGAAACGATGTGGGCCTCATTCGAAAGAGTGTTACAAAGTAACAATGCATTTCTCCTGCACGAGCCATTCACCGTGCATTTTCATCGTGTCGATATTCCACGTGGCTATGGCGGTTTGCGGCAAGGAGTACTTCAAAATGAAGAATTATTACGTTGCAAACGAGGGATTGTACGTGTAAAAAATCAAGATTCAAGGTGTTTGGCGTACGCCCTTGTTATTGCTATTGGCCTGAAGGCATACAAGAATGTAGATATGAAACGACATAAGCAGTATCAATATCAAACAAAATGTATTGTGGACGATGAAGTGGATGCATTATGTGCAAATGCAGGAGTCAATTTGGATCATGGTGCCAGTGTAAATGAAATTCGACAATTCCAGGCATACCTCAAAGAATATAAAATTACTGTGTATACTAGTTTCACAGGCCGTGACATCATGTACGAGGGGCCCAACGACGAAAATCGCACTCCCATAAATTTGATTTGTTTGGCTGGACATTTTGACATCATCCAATCTTTAACTGCTTGTTTTGCAACCAAGTTCTACTGTGAAGCGTGCCATAAAAAGTATAGTAAACGCAATGAGCATGTGAAAAATTGTCCTGTAACGTGCTCCAAATGTCTACAGAGACCTCTATGCGACAAGAACCAAACGCTAGTGCTGTGTAACGACTGCAATCGTCAATTTTACGGTGAACAATGTTTTAACAATCATCGTAATATTGTATATCATCGTGGGGAACCTATATGCAAAATGGTGAAGCAATGTACTAGATGTTACAGAGTATATTCTTTTGTGCATACTGGACAACGACATCATGATTGCAATGAGATCTTTTGCAATGTTTGTAAGAAGATTGTTCCGGGATCCCATCAATGTTTTATGCTTCCCGATCGCCAATGCTTGAAACCTGGTGTTCCTTCACTCATGCACGCAAAGAAAGCCTTGTTGATATTCTATGATATAGAATCTATGCAGGACACGAATATTGGCGATAATACGTATGTACACATTCCAAATTTATTGGTTGCACAACAAGTATGTTATGCATGTGTTGAAAACAATAATATCCAGCAGTCTTGCAGTACGTGTGGTCAGCGCCAGCATATTTTCCAAGGAGAGGATCCAGTTTATGATTTTCTTCAGTACTTGCGGGAACGGCGTCCCAATATAAATAGGATTTTCTGTGTCGCGCACAACGCTAAGGGATACGATGGACATTTTATTTTAAAGGCTATGGTCGAACAATGCCAATGGAGACCTGACGTCATATTAAATGGAACCAAGATACTGAGTTTAACCTTGAATAATCTGACGTTCATTGACTCGTTGAACTTCCTACCTATGGCATTAAGTAAATTGTCAAAAGCGTTCAATTTACCCGCAACCAAAGGCTACTTCCCGCATTTCTTCAACACCAAGGAGAATCAATCGTATATTGGACCACTTCCAGAAACAAAGTATTATGGTGCAGATGAAATGGCCGTCGAAGACAGAAACAAGTTCATGCAGTGGTACAACGATCATCGTAATGACACGTTTGATTTCCAGAAAGAAATTCTCAAGTATTGTATTCAAGATGTCAATGTACTGCGACAAGCATGTGTTTCGTTTATGACGTCATTTGAAACAGAAACCAAAGTGAATCCCTTCTTGGAGACGATCACGATTGCCAGTGCTTCTAATTTAGTATTCCGCCGGAATTTCCTTAAACCCAACACCATTGGAATTCTACCAGCACATGGCTATCGATGGAGAAGTACCCAATCGATCGCTGCAATGCAATGGCTGGCCTACATTGAAAAAACCGAAGAAAAACAAATCTTACATGCGGCCCGACAAAAAGAAGTGTTTATTGCGGGATTCCATGTTGATGGTTACTACCAAGATCCTGAGACGTTAGAGGAGCACATCTACGAGCATGCCGGTTGCTTTTACCACGGGTGTAAAGTATGTTTTACTACAGGCCGTAATCAGCCCATCTACAGCAATCCAGAAGACACCATGGAATTCCGTTATGAACGAACGCAAAGAAAAAATGCAAGACTGCGTGAATTGGGGTACATTGTACATGAAATGTGGGAGTGCGAATTTAATCAGTTCTTAAAACAAAATCCTGCAATGGCGACGTATCTGAAGAATCACCCGTACATGAACCGCAGACCATTAAATCCAAGAGATAGCTTTTTTGGAGGAAGGACCAATTGCGTGAAATTGTACCACCAAGTCGACGAAAAAGCGGGGGAAGTAATAAAATATTACGATATTGTCTCGCTTTATCCTTATGTAAATAAGTGTGCTAAATACCCGGTAGGCCATCCTAGAATTTATCTACAGGGTGATGAAAATATACCACCAATAAATAAAGTCAATGGTCTAATCAAAATGACGATATTACCAAGTCGCCATCTTTATCATGGTCTCCTGCCTTACCGATGTAACAAGAAACTACTCTTTCCACTGTGTGCTGCGTGTGCCGAAGAAATGAACCCAGACCCTACAGCAACGTGTACGCACAACGATCAGGAGCGATGCCTCACTGGAACATGGGTATCATATGAAATCCAGAAAGCAATAGAATTGGGATATCAACCAGTGGAAATTTTTGAAATTTGGGATTATGACATTGAACATTGTGACATTGACATTATGACATTGTGTACTTGGGATGCTTATCGGACGAGATGGAGTCTTATGGACCACGAGCATACATCAAGACATTTGTCAGTGGAGGACCAAAAAATTACAGCCTAGAAATATACAATCCGGATACCAACGTCACCAGTTACATATGCAAAATTAGAGGATTTACATTAAATTACAATGCAGGACAACAATTAAATTTCAACACGCTAAAAGAAATGATTACAAATCAATGCCGTGGACAAGTCACCATCACTATCCCCCATAAGATATGCAGGACTAAAGACCATACCATCGTCACACGAAAGGAAGAAAAAATGTACAGTATCCAGTACACAAAACGTCGATTTAAAGAATTCAATTCTTATGATACGGTTCCGTACGGGTACGTTAAAAAACAGAAGATGGAACTGGAAAAAGAAGATGAAGAAGAAAAAACTGTAAATACCCAATAAGGCCGCCATTTCTTTTTTCCTTTTCCTTTTCTTCTTTCCCTTCCTTAACCACAAAGCAGCAACACCAAGAAGAAAATGAAGTACCCACAAGAGTTCATAAACCATCAACACAACCATCAGTGGAAGAAATGTAGTCATCTCGTACCGAAGGAGGAACCTTGACCATAAAGGAGCAACACCAAGAAAAATGCAGTACCCAGAAGAGTTCATAAACATCCATCGGTGAAAAAAATGCAGTGATCCTGTACCCGAGGAGGAAGATGAGCCTAAGCAGATCCATCATTTACGAGTAAGTTTTATTTCTCTCTTATCAATATTGACTCATTTTTATTGTTTCAGAAAAAAAGAAATTCTTAAATTAATCCATCGTTTCTTCTTTTTTCTTTACAGGACACGGCTACAAGATTCGAAGATGATGACGCGTCCAATATATTCATTAACTAGATCCTGTATTTATTATGTTAATAAACATGTATAGGAAGACCACATACCTTTCGTTAAATACAACAAGTTGAAAAAAAAATATGTTTTATTATTTCTTGAAACCCTGAACACTTGTTTTCAAATCATGGTAATCTTGAAAATTTAAGGTGAAAAATATATTCAAGATTTGGTTTACACGATTTTGTTCGAAAAATAATTAAAGAATTTTTTTAGTGTCCAAAATTTGATTTTTAATTTAGTTCGAAAAATTTTTAATTTGAAAATTTTCAAATGTGGTTTACATCTTTAGTTCGAAACTTGTTTTTAAAATTGGTTCGAAATTTTTTAAAATTTTTAGTTCGAAAAATTTTGATTTTAAAATTTAGTTCGAAAGTTTTCAGTTTAAAATATTTTTCGAAAAATTTTTAATTTTTTTAGTTCGATTTTTTTTGGGTTCGAAAATTTTTAGTTCGAAAATTTTTTGATTTGAAAATTTAGTTCGAAAGTTTTTAGTTTAAATTTTTTAGTTCGAATTTTTTTGAAATTTTTGTTTCAAATTTTTTGTTTGAAAATTTTTTGTTTAAAATTTTTTTTAGTTACAAAATTTTTTTAGTTCGAAAAATTTTTTAGTTTAAAATTTCTTGTACTCTGCGGAACCGTTTCGAAAAGAATCGGAGCAGTTTAGGTAAGAAAAATCTGGCAACGCTGTTTCCATTAATGAAGCGCTTACTGAGCAATAAATCGCTTAAACTCACAACAATGTGTTATAAGAAATCTACAAGCGACACCTCTCTTTCACCATTGTTACTTCCAGAGACATAGACTACTAATTCAAGGACAGGATCTCCATCAAGGTAAGAAAGCTGGTAATCATCTTATCTGTCAAAGAGAACGATAATATTTAAGGTAAACTTCAGTACAATATCATGATACCAAAAAAAAAAAAGGGTTATTTAAGGAGGAGGTTGAACCCTCCATGGGAACTTTAAGGATAACCATAAAAGGGAACAAAATTCTAAAATCCAGGATCACCGACATATCGCTCTATATTTCACTCATGGGGTGTGGGGGTGCTAAGATCATGTGACTTCTATCAACCAATCAAAATTGATGTACCAAAACATTGATCTTACCCATAAAAGGAAACAAATGAGTGAGGGGTTTTCCCACGTATTCTGTTCACCGTGTGGCGGGTCTAAGATCATGTGACCTCTGTCGGCCAATCAGCATCGAGGTACCAAAGGACTCATCTTACCCATAAAAAGGGAACGAATTTTAAAAATCCCAGGGCTTAAGATCACGTGACCTCTAGCATCGTGGTACCAAAGAATTCATCTTACCCGTAAAAGGGAACGAATTTCAAATATCGCAGGGTCTAAAATCACGTGACAGCTATCAACCAATCAAAACACACATCTTACCCGTAAAAGGGAACGAATTTCAAATATCGCAGGGTCTAAGATCACGTGACATTTGTCAACCAATCAAAACACACATCTTACCCGTAAAAGGGAACAAATTTCAAAAATCCCGGTCATAAAAGAGAATGAGGGATTTCCCCGCAGGGTGACTCATGACGTCATACCACGTGACCTGGAAAATTTGAATTTCCCGCGTGGGCGGGGGCCTAACGTCACGTGACCTCTCTCAGCCAATCAGAATCGAGAAAATTTTTGCTGACTCGACTAGATATACGGGGGGGAGTACTACTCACGTATTCAATCATTTTACGTCTACAATATCTGTGCACAATTTCGTTTACTTCGGTCCGCTGTTTTTTTGATTTTGGGCGTCAAGTTTCAAAATTTTGGGAGGAGCTTTTGCCCCCTAAAACCGTTTTCCCGCAGAAAATGAAAAAATATGTATTCGTTTATTTCATGTGTAGTATCTACCTGCCAAATATTATCAAAATCGAAGTGTTACACTTGGAAAGTGTTACTTGTAAGTGGAATCAAGAAGAAAGTACCCTCTTCGCATTAACTAACATTAACCATAATCTTTAACATACATTATTTTACTTTCCATCTTACTACTCTTCATTCTTCCAAACTTGTCATAATCTTAGTCTTTCTCCTTTATTTTCTTCATGCTTTCCAGAATACAATATATTAACTTTAATATCTTTATATATATATATATATATATATATATATATATATATATATATATATATATATAGAGAGAGAGAGAGAGAGAGAGTATTAATGAACTATACCAACAAACTGAATGAGGTGGTTCCTCACATCAAAATAAGAGAAAAAGTTCATATGGACCTATGGCGAAAAACGCATAGTTTCAGAGCTAGGGTTGTCCAAAATTGAGAAAAAGCTAAAATTTCAGCACGCCCTGTTTCGAATTCCAGAAACTGTTGATGGTGGTCTTATTAGCATCAAGGAAGTCACGCATACACAATCCAAAAGTGCATATTTCATCAATTTTCAATAAGTGTACCTAGTATTCCGTACAGAATTTAATTCTCAGATATGCTCTCAATAGAATTTTCAGATATACACTGATATCAAGGACAGTCCAAAGTAGGTAGGAAGTAAGCCTTATCAACATTGGACATCCAATGCTTCGGAGGGAAGTCAGAAGTATTAGGAACCGGCAACTTCATGTTTTATTGTGTTCGAAGTAATGTGTGATGCGATGTATTTCGTCATGGCATATTTAACGTTTTCTTCACTTATAAGCGTGAAAGAAAACACCATAGCATGTGTTTTCCCGATTACGAGAGATCGTGATGCTGACAACCCTTAGCAAAAAACAACTTACTTGACGCCAAACATCCAAAAACAAGACAAACTATTTTACACTGCTGCAAAATTCTTTATGTAGCCATGTTATTGGCATAATTGTATCCACATATCTTTCGTAAAAAAAAAGCATCAACAATTATTATTACCATATTTACCTTTCCATGATATAAAATAATGTAAGTATATTCTAATCATTAAAATTTTAAATCTATTTTTAAATATTCGCTACAATTGTGCATATCATTCCCTTACGCCTCGTAACAGTTCGTTTAAGTACATGGTGCAAAAATTATCTTCACTTATTGTTTATAAAATTTATTACCTTTAAAAATATATAATGCTAAATCTTTTGCCTTTTTAAAAAAAGTTATACGTAAAATTTTTGCTTATGTGTAATTAACATTAAAAAAAGCTTTCTTCAAATAACTTGTTTCATCGTCAACGCTCAAGCAAACGTCCATTTACAACTATATAATATAATGTTTGCTCTATCTGGATCACCACCCTATAAAGTAAACGTTATAACTTGCGACATTGCGCCAAATGATTTCATGTTCACTGTTATGAATATTTATCATTTGCCTACTTTGGACCAATCATAAGTCAGAGCATATCTCAAGATTCGGTTGATGGCATGTCTGTTAATTTCGCCTCTGTACACCAGTTGAGCATTAGTGAAATATACATTCTGGATTGCGTATTCGTGACTTCCTTTAAACTAATAAGGATCACCGTCTATAGTCTCTCGAATTCGAAATAGGGAATCACGAAATTTTTTTCGCTATTTTGGACAGCCCTAACTCTGAAATTATGCCTTTTCCCCACAGGTCTATATGAACTTTTTTCTCTTATTTTGATGTAAGGAATCACCTCTTACAGTTTGTCGCTATAGTTCATTAACACCCTGTATATACTTACTTCTAAACTGTTGTACACATAACTACGAGGATTCTTATGAAACTGGTAGGTTCGTCCATTTTTCTGTCTGTCTTCGAACAGTCATGGAGCTAAAACTGTAACACATGGCAAGAAGATTTCTCTTAAAATTGGAGGCGCGGTGACTTAGTGGTAGAGCGTTCACCTCCGGTCTTGGGGTCCCTGGTTCCATCCCAGCTCGCGCCGTGTGGACTTTGTGGTGGACAAACACCGTGCTCGTGGGTTTCTCCGGATTCTCCCGTTTCCTCCCACTTTCTTCATTCCACCATTTCACTCATCTCTCATCATTACCGTCTCCTTTAGCCTAACCGGCATAAGTGCGGGACGTAAAACTTAAAGATGTCATTTCATTTTCTCTTAAAATTATATTCTGTGTCTCAAGAATTTCCTCCATCCCCATCAATATATCTACTAAACCGAAAGTGTAAAATATTTACTTCTATTTGTGACTTCAATTTTGACCGACGTAGAGTAAAAATGGTAAGAGATAGCGGAAGGTAACTCTTCCGGTATGAACTCAGTATTACAAAAAGATGTTTGAGCTCGAAACATATATTTCGATTGAACCGGAAGTGATGAAAAGCTCCAATTTCAACACTAATAGTCATCGTTATAAAATGACAACAAATAACGAGAAGTATTTTCTGGATAATATTTCAATATCACAAGAATAGGCCCAATATTTATTCGTCTAGTCAATCTAAAAACAATTTTGATCTGATTATTGACTTTCATGGAATAAAAGTGGTAATTATACAAAGGGTTCAACCAGATTGATGGTCTCTAGAATTAATTTAATTTTAGCTCGTATTTATCTATTGAAATCAAACGTAGTGAAAATGAATATAGCTTCCAGTTTTAATATTGATACATATAATTGTAAGGGACTGCGAGAAGGTGACTTGGGATGAATTCAGAATCCAAAAAATAAGTTACATCTCTATCTCATCTCTCTGTTGCATCCAGAAATTATAGATGTGTTAGTTTTGGTTTCAGTATTGATTTCACACAGTTTCAAAGTGTTTCGTACTATCATGACGTGATAGCAAAAATTTCCATGTTTACACTATCTGAACTATTACTTTTCGTCTTAGAACATTATTGATAACGTTTTCGATTTTTCTTTTCAATTAATCCAGCTGGTGTGCTGAAGTAGTCTACATATGAACGCTTCCAGTTTCTTATTACATTTTTTAAATAAATATATACATTAAAAGAAATAAGATAAAACCAATTCTCCAATCAAAACATTTGATGCAACACAAAAATGGAAACTGGAAATTTAGTGGTGGAAATATGAAAAGAAAATGAACAAAAGAACAATAAAGAACTGAATAAAAAAGAAAGAAAATGAAAACTTTAGAACGATTTAACAAAAACTGAAGGCTAGAAATTGGGAGGGCTCATTGTTATGACTGTATTAAATAAACCGTAATGATCATGAGAGTTAATATTGCTTTATGTTTTTGTGTAGGACATGTTCTGCTTCCAGCACGTGTAAGCATCCGGAGAATTTCCTTCTCCCGAACAGATGCCATTTGACAAGGTGACGCGCGTAGAGTGATTGATGGTCAGTTGGGGAGAGAGGTCAAGGCTCTAAAGAACTGAAAGCCCATCATCCCGAGAGCTTTGGGTGTCATCTTTCTACTTGCTTTATCCTCATTCTCTCTCACTCTCTTTCTCTCTTTACATTCACACACTTCATATTAGAACCAACATCGAGTTTAGCCATGAATTTTTGGCACCAACTACAACGACAAGCTCTTCACTTCACTAATGAGTACCCTAGAGATTGTGCTTTGCTCGCAGATACAGAAGAAAACCAAAATAATGAGAGATTCAGTTTAAGTGGACTTGGTGGAAATTAACTTGAAACTTGATAGCTTGGAAAGAAATGAACTAATTTAGGTTTTGTTTTTCAAGTGTATACACAGACTCCACATTATTGAGAGGAATGTTTGGAGAATCGATATGTTATATGATGCTATTTTGTGGGAAAACAGTGTTTTATGTTCCAATATGCTGGGAAAATGGAAACAATCTGTTGCATTACCTAGTTAAAAATAAGAAAATGAAGTCAGGGAGTATGATAGATGTTTTGAAACGCATCGTACCTTAATGTCAAAAATAATTCCTGCGATGATGTATTTCTATGCTGTAATTATTTTCAAAACACTGATTACCAGAATAAGCAATTTAGTGAGATATACATGTTATACAAGTGAACAGTTTTCGATATCTGGGTAGTATTCTTAGTAATGACATGAAATAAAAGCAAGGATAGGAATGGCGAAAAAAGCATTTAGGGGGAAGAAAAGTCTGTTTTATGGGACCTTGAATAAAGAATTGAGTAAAAGACTTATAAAATATTTCGAGTGGAGAGTTGTATTTTATGAGGCGGAAACTTATACATTACGTAAAAGTGATGAAAAATGACTGCAAGCCTTCGAAATGAGGGTGTGGAGAAGAATTGAAAAAATAAGTTGGATCGAGAGGAAAACTAATTAGAGGGAGTTACGAGGGATAAAATAACACTTCTAGATATTATTGAGAAGAAGAAAAGAAACTAGTTGGGACATTGCCTGAGAAGAAATTTATCATGAGGGACGTCCTAGAGGGAATCCTGGCAGAAAAGAGAGGGAGAGGGCGAAGGAGACTACAATTAATGGACGATATAAAAAGAAAAATATCATACGTGAAGATAAAAAGGATAGCGGAAGACCGTGGTGCATAGACGCTTCTCAGTTGCTGGAAATGATCTGCCAATAAGGGCAGAATACCTATGATGATGACATGTTAGAAAGAGCATTATTCTGAGTCGTTAATATACATTTTTTCAAGTATATGGATGTTGGCTTATTATAATGATACTTAAACGAAATGTATGTTGTATTTTCGCTTTACATTAACGTCCGTTCTCAGCAACGGAACTACGTGAGACTTGAGATTGCAGTTTAATTTTAAAAGTTTTGAAGAGAGTATGTAATATGTTACTCATAAGATACATAGAACATAATCTTGGCTATATGATTAGCGTACAAACCTTTGGAGCTGGGACTCCGTTAATTTTGTGACGAAAAATTATGTGATTCCGATTCTACATTAAACTCTGCGTACTCGTCTCATAGTTTTCTTACTGAAAAGGTAAACTTCAAATCAGCAACCAATCATCTCTAGAATCAAACACGACTTCCCATTCCGAAGATGTAAAAGGAAACTATAAGTATATAGAGTATTTGCATGCATACATAATTATCAGTCACTGCTGTTCCACTGCTGAATTAGAGTCTTTCCTACTATTCACTATAAAGGATGCTTCTGAAATAATTATGCACGTTACTGCGAAATTAATCTTACACTGGGTGTAATTGGAATTTCAATACCCTATTGTAAAGAAGAATTTTTATTGGATATTTTTGTCTTCAAATGACGTCAAAGGATTGATTTTGTTCATTGACCATCATTACTTTCTGACATGCTTTGAGTTTCATTTCTACGATAGTAGTTATCACTTCTGTTAACAGAAGCAATGTTATGTAAAAGTATGCATCTGAAGATCTAATGCCTAAAGACTTTGAGGATTCTTTGAAGGCAAAAATATACATTTTCCAAATCTCAGAAAATAGAACAAATCATGTCGAAACCAGATGAAATGTAGCCAGCTTATAGCTCAGTTATCCGCACATACTAATTTGAAGGAACCTAGATGAAATTCTGAGCCTAATTTTGACAAAACTTCAGAACAACTGCATGTGTTATGCTTTGACGTTGATTAAATCGACACCATTCGCTTATCAAACAAATATAGTCAAAATTCCATTGCAGCTGAATAGCTGTGTGTAGCTATCAATGTTCATACATAGAGATTTGGAAACATGTTTGAAATTCAGCTTTCAAGTTGTTCATTCCTATATATGACTTTAATTTTTTCAAAATAGCAATAGAATAAAGCAATCTATTTTACCCACTATTGTCAACCAAACCTTTAATTATCATTAATTGAAAAGTAATAAGAAGTTTGTATAATCGGAAAATATTAAATATAAAACCACAATGTGTAGTGCAATAGTAGCCGTTAAAGATAATCGTGGTGATAAGCGATTGTGTACGGAGTGCTACGAAAACAATCAATTGTTATTACTAATAGCATATTCCATCTGTAGTTTGGCTATGATTTTAAACAAATGTAGGAAAAATGCGATCAAAAGCAAATTACTGAACCTTTAGTAGAATAAGTACGTATTGTATCCAGATAAAGTGTTCACTTTGTTTTCTTTCTATGATTCTATACCCTGAGGTATCAGTGGAGGAGAAACCCTCTAAGCAATTTAGTCACATAATCAATTGCGTCGCTCAGTCTTTGTCCCTCAATAGACCTGTAGCTCCTAGGCATCGCCTGGGCTTTCCACTTTATCCATATTAATTAACCTATCCTCTCGACGTCTATCACTGTTGCAACTACCATCTATGTTTACTTTGTGTGTAAACGTTGGTTTGCTACATTCTGTGAGAGGGTGTGTTATTGAATATTTCAATAAATGCTTCCGATACAATGCACAAATTGAATGTCTGAATCGAATACAATTCGATTTATATGCATGATGTATCTCTGGTGTATATGTATATACAATGTACTGTTTATTACTTCCACGTTTCTGTGCTATAATAAAAAATAATATATATGTTTATATGCATGTCTTACTATTAGTTCTAATTCCCAGTTTTATTCCCGCTAAGACGGAATTAGGTGTATTAAACTGATTCCAAATCTACCTTAATCTGTATATGTTCCTTTTACATAGTTTGTTCGATAATGAAATTTTCTTTTCTTCTTTTATTTTTTTTTTAAAATGCTCACTTAAAATAATTATTCTCAATAGTAGAGCGCTTCCCTCTGCTGCGTGGGGTATTTGGTTCGATCCCAGGATAAGTATGTTTGTGCTAGACAACATCGTGTTCGTGGATTCTCCCAGGGTACTCCCGTTTCCTTCCACGTTCTCATTTCATCGATTCTTCTATCAACATTCACTTGCCTCTATCATCTGCCTCCCTTAGTCTTAGAGAATATAATCAAGGTATATTAAGCTGAAATATTTCGTTTTAGTTGTAAAATAATTGTTACCAAAAATGATTCATTTAATTACAAGAAGAAATAAAGTAAAACGGTAAACAGTACGAAGTTCCTGAACTTCAGTATATTCATTTAAACACAATGAGCACATTTTGTCCTCTATAAAGTATAATTAATTATTAAAAATTCCATTATATCCTTCTATGATTCATCATGGAAGCAAAAGGGAGCTCATGGCCAATAAATTTCCCGTAGATCCAATAAAATGCACATGCACGTAAAACATAAATCTTAAGCTATTCGTTATATTGCATTTTAATTCTCTCAGACTATTAAATTAAATTACTACAACTCAGGGGCGGATCCAGTACGGATTTCTGGGGGGCGGTGGGTTGTAATACTGGTACTTAGAGCTACTTTTAAGAGCGTCAAACTCGGGGATGAGTTTTATTTATATATAAAATAAAAAAAGTTTCCTCTTCTGGGAGGGCAATCGCCCCGATCGCCCCTCTCTGGATCCGCACCTGCTACAACTTTAAGTATAAATGAATAATACATTCTTCAAGACAGGTAAAAACATAGATTTAAAGATTTACTCTGAGTATATAGAAAACATGTTTAAATGTATCGTATACGTATTATTTATATAGACTTCGAAATTATTTAAGCTATTTCAATTATTTGGGTTTAATATGCAATGATGTTCAAATTGACCCTTCCTAATATATAATAGAACGTGTATGTTTATATACGTGTCTATCTTCAAATTTTCTCTTAGCGAGGAGAAAGAACCAACAAAGATTTTACACAGATGTATCTTTAAGAGCTTTACTCTTGTAAGAAGTAGTCCTTTTTTAGATTTCTGACTCAAGGGAAGATTAAGGGGCTCGTATTTTCAGAGGTTTCAAAGTATAGAGTATCTCAGATGTCTCTCAAGGTAGACTGTGTACCATATTCTACTGTTGTATACTGTTTAGTCCGAACAAAGATTAAGGATTTCTGCTAGTTAAATATAATTTAATATTCATATGAGTATGACCGCGTTTCACTTATTGAATTCTTTAGTTGTAGAATTTGGAGGCTCCTATTTAGGCTTTTCAAAATGGTTAAAAACAATTTTGATAATAAACATTTATACGATGAAAGGAGATTTAATATTTTGGTGGATAGAGATACTTATACGATGCAGCACTTCGTAACGAAAACTCTAAATGAAATATCATTTACAGGATAAGAGGATACACCTTATCACCACATAAAGTTCCATTTGGGGTATTATATTTTTTTAAACAGAAATAAGTAGGCACTATAGTACCTATTTTATTCTTTTTCATTTCTGATTTTGAAATGAAATGAAATGAAAAATTGAAATCAGTAATTTCAAAAAATATACAAAAAATAATAATGAATTTCAGAATATAGAAACCTACGGTTGTGACTGATGATGTCGGTAAAGGATTAGACCCACTGGAGTATTTCTTATGTATTTACAAATCTTACAAATCAAGAATCTTATCCTACAAATTATGATAAATTACAATGATATATTAATTTTGAGTTGTTTATTTGAAACAATGTGCTAATTCAATTCCTAATGATCAAACCACTTAGCTATCTGGGTAACTATAGGGCGGCTTATTCGTTCCCAGCATGTTCAAAGATATATAAAAATAATAAAAGTGTTAGGTACAGAGTGAATTGAAATTTTCAGTTTTACCTCTACGAGTACATCGTGTAGGCTAAACGAAATATTTAAGATGAGAAGGAATGAAATGGTGTCATGAAAACAGGCAAGGAAACTGTAGAACTTCAAAAAATACTGCACGATGGTTGTCCATCACTACACTCACATGGAGCAAGATGGGATCAAACCTAGGACCTTACGGGTCAAATAAGAACTACTACAAGTGAGCCTGACCATGATTATAACATGATGAAACATTTTCCGAATTATAGTTATGGATATGGTAAAAACTAAAATTGAATTATATCTTTATTACACTTACATTCATTGGAATCGAATAGTTCATATTTTTTGAATAGAAGACACTATGAGTCATAAAATGCCAGATTTTGTATATAAGTATAATTCGATACAGTGTGAAAAAAGTTTCTTTTTTAAGCTTTAAATAAAACCTGATATTATTAATCAAAATAAAAGAATAGTAAAATGCTTATTCTTTAAACTTTAAAGTTAAAGATTCGTGAAATTATTTGAAAGTTATGTTCTTTTGTTTGGTTCTAAAATACTATGTTGAAAATCGAAGCAAGAAGGTTATTAAATAGTTATAGCACTAAACGCTAAAGAAAACAAATATAGTATACAAAATAGGTTTAGCAAAATAATCCTATCACTTATGGAATGGTATGCCATGTAGAATAACACAGCGAACAAATATTCGAACCAGCATTGAGTTTTGTATATAAGATAGTAAACGTTCGGTAGAAACGTACTTAAATTACTCTTTGCTGCATTATATTAATTGAAATGATATATAGAATACAAGTTAATATGGAAAATAGAGTTATTCAAAAGCAAGTCCTTAATAGGAACTTCTAAACAAGGAAAGTCATATCCTAATATCGGGATAGTAAAATGATAAAATTTTAAATGTATACTTCAGAAATATTTCTAGGAAGTCCTTTATACAAGAAGCTATTTACGGAAGAGAATATCTGTTTGTTAAATATATGTCTTCCATGTACCCTCAGAGAGCTGAAATGACAGGAATCAAGTCTCAACAAGTTCCTAGCTTTTCATTGTTCTGTGAGAGAGCCATTATGATATCACTTGGAGGAAGAACAAAAGCCAGTGGAGTACTACAGTTATATCGTGTCGTGTAGGTAAAATGGTGGACTCGTTGGGTTTACAAGAAAGGGACCCAAAATGACCAGCAGCAGCACTGTTGTTGCTATGTTGTTCAGGGATTGTGGGAAGTTTATGAGCTGGAGGCCAAAAGGCTTACTCTGAAAGAGAGGACAGGGTTTGTTTTAGACATAGTAAAACGAGAGAAGAAAGGGGAGGAGGTATAAAACTATGCTGAAACTTTTTGGAGCATGTTCTTAGTTTCTTGTGATGAGAAGTTGAGTTGTGCGTTGTCGGAGATTACGGTAACTGTAAGGGTGGAAAATGGTTGGGCTTTATTTAAGCCCACAGTGTAGTCACCGCTCGTGCGTACATTGCGGTGTGAAATAATGAGACGCTAGGTCTTCCTTTATACATTTTGGTTGAGCCAACTATCGCGATTCTAGAACGTTTCAACATTCAGAGAGTTTAATCATACTAAAATTATCTTTGTGCGCATACATATAACAATGGTAGATTTGGTACTTGATTTTGTGTATTGAGTAAACGATGATTGGAATTTGTAATTACGATGTTGTGGCTTGGTAACCATTACTTAACCAAATTATTTATTTTGCTAAATTCTCCGTATGTTCATTTACATTTAACATAATAATAATAATTGAAATAAACCTACAGTAAATTTGCCTTATGACCTAATGTACATTTTTCAATTTGTAGTTGATTACTTTATAGCTTCTGTTTGAAACTTATCTATAATATACTGACTATGACATGTTAATAAGATTGATCAATATAAAATATAAAGAGATGAGGCATTCGTGGTAAGCTCTTAAGTGTCAGGAAAGATCACATCAGAAAGAGGTGATACTAATACTAAAGCAGAGTATAAGAGGATTGGTAATAAGAATCTAAGACTTCTTTCTCTCGTGACTGAAAAGGAATCAATAAATGGTTGTTTTCTGATGCAACACGTGTTTGTAAGTCTTAATGCACGTATGTACTTGTTTTTTGAAGATTGATGATTAAAATTATATCAAAGGGCATATCATGTAGATTCTTAACACTATTTTATTCAATATGAAAAGGAAAACTAAAAGTTGATTAAATCAATAATCAAACCATGAAGTGATCTAAAACAACAACAAATCAAGAAAGATAATATATGGAAATTGAGATGAATTTATCAGGCATATTATGATGATATGTCTAAGAAGAATGACATATACGTATGAACGTACGTGTGTATGTGTTATTGAAACGAACGTAACGAGCTTTTGCCATTCAACTCAGTTTGCACTTACGTGTAAGTTTGTTCTCTGTAACACAATAATTCTCGCACGAATAAATCGTTTTATGCCTCATCCTAGCACATTTGGAAATAAGTGTGTTGTTAAGTGTTAAAATTCAGAAATAAAGAAAGGATGAAAAGGAGTTTAAAACTTAAAAGGTTTATACACATGCCTAAGAAGTTTCCAGAGTAAAGAAAGTACAAATTCTTTAAGAAAACTTGAGACTGTTGAAATTGGACAGGAATATACATCTTAAATCGGATATTTTCTTTAAACTTCGATGTTATATATATATCTAATATAATAAAAAGGAAGAGTTTGTTTGTCAGTGTGTCTGTCTGTATGTCTGTGCTTATGTGTGTCTCTGTGCAGCGTGGAGACTAGACGAGTGGACCGAGAGTTAAGAAAGTTTGGTCACGGGTACCACATGTGGCACGGAGTGTGAAATCATTTTTGTGGTCTATTACACGTTGCCCGTACGCCGTACGTTGATAGTATTTTGTGTCCCTGCACGTTGCGAGTATAAGGAACGTTTTGCGTTTTAAATGCACTATAACGGTCGTACGCGTACCCGATATGGCATTCTTCTCTGTTCCATTGAAGAGAAGTGCATCATAGGCCATGCACTCAACGGATATCAACACTAGTACTATTCAGTATTCCCTGCATCCTATTTGAGCTCGACCTTGGCACTTTGACAAAATGGCTTCCACACACAGTCGTGAGCATGTAAATGCTTACGATATTATAGATGTGCTTGGTGAATTGTCATGATCTGACATAAATTACGTTGATCTAGAAGGAGATTTTCAGTTAGGATGGAATGAAGGAGAAAGCGACTGTAGATCTGTGTGAAGAGATGATAATTCCGTGTTTCAGGATAATCCATGTGCAAGTTCATCATATAGTAATGTACACTCATGTCCAAAATGATTGTCGCATATCTATAACTGTCTTTTTGTGAGAGTATAATTTGATAATGATTTTGCTCCGTACCTTTAATACTGATACTATGTGTATAATCGAGAAATGTATACTTGTGATAAATTTCATAGGAAAAGAATTATAAATACGAAAATTAGAATGAGTAAAACAAAATGTTGCTAAATGGACAATAAAGTTTTATTTTCGTTTTATTGTTCTTATTTACTGCTCTTTTGATATGAAATTTGCCACATACATGTCTTTGCCGATTATACACATACTAACATTATAAGAAATTCTGGCCGAATTCGTTATCATATTACATTTCTACAAAAATATATTTATAGACATGCGACAATAATTTTGGACATGAGTGTACAAGGGTCTTCTCGTGATAACTGTTTGCTGTTTTCGAAGAAGCTGTAGGGTTTAACGTTGCTCCTGATCTTCCATGCACTCCGTTAGATTGTTTTTCTATCTTTTTTGGAGCAGATATGTTCAAACATATGTAATCGGAAACTAGTCGTTATACTCGTGATAAAATTGAGTTGCTGCGTCGTCAAGGAAAGTTGAAGTTACGTTCTATGTGGCACAAGTGGGTAACAAAGAAACTTTATGAACTGTATTACTTCTTTGCAATTATTCTTAATATGTATGTTGTTCATCTGCCGAAATGAGAGGATTATTGGTCGACAAAATCTTTTTTCTGACGAGTTTTGCAAGAAGCTTGATGTCACGTGACACATTTATGTCAATATTCTTCATGCTTCATTTGAATGACAATTCAAAGTTTGTATGTGTTGATAAACCTAACCATGTCCCCCTCTGCAAAGTAAGGCCTTACCTACTTTATTTTGTAAAAACAAAATAAAATTTAGGAGCACTTTCAACCCAGGACGAAATATACTATTCATTAGGGTATATTCCCTTTTCGCGGACGTATTCAGTTTCGAGTGTACATGAAAAACAAACCGAGTAAACATGGTATAAAGTTGTAGATTTTGTGTGATGCTCGTAATGTTCTCAACTGTGAGGTTTCCGCTGGATCCGCAGGCAATATGGAAAACAGGAACTATTATTATATAATTATTAACAATACATTTCAGCATATCAGGGATTTCTTTTTTGTATTAAGGTCATGCTTGTATGTTTTTTCTAACAAAATACACAAATAAACATTTTTGTAAAACTATTTATAGTTTCGAGAAATTAATGGTACAGTACATTAATTCAAAACCTACTACAATCACTTTCATGGATCAAAGAACTAAGAGAAAACATGAGGCTAAAAACACCGAATAATCCTCGTCCCCACAGCCATAACATAACATTAAATTCCGGTCGGTCAACAATGTGCTGCGTATGGTCATAGTGCTATAAGTGGTGCCTTAGTCCAGGCCCCAGACAAAAAATGAATCTTTCCTTTTTAAAAAAAATCGATCCAGAAGTGTCTCAGGGGGGCTGAGACAAATAAAATTAATCCAAAATGACCGATGTTAGTGTCAAATCCATAGTTTTCGCGGTCGCTGAAATGAATGGTGATAGTTCCACAGGCGTTGACTTCCAAATACAGCCTTCATACGAAGAATGGGTATCTGGAATGAATTTAAAATAAAACTCATCTAAGTTGGGGCCTGGACTAAGGCACCACTTATGGCTCTATGACGTACGCCATACATTGTTGACCGACGGCCCATGTTACGTTATGTTACGTCTGTGGGGACGAGAGTTTTTTGGAGTTTTTAGCCCCATATGTTTTCTTAGTTCTATCAATCCATGAAAGTGTTTGTAATAGGTTTTGAATGAATGTACCTTTACGTTCTCAATACTATAAATAGTTTTACAAAAATGTTTATTTGTGTATTTTATTAGCCGAAACATACAAGCATGATTTTAATACAAAAAAGAAATAATTTCTATGCTGAAATGTATTGTTAGTAACTATATAATAATATTTACTGTGTTCCATACTCTCTCTCTCTCTCTCTCTATATATATATATATATATATATATATATATATATATATATATATATATATATATATATATATGTGTGTGTGTGTGTGGGTGTGTGGATATGTGTGTGTGCGTGTGTGTGTGTTGTGTGTGTAGTGTGTTTGTGTGAGTAGAAAATAATCTTCAGCAATAATTTTCAAAAACGATTCAATTTTGATACAAAAAGACATATACTTTATTTTCTTTAAGACTTTCTAATGATTCTCACTAGTCCGGATTGGAGTCTGTGAAAAAAGGAAGGAAAATTACCTCCACATTAAACAGGTGTTTTAGCCTTCCCGACTCTGAGTGACTGATATATGTACATGTACAAGAGTTAATTTCAGTATCTCATGCTCAAATGTAGTATTCAACAGATTTTTTTATTACACGTCATCTTGTTTTTTATATATACACACTTGGCAAAATAGAAAGAAATAGCTCGTTTAAGTAAAACTAAAATATTAATTTAATTTAACATAAATTAATTTAATACTTTTTTTTTTTAAAAAAAAAAAAGAAGGTGCCCTCGTATAGAAGTGAGCAACTTTCCCGACATTACTAACCTCTATACAGTGATTTGAGTGATGACATTACTCGACTGTTTCATTTTTTGATCTTAGGTCACTCAAGATCCAAGCTACGCAACTAAAAATTGACTATATGCATGAGTAAGTTAATCAACATTTTCATATACAAATTAAGATTCTCGAAAATATTATCTGTCCCATTCGTCTAATATCTAGTAAAAATGTCAAAAATGCATTGCTTTAATAAGTTATTGCATACAAAGTTATCAAAAAATAATATTACCCCGATTATTAACATATATCGTGCTATTTTGAACGTCCATGACTCAAATCCATCTTCTTTTTAACAACGTATACTCACAGAATAAACGGAAAATTAAATCTAAAGCGATTGTCCAAAACTTCATTATTTCACACTGAGTTAAATAGTAGATTTACTTGAAACGAAGTTCTGTTATACAACATAATAAAAGTCCTTGAGTAAGATTATCCTGTGTAAGAATGTGTATGGGCAAATGCACGAGCTAACTCAACTCAATATAAGTTTACGTTCTAAAGGCACTTCAAACAAGATATACTTTGTGCACAAAATATCTCAAGTGCATGTAGTGCTCGGTCTCTAGACATCAAAGCTCTCTTTATGCATATACTGCATTCTTCATGTTTAGAACTGCACGCACGGAATGTGGGTATAATGTTGCATGTTATCCAAGAGAGTACAGAATTTACACAGTATTTAAATGTCTTTTCTTCCTCACAAATTTAATCAGCTATAAAGCTAGTTTACCTATTGTCTAGACAACATGAAGAAAGCTTAGGCATCCTCTCCCTCTCTTAGCAGTGTTGACAATTCATTGCATTAAAAGCTCACAATTAAGTAAATATCTTGTTTTTTTTCTTTGTGAGTTTAATGTTGAAAACTGATCAACAAAATACCTTACGAATAAAAATGAAATGAAATGAAATTTTTTAGTTTTACGTTTCACGGTTATGCCGGTTAGGCTAAAGGAGACGGTGATGATGAGAGATGAATGAAATGGTGGAATGAAGAAAGTGGGAGGAAACGGGAGAACCCCGAGAAAACCCACGCACACGGTACCTTACGAATAAAATATGATGACTGAGACAATAATAATTTGGTTTGCGACATTGTAATATTGTGTTTCTAATCTGATAATTTTTATAAAGGTAAACAGTTTGTCGCTTCGAAAACACTTGCAAAAAAAAAAAAAGAAAAAAAAAAAGATTTCAATAAGTCCTAAGTTTTGGAAAATGGAAATTAAGGTATATTTGTCAAAAACACGTGTATAAATGCTAACGATTTTTATGAAGTTGTATTTTTTACTGCAAAAGTTGACTTTAACTTTATCATACCTGTTACTGAGAAGGGCACAGATTTTTAGACGTTTTCAACACTTTAACTACCAATTCTCATGATAGAATGTTTTACCCTGGTGCCAGTAGCGTTCACTAGCCTATTGAATAATACATGAAGTATGCATAAAATATAATATGTACATATGACCTCCGTTGGTAGTACAACTGTCCATAAAATATATGCTTAGGATGCAAAAAGCGTTAATACCGTAACTGAAATTATGATTATGAATGGATGAAAACATATTGAAATGATGTGTTAGTATATTCTTATTTATACGATGTGATACACATTGTTAAATCTTATCCCACTAACGTATGTGATGGAAACTATTGTATAACAAAACAGGATTTTTTTAAAAAAAACAAGGCAATAGCTGCACAATATTTTGGGAAGTATTGTCATATCAAGCAATTATCCGTGATACACAGTAGAAGGGATTTTTACACCACGTGCACAGTCAGTGGTGGTGAACCCAATGAGATTCTTTCCTCACCATGTTATGAAACTACTGTTACATAAATAATAATGAGGTTACAGAATAGAAAGTTGTTGTGTATGAGTACTTTGCCCGAAGCTAAATAACCTATACATTTATAGAATCGAAGACATTTAAATATAATTTAATTTGTATTGACATTATTCTAAATGTAAATGAAAAATAGCAACTATCTTAATTTTAGAGCAGCTAGTTTTACAGCTTTAAATAGTGATCTTCATTGAGACTTCAGACATACATACTATTGTAGTATTGCGAGTATGCGTAGAAGCATTTTAATATCTGCTTGATTGATGACTGATATCCTTACAAAATTTCTTAGATGGACTATAATCCTGAAAGAGAAATAATACACCGGGAATCGAACACAGGGTTCACGCGCACAGAAAGAAATATACACATTACAATGAAATGCACTTGAATAAAATATAGTAGTACGAATGTGGCACTTATTTACGTACAAAAGAAAAGTCAAATATATTGTAATACTGAAACTGGTGCCCTGCTATATTATATGTTAAAAGTAATACGCATGATTGATATTTCAAGAACAGCCATTTGGAAAACAAAATTTAATAAATTGAATATAACTGAGAATATATATATATATATATTACTGGATTACTGGCACTGATCTCAGAACATGCCCATAAAGAATGCAACGCATTTCAATTATTAAATTGGAGTGTTAAATACATGTACGGCCTTTTTTTTAAAAAAAAGTAGCCACTCCCCATATTTCAAAAGACCAGTAATGTGACCCACAATTGCAATTAAAACAAACAAAAATGAAAGTTCTTCGGCTAACTGAGACCTTTACTTAGAGTCAAACTTTCAGAATTTCCTAGTACGGGTAGTAGAATATCGCCTTCTACGACGCAATGAGAGATCAAGATGTTTTGAAAATCACTTTACTTCTTGTGATTCTAAACTTTACATTGCATTTTTAAAAAGTGTATGTATAGTGATATATGTAAATATTGTGGTGAGAAGTTCAAGCATTGGCTGAAGGTTTGAAAATAGAGAATTAAATATGAGATTTTTTTCCTTTAGGGGCTTCGTAGTAGCGTTTTTTCATATTACCTACGTCATTTAAATAGTGCTTCTAATGAAATAACGATGTCAAGTAGAAGAGACTTTGACCTCCTTAAATTAAAAGCTATTAGACTTTATTAATGAGATATAATTTTGTAAAAAAAAAAATAGCACTAAATCGCATTGCATGTCTTTGATCGTAGGAATCAACAACCACAAATATTACAGTGTTTGCAAAAATGATTCATTCGTTTTCAAAATACCATAGTTTTAAAAGTATTACTCGTACACATATGAACCACAAACTCACCTGTTTGTATTGTGTATTCCAGGTGGCAGCAGGATCCATTATCTTTCCAATCGGGTATTGCAATTTGGCAGTAAGAGGTTAGTACCTGCTGAAAATGGGGAGAAAGCAAGGAAAGAGACGTCGTCTGGATGTATGTCGTATCACCAAAGGGGCACATATTGAACATTTGTAGATGGTAACTTGGTGAGTTTGTGGTTCTTTTCGTGTATATGTGTCTTTCATGTGTGTGTGCGTAATTCTTTTTGGAAATATAACATTTTCAAAATGAATGAATCATCTATGCTAACCCTGTATTATAAGCGTGGAAGTGTAATATTAAAGACAAAATATGAAACGTCATTTACATAGCTAGGTTGCTGAAAAGAGAAGTCTTTAACTAATTAGTAAGCATTTTAATTAGCTAATGTCAACGATCAGGGCAAAATTAATTTAGATTTAGGATAATTGATTCGACATAGGCCACGAACCTTTTATTTATTTATTTATTACTCAATAACTTGGCTCAGTAAATTCTTTAAAGACATGGTCGTTGACATAACTGTTCTCTATGCTTGGCTCAACACATATTTCTATAATATACAGCCAGAGATTATATTTGCTTGTTTCAGAGTTAATTATTCTTGTAGTTTATTATGAATTGAAATATGATGATTTCAGAATTACGATATAGTAACATACGATTTTAAATGAAGAAACACTTAACTATATTTACTTTTAAGTAATAGCCTTACTGTGCGAATAAGGCTGAACAGACTGCAAAGTGAGAATATAGAAAAGGAGAACTTAATTGCTATACATAAGAAATTAGCTTGTTAATTAGAATTTGAGTTTCAACTTGTCAATAACATGAGAATGAGTGTTAATTAAGAGTTAATTAACTTTAGAGATTGAAGATACACAATTTTTTAAAAAAAAGACTCAGGAAAGGTTAAATTACAGCGAAAACAAAATCTTCTTGAAACAACATCGTAAGAAAGAACAACAAAATGATTATCTAAAGAAAGGTACACACCTAAATAAACACTAATTTTTATATTATGTAGTATTTTGAAGAACAAACCTCAATGTTATTATGGTGAAAGTAACAACATTTCTTAATTTCTTAATTAATAATATCATAAGTGATATAGCAATCAAAGACAAGGAATTTGGATTAAGTATAAAACAAATAATATTTTGATATAGAAAGTGATGTCCTCATAACTATAGATGTTTAATTTGTATCAAACAAGTGAATTGAACCAAAATCAGAAACGTTAAGTACGCTTTAGGATAATGACGATAATCTAAAATATAAATTCCAACAATAAGAATATTTACTTAGAAAACATATCAACTAAAAATGACGTATTCTTTATTCAGATTTGAAATAACTATATGTCACTAAATCGTTAAATACGTCACGAACCATATTAAACACATTTAGGAAGTAAATTGAATAAACTTTTAATGATTCATTTTTTGTTTGTTGCAGTTAAGCGCTCCATTTTTCACAATGTGCGTGAACCTAGAGTTAAGGTGGAATTCTAACTACAGTGATGAGTCCTGACTTTATTGCTTTTCACTGAGAATCAACCCCGGGATCATGTGCAACGAAAGGTACATGTACTACCTACTTGACCACCCAAAACGGATTATAATGATTTTATATGATGGCTATGCGTATATACTAGACCATATAATAAAGGCTATGCTACCAAGCATTCTGTTATTTCAACAAACAAAATGCATTAGTTCCATGAAAACACCTAAAATTAGTCATGATTTAATATTTTGTTTTCTACGAAAATGTAGGTTATGGATTTTTAATTTAAACTATTAATACTGGACTACATTTTAACGCTGTAATGATGAAATCAATTAAATCTTATTTTAATAAATGCATGATTCTTACTCTTTAAAGTGATCGTGCGATAAGCAAGTTACTACACTGATAATTACGATTTAAAGCTAAATCAATTACTCTCTCTTCTCAGTGTTTCAATCACTTTGTATACACGATACATACTCGGTTGGAAAGATTGGAGTTTAGCGTCTCTTTCACAAAGTAAGCTATATGAAACTTACACATATATTTTCATGTAAAAACCAAACATCATGGATTTCCACTAGGAAATGGACACGGATGTCTTGTGATGAAGATGCATATGCTAACAATATGCCCACGAGGGAAAACTGTTGGGTGAATGAAGTTCTCTTACAACATACTGGGAACCTTTATATCCAGCAATTGAAGAACTTAGTGTAAGAAGGGGACAGCTCCAGTTGTACATTTGGTTCAGGATTGAAAGAAAAAAATGTAAAAAAACAACAACGAATATTTGTACTTTAGCCTACAAACTTTTGTAAAGAGAGGTAATATTCTAGGGGTAAAACTTTCTTTACAAAAAGTTTGGAGACTAAAGTACAAATATTGACTTTTCAACATTTTTTCTTTCAATCCTGAATCAAATGCACAATTGGAGTTGTTCCCTTTTTGCCCCGAGATCTTCAATTTTAGACTATCTTCTTCCATTCATTGCGTCAACTATATTAAATTAATGAAAATGAATTGTATATTCAAAATCTTAGAAGAAACGTGTTATTTTGCTTTTGTGGTCAGTTTTTCAATAGAAATAATCAGCCTAATAATGATGAAACCTTTTATTCTAAACTTTCAATAACTGACTGTGGTGATAACAAGCTGTGATAGTTAATTTCACAATAATAATAATGCTAATGAAGTTTGACTAAAGTACTATATTTTAGTTTATTACCCTGTATAATGTTTTAATTATTGTGTATTTCAATATCGCGCTTTTCATTAGCATATTTAAGTCTCCTATTAAACACAGGGACGCATTGTTCTTTCACAAGTTGGCGACTGCTATGCACATTGGTTAAATTAAACTTTTAAATTAAACTTAAAATTAATTACTTTGTATTTATTAGAGTATTTCTAAGAAACAAAAGTAAATGTTAAATTATACTGTCCTCTGCTATATTTGTTGCAGTTTCAGTGTGCATCATGTTGGAAGGTCAGTGAAAAGATGTTAGTAAGCTACATTCAAGCACGAAATAACACCATCGGCACCTTTATTATTTATTTTTATCAGGATACATAAGCACTTGAATGTCAAGGGGATAAGGATAACCGCAATGCACTCGCACACATTTTTCATTGCGTGAAGATAGAACTAATATTTTTCTTCCCCATAATGGTCTGCAACCCGCAAAATAGAATTGTTGATTTGGTTGCGGACTCCACCAGGCGGTGCGATAATTTTTTGGTAAAAGGTTGTTATAAAAGTTAGAAAAACTATTGTTACAATACACATTTTTTAAATGTTACTCTAGGAGAATAGGCATTTCATACGTCTATTCGACTTCCATCAATTATTAAAGTTGAACTAAAAGTATGCTAAAATGTATGTCACTAATGATAGTTTCTTTCTTTCTTTTTATCATTGTAAATTTGATGTTAATACTAAAGCACGAGTAAAAAATGCTCTTTTTTTACAAGCCTCTTCACAAAATTTCTAACCAAGTAGAAATGAATCGCTGAGTGAAAAAGAAAGAAACTTCAAATTTTGCGAAAACGATTTCAATATATAAATTGCTCATTTTACATGACGAATTTAGATTTGATTTTACATTTACACAATGTACAGTCGGGACAAAGTTTCTGCTGGGTGAAGAAAATAATAATATGAAGTTTTCAAGTGCAGATAGGATGGTAATTAAATTTTAAACTTTGTTAACAAGTTTATATGTTAATTATGAAATTTTGCGTACGATGCTTCATTTACAAACACAGCATAAGGAAATTATGGATTTATCCTATATGTATAATGTGAATGATTATATGCAATCACTAAAAGAAATTACATACATAATTTGTGAGTATGTTCAGGTTGACTTAAATTTTGATTTGCAATCATTTGGCAAAAATTTGTGTTCACATTTTAAAAATACATACCAAGAAACAAGTTATTTTGCTGTTAATTTACACATATAAAGTCACACGTTTATGAAGGTTCCCGCTTCCGATTTGTTGTTCTTCCACTGTCATCGAGAAAAGTATACTCGTTGTGAAAGTATCAAATATATTGGAATATTGGAGCAGCATAAGTGGATAGCAAACATTAAAAGGCCACGTAGTATCGTCTAAACATGTAATCATGTTAGAAAAATCATATGTAAATGAATACATAATCACGTAACGAAATTTTCATAAATGACAAAACAAATACCTTTGTACTACTTCGTAACAATTCCATTTCCCTTTTCCTGCTAAGAATTAGGGAAATTATTTTTGAGTTTTGTTAATTTTCTTTCAGGTGGTTTGAATCGTTTGGATGCTTTGTTTTTCAGGAAAGAGACTAAACATAAATTTCAAACTCTAAAGAATAATAATAACTTTCATTGAACTATTAGTTTGCAATTTTCTGTATTCATGAAATAGAAACGTCTTTCAAGAAAATGGTCAAAGACTCCAATTCAAGTACTGGATGCTCAATAATGGTGTACGTCTAATTACAAAATCAATGCTACTGGAATTTTGACATGTTTAGGTATAGCATATTATATGTAAGAATATGGGAACATGTTACGAGATATGAACGTTTCTCTCAAACTTATTGCAGCACATAAACTACATCTATAGTAGAAAAGGCAATTCTTAATACAAGTTAAATTCCTTTCTATTAGTTCTTGTAAAGTTTTCGATCTACTTGGAGTGGTTCCTTATGTGTTTAATCGAATATTCATATTACTGATTTTTAAATAAAATGAAATAAAAGAAAGAATAAATCCATAAACATTACTATAGAAAACGAATTATGATCCTCTTAAGAGGAAACGTTATGTATGTTAGACAGTTTCATAAGAACCGGGTACCACTCAGAATACCTCGAATCAGTTTCACAAGCAAATCTTTTTTCTGTACTTTTCAATGTCTCCTAATTTTCTTTGTACAAGTATTCTCAAGTATATTTTGTAGCATTATATTAGCAGAACAACAAAAGCGGAAACATAAACGAAATTGCAAATATAGAAAAAGTACTGTAGAAATCTTCATACGTATGAGAAAAACGAATAAAATGAGAAGAAATGGCGGGAAAGAAAGTTACATTAAAAATGTATAAGGAGGACTGTGCTACACTACAATTAATATTTAACATTTTTATAAGACGAAGTGTGTTCAATAGATATCGAACCTTCGGTTACCAAAAATATTTTTATTGATTTGGAAATCCGAAACACTAATCCGTTTCAAAGTAGCTCCTTCGTCGTGCTAACACTTCTATCAGCGCTCAAGCCATTGCTAGAAACACTTCTGGAACGCAGGTTTTCGAACGGCAAGGAACCGTGCCGTCGCATGACGTCTTCTTTTGACTCAAATCGGGTCCGTTTTAGTGACTTCTCAAATTGAGAAATAACCAAAAGTCACAAGAAACGATGTCGGGTGGGTAGGGAGTCCGATGACACACAGGAATGTTATGTTTGTCGATGAAGGCCTGAATCGAATTTTGCAAACACTCAACTCTTGCCCAAATTCTTGTTTAAAATTGAATGTAACGATCCTATTGAATGGTTTCTTCTTACCTTGGTGTCACCAAGCTTTTCGTAGAATTTGATGCAATATCGTTTCTCACATTTTCTTGTAATTTTCCCAAAAAAACTGAAATCACTTGACCCGACAACAAATTTGAGGTAGTTAGTGACTACTTCAAATATATGCCTGTAACAAAATCCCTGAATAAAAGTTTTTGCGTGAGTACCGCAGGATTCTGTACATGTATTTTGGGATAGAGCACATATGAAATATTAAGTGAATTCTTGACTCGACAACGGTATGTCAGATAGTATTGGTGCTATTGACTTTTAAGTTTATTTGTCCATGTTTTCGGCAGCCTATAGCTCCTAAATGACGGATTTCTGAGCCGAAGTTTGTCTATAATTTCTGCCTTATCTTGGTGTCAGGAATCACTTCCCAAACGTTGTTTCTGTTGTTTTGAAACATCCTTTATATTACAATATCACAATTACTCACTTATATTACAATTAAACATCTACGTTTTTTGTTATTTATGTTTTGCATGGCTACCTTTAGTTTTATCAAAATTCAGCATTTGCTTTAATTTATTGTCCGCTACTAATGAATATTATTTGAGGTAATCTATTAACTTTATCGTAATTCAGGCAACACTTAGGGTCAGTTCACTGTGATAGTTTCTGCTTATAAGACCCGAAGTAATAATGGAATTTATCTCTAAACGAATCTGCTTATAGAATAAACTCGCTAAAGCTCGCTGGGGGCTCCGCCCCCAGGCCCCCAGTCAGGCCTTTGCCATGAGGTGTCATGTTCTAGAAAACTATTCCTTCAGGAATTCACTTCCCTTTACAGCAGACACCTGTTACCAACACATACTTCAATTCAACCGGTATTATTCCTTCCATGTAACTTTGAAAAGCAAACACACAATTTATTAGAAAGAACTCTATTACTACTTCTACTCTGGCAATCATGTGCATGGCTTTTTATGTACACTTTGCGCACACCTATACATGTTAGAGACAATAACAGAATTTATTTTCTCAAACATAAACAGCGGACACTGTCTTCCAATAGCCTACCTATTAAACCTTGCATTTTGCGAAAACACTCACTGTTTACAAATGTGATTTTTGCAACCTTTCAAATATTTATTCGTAGCATTTTTTAATATTATGTTTTGCAGTGTAATTTAGTACAATGTAATATAATAGTGTCCTTGTAGTTAATTGTACATATTACCAGCAGGTAAAGTAATTCATATCTGTGATATAAGGGTGGGAAAATATTTCAGTCTTCCTGCACATTTATTCTTGTATTTACAATGAAGACTACAATTTACTAGATAATTTACAAATATGAATATTGTTGGAGATTGTTTAAATTGTTTTTCATAGCATTTGAGTGAACACTACTTTTGTACTATAATGTAGTACAGTGGATTATAATGGAAACCTTGGGCATAGTTGTACATATTACCTCAGCAAGATTTCTTGAAAAGTTTCATATATACTGCACAAATTCTTGCAGTCTCCCTGTATATTTATTCATGTATTTTCAATGAAGACCTACAATTTGTAGGTGATTTACAAATATGATTATTGTTGGAGGATTTTTAAACATTTGTTGGTATCATTTGAGAAAACACTATTTTGCCCTGTAATATAGAAAAGTCCCTTATAAAAGAACCCTTCGGCATAGTAGTACATATTACCTGCAGCAAGACTTTTTGAAATATTTCATATTTACTGGACAATTTCTTGCAGTCTACCTGTATCTCTCGTCTTGTATTTTTATGAAGACTAAATTGGTTCGTAATTTACAAATATGAATTTTGTTAAGGCTTTTTAAACATTAGTTCATAACATTTGATTGACCACCAGTTTTTGCACAATAACGTAGTACACTGTATTACAATGCTGTCCTTTGGTCCAAAGTAATTATTGGGCAGCAAGACTTGTTGAAATGATTATTTATACTGGACAATTACATACAGTCTTCCTCTATCTTTACTCTTATATTTTCAATGAAGACGTTTATTTACCAGGTAATTTAAAATATGAATATTATTGGAGGCTTTTAAAAAAAAAATGTTTATAGCAACTTAAACAACACCACTTTCTACACTGTAGTAAAACATTGTACTAGAATCGTGTCTTTCAAATTTCTTATTACAATCAAATAACAAGAGATCGTTTCCTTAATCATCCTAAAAAACACATATATATAACACGATTACTATTCCGATTTTAGAGGTGTAACTCGCTAAAGCTCGCTGGGGGCTCCGCCCCCAAGCCCCCAGTCAGGCCTTTGCCATGAGGTGTCATGTTCTAGAAAACTATTCCTTCAGGAATTCACTTCCCTTTACAGCAGACACCTGTTACCAACACATACTTCAATTCAACCGGTATTATTCCTTCCATGTAACTTTGAAAAGCAAACACACAATTTATTAGAAAGAACTCTATTACTACTTCTACTCTGGCAATCATGTGCATGGCTTTTTATGTACACTTTGCGCACACCTATACATGTTAGAGACAATAACAGAATTTATTTTCTCAAACATAAACAGCGGACACTGTCTTCCAATAGCCTACCTATTAAACCTTGCATTTTGCGAAAACACTCACTGTTTACAAATGTGATTTTTGCAACCTTTCAAATATTTATTCGTAGCATTTTTTAATATTATGTTTTGCAGTGTAATTTAGTACAATGTAATATAATAGTGTCCTTGTAGTTAATTGTACATATTACCAGCAGGTAAAGTAATTCATATCTGTGATATAAGGGTGGGAAAATATTTCAGTCTTCCTGCACATTTATTCTTGTATTTACAATGAAGACTACAATTTACTAGATAATTTACAAATATGAATATTGTTGGAGATTGTTTAAATTGTTTTTCATAGCATTTGAGTGAACACTACTTTTGTACTATAATGTAGTACAGTGGATTATAATGGAAACCTTGGGCATAGTTGTACATATTACCTCAGCAAGATTTCTTGAAAAGTTTCATATATACTGCACAAATTCTTGCAGTCTCCCTGTATATTTATTCATGTATTTTCAATGAAGACCTACAATTTGTAGGTGATTTACAAATATGATTATTGTTGGAGGATTTTTAAACATTTGTTGGTATCATTTGAGAAAACACTATTTTGCCCTGTAATATAGAAAAGTCCCTTATAAAAGAACCCTTCGGCATAGTAGTACATATTACCTGCAGCAAGACTTTTTGAAATATTTCATATTTACTGGACAATTTCTTGCAGTCTACCTGTATCTCTCGTCTTGTATTTTTATGAAGACTAAATTGGTTCGTAATTTACAAATATGAATTTTGTTAAGGCTTTTTAAACATTAGTTCATAACATTTGATTGAACACCAGTTTTTGCACAATAACGTAGTACACTGTATTACAATGCTGTCCTTTGGTCCAAAGTAATTATTGGGCAGCAAGACTTGTTGAAATGATTATTTATACTGGACAATTACATACAGTCTTCCTCTATCTTTACTCTTATATTTTCAATGAAGACGTTTATTTACCAGGTAATTTAAAATATGAATATTATTGGAGGCTTTAAAAAAAATGTTTATAGCAACTTAAACAACACCACTTTCTACACTGTAGTAAAACATTGTACTAGAATCGTGTCTTTCAAATTTCTTATTACAATCAAATAACAAGAGATCGTTTCCTTAATCATCCTAAAAAACACATATATATAACACGATTACTATTCCGATTTTAGAGGTGTAATTCCACGGACGCGGGCCCGCTACATACCAGTACTATGTGAGCAGTAAGTAGGAAACACAAAATCTGAGGAATTGAGTAGTGTAGGGGAACGACGTGAGCCTACTGTGCAAAAGACCTGGGTTCGATCCCCAACAAGTTTTTCTCTCACTTTTTCTTTCTTTGAAAGTTTATTTTTATAGCATAGGTGATTGAAAATAAGCTTGACTTTATTATATACGCCATTTCATTCCAACCGGACCCGCAATTAAAGCTATTAAATCGAAACGGGCACTTTTCCACGTATCTTATATATATTAAAATTATGTACGCTGCCGACGAGACAATTTTCAAAGGTGCCCATTTGTGTGTGTGTGTGTGCGTGTATGAGCGTGCGTGCGCAGTTGCGTACGCAGGAATTTATTTCGGGAAGGGCCAAACACAATATCAGTGTATTTTATATTGAAATTCCTAAACTTGTCCCAAAAATTAGGCTAAATTTACTCAAAAGTTGGAATTTCGGTGGTGGTCCGCACCCCCAGGACCCACCCCCTGCGTACGTCCCTGTGTGTGTGTGTATTTCCTTAAAATTAATATTTTATACTTTCCATTTGTGGTATTCACTTCAAATTTGGTATACGCATGTATCTTAACGAGGAACATAAAAGGGGAGAGAGATATTTTGCAATCGTTTCTGGTTTGAAGCAGACACTGTTGTCGCGAGACAAAATGTATTGTTGTCTTGTATGGACACTATATCGTGAAAATGATGCCCAATGTTTCTTTCAGATTCTTTTTGGGGGACATTGCCTCCTCAGAGCGCCCCTGGCGAGATCAAAATAATACGTTTATAATACAATAACAAATAGAATGTTATCAGCAGTGCCCCCGGGGTAATACTCCCCCGCGAACATTGCTTCCGATAGAGACACTGGTGATGCTCCATTTCCAAAGCTACATATGTTTGATTTTAAATACTTCAGTATCGTCTCGAAACTTTACACGAACATACTGCCTAGTTTCGAGACCATCTCAACTGTTAGCGTATAAATATATCCTTTCCGTCTGTCTGTAATAACGAAAATATTTTGTTCACGCAATGCCAACAGAAACTATTTTGATAAAACGAAGCAACGTAATAAGAAAAAAAAGAGGGTTTGACGGGGAATCGAACCCAGACCTGCTACTCAGAAAGCAGACACTTTACCGCGGAGCTAACTTACTACGTTGAATTCTGTTTGTTTTATTCTCCTCAATACCGCACATAAGAGTCCAAATGAAGGCAATTGAAAAATATGGCAATTTTGAATTCAAGATGGCGACTTCTCCAATGATTTGTTTCTTCACTTAAACTGAACTACGTCCTTAATAACATAGCGAAACCTGGCTTACCTACCAAGAGCACAACTTACAATTTTCATGGTTACAAATATTTGAGCCGCCATTTTGAATCGAAGATGGCGACTTTTCCAACATGTCGGATTTTTCCCCTCACATGCCCTGTAATCTACACACTTGAACGCAATTTCGTGATTCCACCATATCTACAAGTTGTGTAGAATTAGACGCCCCCTTATAACATTCCTAGCACTTTCTTACACCGAACATGACTATTTTTTCAAGTTTAAGGGCGGATTCGCAAACTACGCATCAGAATAAACATCACCTCGAAATTTCAACGTCCTACATACAGCCATTACAAATTTCACATTTTTTCGATTTGCGCCGCGAAACGAAAACGAATTTTAATGTTTTTTTTTCTATCATAAACTATGTTCCTAGCTTCACTGCCTGACAAAATATGACGTTTCTATCGTGTGCGGAACTACTCTAAAAACCAGCATTTCGAAACGACGAAAAATTTCGACACTTCATTTACATGGAAAATGTCGCCTTTTTCGTGATATCGGAATTTTCCCATTACTCACATCCCATGATGAACAAGTATGCAAAATTCGGTGTTTGTATGTTTTGTAGAAGTATGCAAACAATTAAGTGTGTTTCCGACTTTAGACGTATATAATTCCACGGACGCGGGCCCGCTACATGCCAGTACTATGTGAGCAGTAAGTAGGAAACACAAAATCTGAGGAATTGAGTAGTGTAGGGGAACGACGTGAGCCTACTGTGTAAAAGACCTGGGTTCGATCCCTAACAAGCTTTTCTCTCACTTTTTCTTTCTTTGAAAGTTTATTTTTATAGCATAGGTGATTGAAAATAAGCTTGACTTTATTATATACGCCATTTCATTCCAACCGGACCAGCAATTAAAGCTATTAAATCGAAACGGGCACTTTTCCACGTATCTTATATATATTAAAATTATGTACGCTGCCGACGAGACAATTTTCAAAGGTGCCCATTTGTGTGTGTGTGTGTGCGTGTATGAGCGTGTGTGCGCACTTGCGTACGCAGGAATTTATTTCTGGAAGGGCCAAACTCAATATCAGTGTATTTTATATTGAAATTCCTAAACTTGTCCCAAAATTAGGCTAAATTTACTCAAAAGTTGGAATTTCGGTGGTGGTCCGCACCCCCAGGACCCACCCCCTGCGTACGTCCCTGTGTGTGTGTGTATTTCCTTAAAATTAATATTTTATACTTTCCATTTGTGGTATTCACTTCAAATTTGGTATACGCATGTATCTTAACGAGGAACATAAAAGGGGAGAGAGAGATTTTGCAATCGTTTCTGGTTTGAAGCAGACACTGTTGTCGCGAGACAAAATGTATTGTTGTCTTGTATGGACACTATATCGTGAAAATGATGTCCAATGTTTCTTTCAGACTCTTTTTGGGGGACATTGCCTCCTCAGAGCGCCCCTGGCGAGATCAAAATAATACGTTTATAATACAATAACAAATAGAATGTTATCAGCAGTGCCCCCGGGGTAATACTCCCCCCGCGAACATTACTTCCGATAGAGACACTGGTGATGCTCCATTTCCAAAGCTACATATGTTTGATTTTAAATACTTCAGTATCGTCTCGAAACTTTACACGAACATACTGCCTAGTTTCGAGACCATCTCAACTGTTAGCGTATAAATATATCCTTTCCGTCTGTCTGTAATAACGAAAATATTTTGTTCACGCAATGCCAACAGAAACTATTTTGATAAAACGAAGCAACGTGATAAGAAAAAAAGAGGGTTTGACGGGGAATCGAACCCAGACCTGCTACTCAGAAAGCAGACACTTTACCGCGGAGCTAACTTACTACGTTGAATTCTGTTTGTTTTATTCTCCTCAATACAGCACATAAGAGTCCAAATGAAGGCAATTCAAAAATATGGCAATTTTGCATTCAAGATGGCGACTTCTCCAATGATTTGTTTCTTCACTTAAACTGAACTACGTCCTTAATAACATAGCGAAACCTGGCTTACCTACAAAGAGCACAACTTACAATTTTCATGGTTACAAATATTTGAGCCGCCATTTTGAATCGAAGATGGCGACTTTTCCAACATGTCGGATTTTTCCCCTCACATGCCCTGTAATCTACACACTTGAACGCAATTTCGTGATTCCACCATATCTACAAGTTGTGTAGAATTAGACGCCCCCTTATAACATTCCTAGCACTTTCTTACACCGAACATGACTATTTTTTCAAGTTTAAGGGCGGATTCGCAAACTACGCATCAGAATAAACATCACCTCGAAATTTCAACGTCCTACATACAGCCATTACAAATTTCACATTTTTTCGATTTGCACCGCGAAACGGAAACGAATTTTAATGCTCTTTTTTCTATCGTAAACTATGCTCCTAGCTTCACTGCCTGACAAAATATGACGTTTCTATCGTTTGCGGAACTACTCTAAAAACCAGCATTTCGAAACGACGAAAAATTTCGACACTTCATTTACATGGAAAATGTTGCCTTTTTCGTGATATCGGAAT
Organism: Thermobia domestica; assembly: GCF_964235325.1. Classification (NCBI taxonomy): domain Eukaryota; kingdom Metazoa; phylum Arthropoda; class Insecta; order Zygentoma; family Lepismatidae; genus Thermobia; species Thermobia domestica. The sequence continues at coordinate 216,405,958 of NC_137461.1, read as the reverse complement.
TTTCCCATTACTCACATCCCATGACGAACAAGTATGCAAAATTTGGTGTTAGTATGTTTTGTGGAAGTATGCAAACAATTAAGTGTGTTTCCGATTTTAGAGGTATATAATAATTCCACGGACGCGGGCCCGCTACATACCAGTACTATGTGAGCAGTAAGTAGGAAACACAAAATCTGAGGAATTGAGTAGTGTAGGGGAACGACGTGAGCCTACTGTGCAAAAGACCTGGGTTCGATCCCCAAAAAGTTTTTCTCTCACTTTTTCTTTCTTTGAAAGTTTATTTTTATAGCATAGGTGATTGAAAATAAGCTTGACTTTATTATATACGCCATTTCATTCCAACCGGACCCGCAATTAAAGCTATTAAATCGAAACGGGCATTTTTCCACGTATCTTATATATATTAAAATTATGTACGCTGCCGACGAGACAATTTTCAAAGGTGCCCATTTGTGTGTGTGTGTGTGCGTGTATGAGCGTGCGTGCGCAGTTGCGTACGCAGGAATTTATTTCGGGAAGGGCCAAACACAATATCAGTGTATTTTATATTGAAATTCCTAAACTTGTCCCAAAAATTAGGCTAAATTTACTCAAAAGTTGGAATTTCGGTGGTGGTCCGGACCCCCAGGACCCACCCCCTGCGTACGTCCCTGTGTGTGTGTGTATTTCCTTAAAATTAATATTTTATACTTTCCATTTGTGGTATTCACTTCAAATTTGGTATACGCATGTATCTTAACGAGGAACATAAAAGGGGAGAGAGATATTTTGCAATCGTTTCTGGTTTGAAGCAGACACTGTTGTCGCGAGACAAAATGTATTGTTGTCTTGTATGGACACTATATCGTGAAAATGATGCCCAATGTTTCTTTCAGACTCTTTTTGGGGGACATTGCCTCCTCAGAGCGCCCCTGGCGAGATCAAAATAATACGTTTATAATACAATAAAAATAGAATGTTATCAGCAGTGCCCCCGGGGTAATACTCCCCCGCGAACATTGCTTCCGATAGAGACACTGGTGATGCTCCATTTCCAAAGCTACATATGTTTGATTTTAAATACTTCAGTATCGTCTCGAAACTTTACACGAACATACTGCCTAGTTTCGAGACCATCTCAACTGTTAGCGTATAAATATATCCTTTCCGTCTGTCTGTAATAACGAAAATATTTTGTTCACGCAATGCCAACAGAAACTATTTTGATAAAACGAAGCAACGTAATAAGAAAAAAAAGAGGGTTTGACGGGGAATCGAACCCAGACCTGCTACTCAGAAAGCAGACACTTTACCGCGGAGCTAACTTACTACGTTGAATTCTGTTTGTTTTATTCTCCTCAATACCGCACATAAGAGTCCAAATGAAGGCAATTGAAAAATATGGCAATTTTGAATTCAAGATGGCGACTTCTCCAATGATTTGTTTCTTCACTTAAACTGAACTACGTCCTTAATAACATAGCGAAACCTGGCTTACCTACCAAGAGCACAACTTACAATTTTCATGGTTACAAATATTTGAGCCGCCATTTTGAATCGAAGATGGCGACTTTTCCAACATGTCGGATTTTTCCCCTCACATGCCCTGTAATCTACACACTTGAACGCAATTTCGTGATTCCACCATATCTACAAGTTGTGTAGAATTAGACGCCCCCTTATAACATTCCTAGCACTTTCTTACACCGAACATGACTATTTTTTCAAGTTTAAGGGCGGATTCGCAAACTACGCACCAGAATAAACATCACCTCGAAATTTCAACGTCCTAGATACAGCCATTACAAATTTCACATTTTTTCGATTTGCGCCGCGAAACGAAAACGAATTTTAATGCTCTTTTTTCTATCATAAACTATGTTCCTAGCTTCACTGCCTGACAAAATATGACGTTTCTATCGTGTGCGGAACTACTCTAAAAACCAGCATTTCGAAACGACGAAAAATTTCGACACTTCATTTACATGGAAAATGTCGCCTTTTTCGTGATATCGGAATTTTCCCATTACTCACATCCCATGATGAACAAGTATGCAAAATTCGGTGTTTGTATGTTTTGTAGAAGTATGCAAACAATTAAGTGTGTTTCCGACTTTAGACGTATATAATTCCACGGACGCGGGCCCGCTACATGCCAGTACTATGTGAGCAGTAAGTAGGAAACACAAAATCTGAGGAATTGAGTAGTGTAGGGGAACGACGTGAGCCTACTGTGTAAAAGACCTGGGTTCGATCCCTAACAAGCTTTTCTCTCACTTTTTCTTTCTTTGAAAGTTTATTTTTATAGCATAGGTGATTGAAAATAAGCTTGACTTTATTATATACGCCATTTCATTCCAACCGGACCCGCAATTAAAGCTATTAAATCGAAAGGGGCACTTTTCCACGTATCTTATATATATTAAAATTATGTACGCTGCCGACGAGACAATTTTCAAAGGTGCCCATTTGTGTGTGTGTGTGTGCGTGTATGAGCGTGTGTGCGCACTTGCGTACGCAGGAATTTATTTCGCGAAGGGCCAAACTCAATATCAGTGTATTTTATATTGAAATTCCTAAACTTGTCCCCAAAATTAGGCTAAATTTACTCAAAAGTTGGAATTACGGTGGTGGTCCGGACCCCCAGGACCCACCCCTGGCGTACGTCCCTGTGTGGGTGTGTATTTCCTTAAAATTAATATTTTATACTTTCCATTTGTGGTATTCACTTCAAATTTGGTATACGCATGTATCTTAACGAGGAACATAAAAGGGGAGAGAGATATTTTGCAATCGTTTCTGGTTTGAAGCAGACACTGTTGTCGCGAGACAAAATGTATTATTGTCTTGTATGGACACTATATCGTGAAAATGATGCCCAATGTTTCTTTCAGACTCTTTTTGGGGGACATTGCCTCCTCAGAGCGCCCCTGCCGAGATCAAAATAATACGTTTATAATACAATAACAAATAGAATGTTATCAGCAGTGCCCTCGGGGTAACACTCCCCCCACCCCGCGAACACTGCTTCCGATAGAGATACCGGTGATGGTCTATTTCCAAAGCTACATATGTTTGATTTTAAATACTTCAGTATCGTCTCGAAACTTTACACGAACATACTGCCTAGTTTCGAGACCATCTCAACAGTTAGCGTATAAATATATTCTTTTCGTCTGTGTGTCTAATAACGAAAATATTTTGTTCACGCAATGCCAACAGAAACAATTTTGATAAAACGAAGCAACGTGATAAGAAAAAAAACGTAAGAAAAAAAAGAGGGTTTGACGGGGAATCGATTCCAGACCTGCTACTCAGAAAGCAGACACTTTACCGCGGAGCTAACTTACTACGTTGAATTCTGTTTGTTTTATTCTCCTCAATACAGCACATAAGAGTCCAAATGAAGGCAATTCAAAAATATGGCAATTTTGCATTCAAGATGGCGACTTCTCCAATGATTTGTTTCTTCACTTAAACTGAACTACGTCCTTAATAACATAGCGAAACCTGGCTTACCTACAAAGAGCACAACTTACAATTTTCATGGTTACAAATATTTGAGCCGCCATTTTGAATCGAAGATGGCGACTTTTCCAACATGTCGGATTTTTCCCCTCACATGCCCTGTAATCTACACACTTGAACGCAATTTCGTGATTCCACCATATCTACAAGTTGTGTAGAATTAGACGCCCCCTTATAACATTCCTAGCACTTTCTTACACCGAACATGACTATTTTTTCAAGTTTAAGGGCGGATTCGCAAACTACGCATCAGAATAAACATCACCTCGAAATTTCAACGTCCTACATACAGCCATTACAAATTTCACATTTTTCGATTTGCGCCGCGAAACGGAAACGAATTTTGATGCTCTTTTTTCTATCATAAACTATGTTCCTAGCTTCACTGCCTGACATAATACGACGTTTCTATCGTTTGCGGAACTACTCTAAAAACCAGCATTTCGAAACGACGAAAAATTTCGACACTTCATTTACATGGAAAATGTTGCCTTTTTCGTGATATCGGAATTTTCCCATTACTCATATCCCATGACGAACAAGTATGCAAAATTTGGTGTTTGTATGTTTTGTGGAAGTATGCAAACAATTAAGTGTGTTTCCGATTATAGAGGTATATAATAATTCCACGGACGCGGGCCCGCTACATACCAGTACTATGTGAGCAGTAAGTAGGAAAAACAAAATCTGAAGAATTGAGTAGTGTAGGGGAACGACGTGAGCCTACTGCGCAAAAGACCTGGGTTCGATCCCCAACAAGTTTTTCTCTCACTTTTTCTTTCTTTGAAAGTTTATTTTTATATCATAGGTGATTGAAAATAAGCTTGGCTTTATTATATACGCCGTCTCATTCCAACCGGACCCGCAATTAAAGCTATTAAATCGAAAGGGGCACTTTACCACGTATCTTATATATATTAAAATTATGTACGCTGCCGACGAGACAATTTTCAAAGGTGCCCATTTGTGTGTGAATGTGTGTGCGTGTATGAGCGTGCGTGCGCAGTTGCGTACGCAGGAATTTATTTCGGGAAGGGCCAAACTCAATATCAGTGTATTTTATATTGAAATTCCTAAACTTGTCCCAAAAATTAGGCTAAATTTACTCAAAAGTTGGAATTTCGGTGGTGGTCCGGACCCCCAGGACCCACCCCCTGCGTACGTCCCTGTGTGTGTGTGTATTTCCTTAAAATTAATATTTTATACTTTCCATTTGTGGTATTCACTTCAAATTTGGTATACGCATGTATCTTAACGAGGAACATAAAAGGGGAGAGAGATATTTTGCAATCGTTTCTGGTTTGAAGCAGACACTGTTGTCGCGAGACAAAATGTATTGTTGTCTTGTATGGACACTATATCGTGAAAATGATGCCCAATGTTTGTTTCAGACTCTTTTTGGGGGACATTGCCTCCTCAGAGCGCCCCTGGCGAGATCAAAATAATACGGTTATAATACAATAACAAATAGAATGTTATCAGCAGTGCCCCAGGGGTAATACTAACCCCCCGAACATTGCTTCCGATAGAGACACTGGTGATGCTCCATTTCCAAAGCTACATATGTTTGATTTTAAATACTTCAGTATCGTCTCGAAACTTTACACGAACATACTGCCTAGTTTCGAGACCATCTCAACTGTTAGCGTATAAATATATCCTTTCCGTCTGTCTGTAATAACGAAAATATTTTGTTCACGCAATGCCAACAAAAACTATTTGGTAAAATGAAGCAACGTGATAAGAAAAAAATGCAAGATAAAACATGGTCTGCGGGGATTCGAACCCAGACCTGCTACTCAGAAAGCAGACACTTTACCGCGGAGCTAACTTACTACGTTGAATTCTGTTTCTTCTATTCTACTCAATATACCAGATAAGAGGCCAAATGAAGGCAATTCAAAAATATGGCAATTTTGAATTCAAGATGGCGACTTCTCCAATTATTTGTTTCTTCACTTAAACTGAACTACGTCCTTAATAACATAGCGAAACCTGGCTTACCTACCAAGAGCACAACTTACAATTTTCATGGTTACAAATTTTTGAGACGCCATTTTGAATCGAAGATGACGACTTTTCCAAAATGTCGGATTTTTCCCCTCACATGAGCTGTACTCTACACACTTGAACGCAATTTCGTGATTCCACTGTATCTACAAGTTGTGTAGAATTAGACGCCCCCTTATAACATTCCTAGCACTTTCTGACACCGAACATGACTATTTTTTTTCAAGTATAAGGGCGGATTCGCAAACTACGCATCACAATAAACATCACCTCGAAATCTCAACATCCTAGATACAGCCATTACAAATTTCACATTTTTTCGATTTGCGCCGCGAAACGAAAACGAATTTTAATGCTCTTTTTTCTATCATAAACTATGTTCCTAGCTTCACTGCCTGACAAAATATGACGTTTCTATGTTGTGCGGAACTACTCTAAAAACCAGCATTTCGAAACGACGAAAAATTTCGACACTTCATTTACATGGAAAATGTCGCCTTTTTCGTGATATCGGAATTTTCCCATTACTCACATCCCATGATGAACAAGTATGCAAAATTTGGTGTTTGTATGTTTTGTGGAAGTATGCAAACAATTAAGTGTGTTTCCGATTATAGAGGTATATAATTCCACGGACGCGGCCCCGCTACATACCAGTACTATGTGAGCAGTAAGTAGGAAACACAAAATCTGAGGAATTGAGTAGTGTAAAGGAACGACTTGAGCCTACTGTGGGAAAGGCCTGGGTTCGATTCCCAGCAAGTTTTTCTCTCACTTTTTCTTTGAAAGTTTATTTTTATAGCATAGGTGATTGAAAATAAGCTTGACTTTATTATATACGCCATTTCATTCCAACCGGACCCGCAATTAAAGCTATTAAATCGAAAGGGGCACTTTTCCACGTATCTTATATATATTAAAATTATGTACGCTGCCGACGAGACAATTTTCAAAGGTGCCCATTTGTGTGTGTGTGTGTGCGTGTATGAGCGTGTGTGCGCAGTTGCGTACGCAGGAATTTATTTCGGGAAGGGCCAAACTCAATATCAGTGTATTTTATATTGAAATTCCTAAACTTGTCCCAAAAATTAGGCTAAATTTACTCAAAAGTTGGAATTTCGGTGGTGGTCCGGACCCCCAGGACCCACCCCCTGCGTACGTCCCTGTGTGTGTGTGTATTTCCTTAAAATTAATATTTTATACTTTCCATTTGTGGTATTCACTTCAAATTTGGTATACGCATGTATCTTAACGAGGAACATAAAAGGGGAGAGAGATATTTTGCAATCGTTTCTGGTTTGAAGCAGACACTGTTGTCGCGAGACAAAATGTATTGTTGTCTTGTATGGACACTATATCGTGAAAATGATGCCCAATGTTTCTTTCAGACTCTTTTTGGGGGACATTGCCTCCTCAGAGCGCCCCTGGCGAGATCAAAATAATACGGTTATAATACAATAACAAATAGAATGTTATCAGCAGTGCCCCAGGGGTAATACTAACCCCCCGAACATTGCTTCCGATAGAGACACTGGTGATGCTCCATTTCCAAAGCTACATATGTTTGATTTTAAATACTTCAGTATCGTCTCGAAACTTTACACGAACATACTGCCTAGTTTCGAGACCATCTCAACTATTAGCGTATAAATATATCCTTTCCGTCTGTCTGTAATAACGAAAATATTTTGTTCACGCAATGCCAACAGAAACTATTTTGATAAAACGAAGCATCGTGATAAGAAAAAAAAGAGGGTTTGACGGGGAATCGAACCCAGACCTGCTACTCAGAAAGCAGACACTTTACCGCGTAGCTAACTTACTACGTTGAATTCTGTTTGGTTTATTCTCCTCAATACAGCACATAAGAGTCCAAATGAAGGCAATTCAAAAATATGGCAGTTTTGCATTCAAGATGGCGACTTCTCCAATGATTTGTTTCTTCACTTAAACTGAACTACGTCCTTAATAACATAGCGAAACCTGGCTTACCTACAAAGAGCACAACTTACAATTTTCATGGTTACAAATTTTTGAGCCGCCATTTTGAATCGAAGATGGCGACTTTTCCAACATGTCGGATTTTTCCCCTCACATGCCCTGTAATCTACACACTTGAACGCAATTTCGTGATTCCACCATATCTACAAGTTGTGTAGAATTAGACGCCCCCTTATAACATTCCTAGCACTTTCTTACACCGAACATGACTATTTTTTCAAGTTTCAGGGCGGATTCGCAAACTACGCATCAGAATAAACATCACCTCGAAATTTCAACGTCCTACATACAGCCATTACAAATTTCACATTTTTTCGATTTGCGCCGCGAAACGAAAACGAATTTTAATGCTCTTTTTTCTATCATAAACTATGTTCCTAGCTTCACTGCCTGACAAAATGTGACGTTTGTATGGTGTGCGGAACTACTCTAAAAACCAGCATTTCGAAACGACGAAAAATTTCGACACTTCATTTACATGGAAAATGTCGCCTTTTTCGTGATATCGGAATTTTCCCATTACTCACATCCCATGACGAACAAGTATGCAAAATTTGGTGTTTGTATGTTTTGTGGAAGTATGCAAACAATTAAGTGTGTTTCCGATTATAGAGGTATATAATTCCACAGACGCGGACCCGCTACGTACCAGTACTATGTGAGCACTACGTAGGAAGTCCAAAATCTAAGGAAATGGGTAGTGTAGGGGAACGACGTGAGCCTACTGTGGAAAAGGCCTTGGTTCGATTCCCAGCAAGTTTTTCTCTCACTTTTTCTTTCTTTGAAAGTTTATTTTTATAGCATAGGTGATTGAAAATAAGCTTGACTTTATTATATACGGCATTTGATTCCAACCGGACCCGCAACTAAAACTATTAAATCGCAAGGGCACTTTTCCACGTATCTTATATATTAAAATTATGTACGCTGCCGACGAGACAATTTTCAAAAGGTGCCTATTTGTATGTGTGTATGAGCGTGTGTGTTTATGAGCGTGCAGTAGCATACGCAGGAATTTATTTCGGGAGGGGCCAAACACAATATCAGTGTATTTTATATTGAAATTGCTAAACTTGTCCCAAAAATTAGGCTAAATTTACTCAAAAGTTGGAATTACGGTGGTGGTCCGGACCCCCAGGACCCACCCCCGGCTTACGTCCCTGTGTGGGTGTGTATTTCCTTAAAATTAATATTTTATACTTTCCATTTGTGGTATTCACTTCAAATTTGGTATACGCATGTTCTTAACGAGGAACATAAAAGGGGAGAGAGATATTTTGCAATCGTTTCTGGTTTGAAGCAGACACTGTTGTCGCGAGACAAAATGTATTGTTGTCTTGTACGGATACTATATCGTGAAAATGATGCCCAATGTTTCTTTCAGACTCTTTTTGGGGGACATTGCCTCCTCAGAGCGCCCCTGGCGAGATCAAAATAATACGTTTATAATACAATAACAAATAGAATGTTATCAGCAGTGCCCTCGGGGTAACACTCCCCCCACCCCGCGAACACTGCTTCCGATAGAGATACCGGTGATGGTCTATTTCCAAAGCTACATATGTTTGATTTTAAATACTTCAGTATCGTCTCGAAACTTTACACGAACATACTGCTAGTTTCGAGACCATCTCAACAGTTAGCGTATAAATATATTCTTTTCGTCTGTGTGTGTAATAACGAAAATATTTTGTTCACGCAATGCCAACAGAAACTATTTTGATAAAACGAAGCAACGTGATAAGAAAAAAAACGTAAGAAAAAAAAGAGGGTTTGACGGGGAATCGATTCCAGACCTGCTACTCAGAAAACAGACACTTTACCGCGGAGCTAACTTACTACGTTGAATTCTGTTTGTTTTATTCTCCTCAATACAGCACATAAGAGTCCAAATGAAGGCAATTCAAAAATATGACAATTTTGCATTCAAGATGGCGACTTCTCCAATGATTTGTTTCTTCGCTTAAACTGAACTACGTCTTTAATAACATAGCGAAACCTGGCTTACCTACCAAGAGCACAACTTACAATTTTCATGGTTACAAATATTTGAGCCGCCATTTTGAATCGAAGATGGCGACTTTTCCAACATGTCGGATTTTTCCCCTCACATGCCCTGTATTCTACACACTTGAACGCAATTTCGTGATTCCACCATATCTACAAGTTGTGTAGAATTAGACGCCCCCTTATAACATTCCTAGCATTTTCTTACACCGAACATGACTATTTTTTCAAGTTTAAGGGCGGATTCGCAAACTACGCATCAGAATAAACATCACCTCGAAATTTCAACGTCCTACATACAGCCATTACAAATTTTACATTTTTTCGATTTGCGCTGCGAAACGAAAACGAATTTTAATAGTCTTTTTTCTATCATAAACTATGTTCCTAGCTTCACTGCCTGACAAAATATGACGTTTCTATGGTGTGCGGAACTACTCTAAAAACCAGCATTTCGAAACGACTAAAAATTTCGACACTTCATTTACATGGAAAATGTCGCCTTTTTCGTGATATCGGAATTTTCCCATTACTTACATCCCATGACGAACAAGTATGCAAAATTCGGTGTTTGTATGTTTTGTGGAAGTATGCAAACAATTAAGTGTGTTTCCGATAATAGAGGTATATAATTCCACGGACGCGGGCCCGCTACATACCAGTACTATGTGAGCAGTAAGTAGGAATCTGAGGAATTGAGTAGTGTAGGGGAACGACGTGAGCCTACTGTGCAAAAGACCTGGGTTCGATCCCCAACAAGTTTTTCTCTCACTTTTTCTTTCTTTGAAAGTTTATTTTTATAGCATAGGTGATTGAAAATAAGCTTGACTTTATTATATACGCCATTTCATTCCAACCGGACCAGCAATTAAAGCTATTAAATCGAAAGGGGCACTTTTCCACGTATCTTATATATATTAAAATTATGTACGCTGCCGACGAGACAATTTTCAAAGGTGCCCATTTGTGTGAGTGTGTGTGTACGTGTATGAGCGTGCGTGCGCAGTTGCGTACGCAGGAATTTATTTCAGGAAGGGCCAAACACAATATCAGTGTATTTTATATTGAAATTCCTAAACTTGTCCCAAAAATTAGGCTAAATTTACTCAAAAGTTGGAATTTCGGTGGTGGTTCGGACCCCCAGGACCCACCCCCTGCGTACGTCCCTGTGTGTGTGTGTGTATTTCCTTAAAATTAATATTTTATACTTTCCATTTGTGGTATTCACTTCAAATTTGGTATACGCATGTATCTTAACGAGGAACATAAAAGGGGAGAGAGATATTTTGCAATCGTTTCTGGTTTGAAGCAGACACTGTTGTCGCGAGACAAAATGTATTGTTGTCTTGTATGGACACTATATCGTGAAAATGATGCCCAATGTTTCTTTCAGACTCTTTTTGGGGGACATTGCCTCCTCAGAGCGCCTCTGGCGAGATCAAAATAATACGTTTAAATACAATAACAAATAGAATGTTATCAGCAGTGCCCCCGGGGTAATACTCCCCCCGCGAACATTGCTTCCGATAGAGACACTGGTGATGCTCCATTTCCAAAGCTACATATGTTTGATTTTAAATACTTCAGTATCGTCTCGAAACTTTACACGAACATACTGCCTAGTTTCGAGACCATCTCAACTGTTAGCGTATAAATATATCCTTTCCGTCTGTCTGTAATAACGAAAATATTTTGTTCACGCAATGCCAACAGAAACTATTTTGATAAAACGAAGCATCGTGATAAGAAAAAAAAGAGGGTTTGACGGGGAATCGAACCCAGACCTGCTACTCAGAAAGCAGACACTTTACCGCGGAGCTAACTTACTACGTTGAATTCTGTTTCTTCTATTCTACTCAATATACCACATAAGAGGCCAAATGAAGGCAATTCAAAAATATGGCAATTTTGAATTCAAGATGGCGACTTCTCCAATGATTTGTTTCTTCACTTAAACTGAACTACGTCCTTAATAACATAGCGAAACCTGGCTTACCTACCAAGAGCACAACTTACAATTTTCATGGTTACAAATTTTTGAGACGCCATTTTGAATCGAAGATGACGACTTTTCCAAAATGTCGGATTTTTCCCCTCACACGAGCTGTAATCTACACACTTGAACGCAATTTCGTGATTCCACCGTATCTACAAGTTGTGTAGAATTAGACGCCCCCTTATAACATTCCCAGCACTTTCTGACACCGAACATGACTATTTTTTTCAACTATAAGAGCGGATTCGCAAACTACGCATCAGAATAAACATCACCTCGAAATTTCAACATCCTAGATACAGCCATTACAAATTTCAAATTTTTTCGATTTGCGCCGCGAAACGAAAACGAATTTTAATGCTCTTTTTTCTATCATAAACTATGTTCCTAGCTTCACTGCCTGACAAAATATGACGTTTCTATGGTGTGCGGAACTACTCTAAAAACCAGCATTTCGAAACGACGAAAAATTTCGACACTTCTTTTACATGGAAAATGTCGCCTTTTTCGTGATATCGGAATTTTCCCATTACTCACATCCCATGATGAACAAGTATGCAAAATTTGGTGTTTGTATGTTTTGTAGAAGTATGCAAACAATTAAGTGTGTTTCCGATTATAGAGGTATATAATTCCACGGACGCGGGCCCGCTACATACCAGTACTATGTGAGCAGTAAGTAGGAAACACAAAATCTGAGGAATTGAGTAGTGTAGGGGAACGACGTGAGCCTACTGTGTAAAAGACCTGGGTTCGATCCCCAACAAGTTTTTCTCTCACTTTTTCTTTCTTTGAAAGTTTATTTTTATAGCATAGGTGATTGAAAATAAGCTTGACTTTATTATATACGCCATTTCATTCCAACCGGACCCGCAATTAAAGCTATTAAATCGAAAGGGGCACTTTTCCACGTATCTTATATATATTAAAATTATGTACGCTGCCGACGAGACAATTTTCAAAGGTGCCCATTTGTGTGTGTGTGTGTGCGTGTATGAGCGTGTGTTCGCAGTTGCGTACGCAGGAATTTATTTCGGGAAGGGCCAAACTCAATATCAGTGTATTTTATATTGAAATTCCTAAACTTGTCCCAAAAATTAGGCTAAATTTACTCAAAAGTTGGAATTTCGGTGGTGGTCCGGACCCCCAGGACCCACCCCCTGCGTACGTCCTTGTGTGTGTGTGTGTATTTCCTTAAAATTAATATTTTATACTTTCCATTTGTGGTATTCACTTCAAATTTGGTATACGCATGTATCTTAACGAGGAACATAAAAGGGGAGAGAGAGATTTTGCAATCGTTTCTGGTTTGAAGCAGACACTGTTGTCGCGAGACAAAATGTATTGTTGTCTTTTATGGACACTATATCGTGAAAATGATGCCCAATGTTTCTTTCAGACTCTTTTTGGGGGACATTGCCTCCTCAGAGCGCCTCTGGCGAGATCAAAATAATACGTTTATAATACAATAACAAATAGAATGTTATCAGCAGTGCCCCCGGGGTAATACCCCCCCCCCCCCGAACATTGCTTCCGATAGAGACACTGGTGATGCTCCATTTCCAAAGCTACATATGTTTGATTTTAAATACTTCAGTATCGTCTCGAAACTTTACACGAACATACTGCCTAGTTTCGAGACCATCTCAACTGTTAGCGTATAAATATATCCTTTCCGTCTGTCTGTAATAACGAAAATATTTTGTTCACGCAATGCCAACAAAAACTATTTGGTAAAATGAAGCAACGTGATAAGAAAAAAATGCAAGATAAAACATGGTCTGCGGGGATTCGAACCCAGACCTGCTACTCAGAAAGCAGACTCTTTACCGCAGAGCTAACTTACTACGTTGAATTCTGTTTCTTCTATTCTACTCAATACAGCACATAAGAGGCCAAATGAAGGCAATTCAAAAATATGGCAATTTTGCATTCAAGATGGCGACTTCTCCAATGATTTGTTTCTTCACTTAAACTGAACTACGTCCTTAATAACATAGCGAAACCTGGCTTACCTACCAAGAGCACAACTTACAATTTTCATGGTTACAAATTTTTGAGCCGCCATTTTGAATCGAAGATGGCGACTTTTCCAACATGTCGGATTTTTCCCCTCACATGCCCTGTAATCTACACACTTGAACGCAATTTCGTGATTCCACCATATCTACAAGTTGTGTAGAATTAGACGCACCCTTATAACATTCCTAGCACTTTCTTACACCGAACATGACTATTTTTTCAAGTTTAAGGGCGGATTCGCAAACTACGCATCAGAATAAACATCACCTCGAAATTTCAACGTCCTACATACAGCCATTACAAATTTCACATTTTTTCGATTTGCGCCGCGAAACGAAAACGAATTTTAATGCTCTTTTTTCTATCATAAACTATGTTCCTAGCTTCACTGCCTGACAAATTATGACGTTTCTATCGTGTGTGGAACTACTCTAAAAACCAGCATTTCGAAACGACGAAAAATTTCGACACTTCATTTACATGGAAAATGTCGCCTTCTTCGTGATATCGGAATTTTCCCATTACTCACATCCCATGACGAACAAGTATGCAAAATTTGGTGTTTGTATGTTTTGTGGAAGTATGCAAACAATTAAGTGTGTTTCCGATTATAGAGGTATTTAATTCATGTTTAAAATCGATCAACTTCTAATATCACAAGAATGAAGACATTTTAAAAGCTATTATATCGCATAATATAATATAATATCGTGAGTATGTTACAGTAAATTGGCTTTCACGTGTTTAATATATTATTTATTGACACTTTCTACATAGGAAGAAGTGTACTGTGGCACATGTATCAAATTTATAACAATTATTTTCTTTCTGATAATATTCAAATCATTACAAAAGACTAAATTGTATAATGCCATAGTCATACTCGTAACAATGTGCAGTAGACTATCTCTGTAAAACTGCAGAATCAATTCAGTGTATATTTATCAAATACTTATACATTTGTGATGACATGTGACCGTTCGTGGAATTTTAACACCAGCAACACTTTTGTAAAAGTACGAAGGTATTTAAATTTATTAGAAAACAATAAACTCACTTTAATGTATGCATTTCTTTCCTAAACTAGAAACTGTTTAATATTACCCACGCTGTGGTAATGTTGTTCTTATAATTTTGTCGTATCCTATTTTCATGAATGTCTTCATTTGAGAAAAATATTGAAAGATATTGTTTACTCAAAGGAAATTAACGTCTGGAGGCAATGGTAAATAATTCTATTTATACTAACACACGATCAAATAGAAAATAGGGACAATAAATAGAGAAGTAGATTCAAATATACAGCGCCATTTTGCTCATGTAATGTAAATGTACGATTAAAGTATGTAATCTATATTTTACGTCATACTGTACGCGTTTGATAGCGAAATCTTTTTCTCTTTTCTTTTTTCTTTGAGCATGTCCATAATTGGTATGCATGGGAACTACAATACAATAAACCTTAAAATCAAGGTAATACGAGGAGTGAAAGGAGATTATTTACCTTTCATTTGTTACCTTAGCTTACCTCAATGTATTAGCTACGGTGAGGTATCCTTTCATTCACAGAATTTATCATTATGTGAGTAACAATTCAGATACACAGAGCACAGGTAAAAATACATTTATTGTTACTAAGTATAGATGTTTTGCATAAAGATATCTTTAGCGTTATTACTCAATATAGTTGAAACAACTTTAATAAGATAGAAAGAACGGAACGTGTGCCTGTACTTCCGTGTTGCGTCATTGTTTGATTTACGACAATAGGAAGGCGAAAGAGTTATGCTCTTATGCTGATACTGTAAAGAATTTGTTAAATGGATCGTGAACTTCGAATTCAGTCTGTCGCAAAGATGAGACAAATTGTTAAGCTGATCACCTTCAAAGAAGTATTTTTTTTCGTTTAGAAAAATTGTAAGAAATGTGATGAGAATAATGAGGAACATGTCCAATATGTAACAAAAGACATAGAATTTCTTTTGTGAGCTCCAGTGATTTCATTAATTAGATTCGCTTCACTGAACAACAGTCTACCCTTTTTTCTTTCTCCCTTTTTCCTTGTGTTAACATTTTCTCGTATTTTTCTCTGCACTATTTTGTATTCTTTTTCGGATGCGAAAGAAAAATATATAGACTACATCATGCAATATAAGTAAGCAATATTACGTAATACAACCAAGGGAATAACTAACAGAAAATTTCATAAGAAGGCATAGTAAGTCTGGTTGAGCAATTTTAACTCAAATCTAGAAACAATAACGTGTAATAGAATAACATTCGTACAGAGTCCAAGCTTCAATCTCGTGGTTTGTAATTTTTTATTCTAATGTGAACAAAATAATTGAAGAATTTAGTAGGGTGTTCTTGAATTTCAAATTTATATATCTACCTAGCTTCATGTAGATGAATTTTAACGTAAAGAAGAGGATATAGTAAAAGGGAAACTTTATTTCTAATTCATTAGATCACATGCATTTTCTTTACTTGAGAGCTAAGACTAGAACACTACTGTTAAATCAATGGATGATTATTGATGTGATAGTGTGAAGAGGATAATCAGTTTGTATCTTCTATATATCGTTGGGCATGGGAGTACATACTATTTTTTGTGATTTATTGTTTACAAGAAAGAATTTCGATATGTTTAATATATTTTTACAAACTTCACAAAATATTTTGTCCTTTAAATGAAATTCTGTTATTTGTTCATTTCTTTTTTTTTTTCGTTTAAAGTTTTGTTCATTAGCTCTCTGGCACTATGTATTATTCCGTATTCTATGATTTGTGCTTTTCTCAATCAAAATTACGATGTCTGCCCTACTGTTCCTACGGTCATGGTGTACCTGAATAATTCCTAGGGAAGAATGATTGGTTCTACTTGAGAATACTCCAGCAAGGAATTTTCACAAGAGCATATGATTTTAACTTAACAATATTCATATAAATGCTCTTATATGAATAACAAATCATTAATTTCGGGTCTGGGTTTACTTTCTTGCGGAAATAAAACACAAAATAACATGGGTGAGACAGAATAAGTGTTGCGAATAATGTTGAAAAATTACTGGAATGTATTGCACAAGAAATTTATTAACTAAAGAATCTTGTAACTAAAGAAACAAAATAGCAAGTGCCAGTAAAGAATCTAACCAATCTAATAGTATGAAGGTTATCTTTCAATTTGCTATGAAGAAGATAATTACATACGGACTTATAGAGTATAAGTGCATAATGGAAACAACGAAAATAAATCCCATTCTTCTTGTAAATCGTGAATGAGAAAAAAGAAGTTACAAAATTTTGAGAACATCGGACATTTTTTCTTACCAGTAGATCTTCGCCGTATATTGAACATCAGTATATAAATAATTTGATATTACGACCTCCTAGCTTGCACCAAAGCTGACGTTAATTTAAAATTAGCTTACCAACATTAAGTGGCTCAGAACATAGGAGACAAGTGAACTTCTATCTCAGCCACCGATTCTCACTTTCAATTTGCCTAAATTCCGAAGTACGATAAGATTTAATATCACAGACAACTTTGCCTCATTCCTCCTTGCTTCTTTAATTATCAGCACTTTGGACATACTAGAAGGAACTATAAGCTATTCATTCAATTTGAGTAAACTCTGGGAACACAAGTCGTGATGCTGAATCCTGTACGCTTGGCGTGGCTACCAAGAGTTGCTGTACAGTCAATAGGAAATATATCCCTCATGATTTTTATAACTTCATTAGATCTCGATCAGTACTTCTCCTGGCATCCCAGACACTTGAATAAATGCAGTCTAACTTGCACCTAATATTATAATCAACAGACAACAGTTAGTGAGACTGTGCAACACTGAAAAAGACTTTTGATATGGAGTTGATGTACGAAAACGTCTTTTTTTATTTTATGATTTATTTCCATCGTTTGGATTTATTATTCAGTGTATGTTATATATTAATGAAGTAATTCGTTTTGTGCATAGTGTATTATCTCAGTACGTGCTACACATGAGAAGAAAGAAAGAAAAAAGCACCGATCATACTTGAATTGGAAAATGGCTGAAATCAAATGAGAATATAAATTCTGCAATAATTGAAGGAAATTTTATAAGTTCGTAAATCTCTCTCAGTTCATTGATCAACTTCGAAACCCCGCCATTCTCATATTTCTTTCCTGCGTAGGAGAAGATCTTGCTCATCACACTCCGTCTGGATAGAAATTGAAATTAAAGCAAGCTTAAAAAGTCAACCTGCTGGGATTCGAATATGAAATGTCTTGATTGAGATCAAGGAAGTTATCCATTTACGATGCACCTATGTTTCGTTATGTAAAATTTGTTAGGTACTTAAACATCTATCACGTAAGTTGAGGGTGAGGATAACCGAGCTCAATACCCCCCTTTAACACAATGATATAGAAAATGAATTCAGTTTACATAGAGGATGTTGCATTTGAGATTTTGATGTTATGATTTTTGACCATTGATTTGTATGGGCTGTAATGAGGAGAGTTTAGAGTTTTCTTCTATCTGTTATTAAATTTCATAAGTTAATCAGTATTGAGTAGGGAAGATCACGATTGTCCTCCCTAATTAATAGCTACTTAAACACCTACCTAAATTGTACCTAACTACCGAAACACCTACCTAAACTAAATACCTACCCAAACAATGATATTTGATGATGAAAATTAATAAACCCAACTAACAATTATCTCTTGAGACTGTCCTTAGTAACTTGTGTAAATTTACATGGAATTTGTTGAGTAAGTAATTGACATAAATAAATTACTAATTGATTTAATTTCTATGAAGTTGTATCGGGTTGGTATCCAAGCAGTTCCAAACGTTTCAATTTCAAATTCAATTCACACTCAGTGTGATAAGAAAGATCTTTTCCTGTGGAAATTGAAAGATACACGAGAATGACTGAGAATTCTAGTGGGTTCATGAATGAAAACAAAGAATTATAAACTTATTTCTTTCAATTATTTAAGATTTGATTTTTTTCAGTTAAGTTCAACTTTTGCTAACTCATATATCATCGTTTTTTTCTTTTTTCTCATATGCTGTGTGTAGTGAAATAATACTTTATGCACACAACGAATTATAAAATATAGTAGATATGTATCAATCATTGTATAACACGTTCCAAAAGATATAGATAAATTTTAAAACGAAGAGATTTCTTCATGCTTCAACTTCCCAGTAAATATAAGTTTCAGTTTTCCATAGGCTTATCAACCGGTGCCAGCTAGTTCAAATATTAGGTGCAAATTGGGTTACATCTGGGGCCGTGGAGGCTCAGTGGTAGAGCGTTCACCTGTGGTGCTTGGGGTCCCGGGTTCGATCCCAGCTCCCGCCAAGTTAACTTTCTGGTGGACAAACACCGCGTGCATGGGTTTTCTCGGGGTTCTTCCACTTTCTTCATTCCACCATTTCATTCATTACTAATCATCACCGTCTCCTTTAGCATTACCGGCGTAAACGTGGGACGTAAAACTCAAAGATTCCATTTCATTTCATTTGGGTTAAATCTGTTCAAGCGCTTGTGGTACCAGTAAAAGTAATAGAGCATTCCTAATGTAAATATAACAATAATGGAAGAAATTTTAGCTGTTGACTGTGCCATTTGGATGGTCTAGGGGCTAGCAAATCTTTATGAGAAAGTATATCACAGCAATAAGATATGCTTTGTGTCACAAGTCTTGATGAGAACATTTTCCATTACTAGTATGAAAAGTCATATCAAAGTGAAAGTTCCACCAATAGATTCAGCGTACACCGTCCCGGCAACTGATAATTTGACTAAACGGTGCTTGTGGAATTCAAAAATTCAGAACAAAACACACACACACACACACACACACACTTGTGTTATCCGTAGTGATGGTCTCAAGGTAACACTTCGTTTCTATTACTGGTGACAATAAAGCAGGCCAATATATAGGACGTAGACTGCACTTCCATGATAAATTATAAATTATGTAAGTCTGTACACGACGAATTTTTTTGAATGTCACTTTGATACATTTCTTCTGTTTCACCATCGCTGTTGACTCTACGAAGACACGATTTTCGGTTCTCCTCACAGAATAAACACTGGACAAGAACCACGGAAAAATAGCAAGAGATGAAAACGTTAGATAATAATACAGTGATTTTAATGCATTAATATACAGACGGCGATTTAAGTGAGGTTTTCAATGGCTCTGTCTTTGTCACAGTCAACGACGGGTTCTAGTTTAATCTGCATTTTATATAATTTGAATTAACTCCTGAACTAAAAACAGTTAAGATTGCCATCGATAATTATTGAAGTTTTGCTAGATCAAGTACATACCTCAGCAGATTTACAAATGATTTTCGAAACTTGCAGAATGTCTTTAGTTAACCATCTCGCGTGCCTGATATTGTTGTGAGTTATAAGTAGCTATAGTACCAAAATAGCAATCAAGAACGTCACATTGGTAGTTATTGCACTAGAGTGCTCTTTCTTATTCTAGAATATGTGCAAGACAAAACTCTTATACGCTATATTAAGTAAAACCTACACTCCAGAAATTCACAGTGGTCGTTCCTTACTAGTTGCTGAGATAACACTCCTGGATTCTGAAGTACTAGAAACCGGGCACTCTAATGCCACATATATCTAATCAGTTTTGTAGCAGCAACTGTCGTTATATTTAATAATTTATTGCCTCGCTGAGTCTTCCTGATAATTCACTATATGTTGAATGTCGAGTATATCCCAACCTGAGAGAATGTTTAAGGTCTAACAAGTTTGGGGGTATAGCAGTGTTTTACTGAGATTATTCTCGAGTTTATTCATGATATTCAAGTTGTTAATTCTCACCCACTTACATTATTGTTTATCATTTACTTGTTCTGAGTTATTGCTATTTTCTGCTGGAAGCATATTCAGCTTATATTTTCACTAGTGATGTGTGGATGTGTGTGTGAATATGGGACTTTATTTCTAAGTAACTACTGACCAGATCTAAATCAGTAACCTATTATTTTAAGGACAATTATCGCTACATTTGATAGTCCATTATGAGAATACAGAGTCTGGATTGGGTACTCTTGTATATGGCACTGTTTCTCGGTAACTACTGACCGAATCTGAACAAACTTTGGTAGACAGATTGCCCATAGTATAGGGAATAAATATTGCTATGTTTGGCGGACGAATTCTTCTAGAAACATATTCAGCTACGTAGCAGATGCTTATTTTACAGCTTTATGTATTGCTACACTTTCAAGAATATTATTATTATTTTGTAAATTTTATTTTCTCTTAATTTCTGCTGTTTGCGACCTATATTGTATTGCTTTAAAGATCTTAGCTTTATTCTGTTACTTCGCAGAGCGCACACTCGATTTACACCATGTTTATTTTTATTCTTATTTTTAGTCATTGGTTGTACTTTTAGAATCCTTCTATAAAACACATCTGTTGGTCATTCGTATTTTCTTTACAGATAAATATTTTTGAAATCGACGTCTTTATTAAATGTCCGTCAAAGGGACAGAGAGAGAGAGGGAAAGAGACGTGGATCCAGTATATAGTCAAGGTGAAAATCAAAATTTGTTCACGTACTATTTTATTGATTACAAAGTGCATTCAAATGACATTATTGCTATTTTATGCAGTATTAATTTGGATATCAAAGTTGGTTGAAGTATCTACCGCTTTTTTAATGGCCTTCATGAAAACGTTTATTATATATTCATGTATAATTTATAAATAATTTCAAACTCTAATTTTACACTTACACAATTAATTGTGCCTCAGTTTGAGTTTTACTTCATTAAAATAACATATGAGTTCATTTCATATAACTTGATATTCTATGCTTAATCTGGTTTATACATGTGTAATAGCTTAATTTTGAAGCACAAAGGTTCTATGCGTTTCGGTATTGTAATTAGCAACTATTTTAACGACTTCCAACAATAAACTCACACACTTAGTAGTTATTAACGTATTGTTAAACAATTTATATGATATTGTATCTGATCGCTCTTTACACAAATAAATGCCGGTATTCTAGTTCATAGATTTACAAAACTGTTTTCCCGTTTCCTAAATACAATATAATGAGTAATTTGTGTCATGTTTACTTGCTTACATTGTTTAATTGCATCATTAATATCAGACCAGTGAATTAAGCAAACAATTCAGTAACAAACATTATTGGTAATTTACAATATGTACGCAAGATTGAATTGAAAGGTTATACTCAAATAAACACTACAAGCTGATTAGTATTTACGGTCTCTAGATGAAACATACAAGTGACTGTTCTCCACTTTACGTATATATCTTAAATAGAATTTTAAAGGTATTGAATCGACTTTGTTCTCTAACAAAGATGAAACAAAATTAACATTTCAAAATAATTAATGTTTCAATACTATATATAAAGCAAAAGTGTGAGTGTTGAGATGTATTGCTTTTTACGTATAGATTTGTCGTAAAATCAAAAAAATAGTTTTAAGAGAGTGTTATGAACAAAAATGCTTCTCTAAGCAACCTTTGGACGATTAACGTCATAAATAATGCATACAACAGTGAT
This sequence comes from Thermobia domestica, assembly GCF_964235325.1. Classification (NCBI taxonomy): domain Eukaryota; kingdom Metazoa; phylum Arthropoda; class Insecta; order Zygentoma; family Lepismatidae; genus Thermobia; species Thermobia domestica. The sequence goes on along the minus strand of NC_137461.1, from coordinate 216,383,834 downwards.
AGCAGAAACAGTGATAAAATATAATTACTTCACTAACGTAACATGGAAATATATCATTTTAACTTAATAAACGCCTTTCATACAACTTTATTGGGATAGCTGTGGGTTTCTCAACATATAGTTGTGTACAATTCTAAGCAATTGATTAGTGTGAAATGATGAAACAAATTGACGTTCACATATAGTAAAATGACCCCTTAGGACGTGTAATTTCACGGTTAATTTTTATTGCAATTTTAGCCACAAGTAAGAAACAAATAAACAAGAAAAATAAATAACCACGTTCCTTATAATATAGTAAGCTTGTCCTAACAAGAATATTCTTTCTGGCAAGTGCGATGATGATTGAATCAACAGACCTGTAAAGTGAATTGACTTAAGAAAAATATGTGGTCGAGCAAGCAAATGAATGAATGTTCACATTAAGTATGTTGTAGTCTTACACAAGAACAGTACACAAACTTGCATGAATAGCATTGCAAGTTTTCAAAGTCAATGAGTTGACACTAGTAGCAATTATTAGTGTCATGGAAGTGAGACTTACAACGTTGTAATATTTGTATGATCCAAATTTTGAACTACTCTTGAACAAAAGAGAATTTTCGAATTATGTTTTCCAACGAGACAGTTAGAACAAGTATCTTTCTCGAGTTCTTTAATGAAGTTATTCAGTTAACATTTCAAATCGCATTTTCTACTATTGAAACAAAGATGTACAATTCTGGAATGCTTGAAATTATACATTTCGCTGTTAGATAATAGCACACATCATCCAGCGTAGTTTTTGTCGAACAAATTTGAAACATCTACAAATAGAATTTAATGCACGTTAGACGTGATCATCTTTGCAGATCTTAGCTGGCATTGAGTACAAGGTATATTATTAGATTTTCAATTATTTCAACAGACATGGTAGTAGGGTAACGTCCTTATGAAGATAGACCTCAATTAGGTTGTACATAAGATAATTTCAATGTTGGTTTTTATTTTGAGTATAACTGTTAACAAAATCAACCAATCAATATTAACACCCAGGACAAGATTACAAGGATACAGAAGACATGTTATTAAACAATAAAACATCTTATTTGCATCGTTTCTTTGATGTCATATCTATATTAAAGATTCAAATTTGCAATTTAAAGATTCAATCGAATTATAAGACACTCTGTAAACCACTATTAAATTCTCATTGTCCATCTAGATTATCTAAATCAAGATTCCTTAACCTGGGTTTGAGCCCGAAGAAGGTTGTAAGTGGAATATATATATATATATATATATTGTCGCAAAGAAAAGTGAAAAAATATATTTTACTTTTTTTAAAACATATTTTTGTTTGGATAGACATATTTATACTTTCATACCTATTGTCAAATTCAAAGAAATACTAAACAAATAGAGAACCATTTAAATAAATAATTGGTATAAAATAGGATGCAATTTGTGAAAAATCTGAAATACAAGAAAAATAGTTACAAGGAAAGCTGCAGATTAGAATGCAATTCCAGATTAAGGCTAATGTATAACGTCGGCCTGCTGTGATTTTTCTGACTACCACAGACAATAAGCAATACTACCAAGAATCTTAATATGAATCACAAAATATTTTTATATGTTGTTTTTAAATTTTATGTAGAACAGTCCATTATTTTGAGCAGTCCTTTTCACCGTTACGGGGACAAATAGCCTCGATGTTGACGTAGTTATTAAAAGTCAATCAATAAATCAATCAAGGAAACAAAAGTTTAAGAAGAAAGAGGATAATTAATATGAAATTCTTTGAGAAACCTCGTCTTTTCTTACAGTCTAGTTACTGTACAATAAATTTTAAGCCATTTCATGATTGATTGCACATGCTTCCTGTATACTGTAACTCACTGTTCTGATATAAACGCGAATGTTTGTTTCGGACTCTGCTTTAAATATATTGTACCAGTTGGTCCCTAGACATTGGGTGGGTAACTACATTTTAAACGGCAGCTCCTTAGCGATGTAATCACTCTCGCAGTCATAGCTTGTGCAATGACTGCTTCTATTAAGATTTCAGAAAACTACAAGTAAACACTTAAGAGGAAAATGAAAAATGAGCATCTGCGTGATGGATAGAAATCATCTACTACTAATATCTGATGGTGGAGTGAACCACCTAGCAACTTGGGTCTACCGATATTTCTAGTGTTGGAACCGGAGAGTTTGAAAGCACCCTGAGTTCACCTTTTTATGGAATGAGACGTTTTGATCCGAAATTTATATAATATCTTCGGTATGTTCAAAACCTGACAGAGTTCAACCGATGATCAACGGAACTGCGTTGAACCACAGAGACGCTACAATTCCAGTCCGATTCCGGTACTATATGTAATATCAAAATTAGTACTTGTATTCTGGGCTAAGAGCAACCTATCCCCTCCTAAGTTCGACATAAATACTCTCCTAATGGTGAATTAATACGTATCTCCGAGATGCTCCCAGAACAATATTAGGGGTTGAAACGCTACGAGCTTTATATACAGGCACTTATCTCGGGGGCATTAATGGTATACTACACTTTTGTCAGTTGTACGCTTGACTGTTTTCAAAAAATATATACGCTGAACTCAAGGCGTATTAGTTAAGTACACGCTGTATATTTTTGTATATGTCTCATTTGAGAGCACATAGAAGTAACGATTCGATTCTCACTTTAAGCAGTAGATGTTCTCATATCGACCTTGTGCTGCAAAACAACGTTAAACATTGAAGCAACCAAATGTAATTAATTTCATCTAAAATATGTTGTATATTATATACAGAGTTACGAGTTAATAAATATTATAACGAACAGCTTGACATATTCATATGTAATGAAATTCGTTAATTTATTTAAGAGGAAGTACAAGACAGGAGAATCCACCATCCGTGCTATATAGGGGTCCCAGTAGTACAGCGACAATGGTTGATGCGCTGGAGTTGTAATCACTATCACACGTGTGGCAAAAGGTGATAAAGATGGAAGATGATTGCATTGGATGAATGCAGCTGGTGTTCTTCTGTGCATAAATTCAAGTACGAATAACAACAATGTCGTCATTACTTCTCGTTCAGTTCTAGTGTATCAGTCAATCATGTTTTTATAACGACCTTAGTGACATATGGACGCATAAACAAAACAAGAAATCTCAAAGTCAAACTGCGCTTACACTTTATATCATTCACAAGTGCATAAGAAATAACAAACTTCTACATATAAATACAGGATTGTTTCTCGAATATCTCAGAACAACTTTCAATTCAAACTGAAAGTTTGAAATAAAATTTGGCCCGGAATCTGAAAATCCAGCATGTTTGTAAGTACGTTTCATCGACGCACAGATTACCCGTATAATTTATCGTTCAGTTCAATATCGGAAGCTGTCCGGTGGACATTTTGTGTGGTTGTTGCAACTAATTTTATACCTTAAGTTCCTGCTTAACCTAGTTATCCCTAAAATAATTGTTTTGTCGAATATCTTACCGAAAATAGTCTATTCACTGTAGAATACATTTTGAAGATTTAAGTTTGTCGATGTCAGGAATTGATTAGTCTACTTTCTATTAGTTTAAATGGGAAATATTGTCTTGTACACCAAACGGTTTGTAATTCGTACAGATTGCGGAAAGAAATTAAGTAGGAATCCCTTGGCACCACTATAAAAATACATATTAAACGTATATGTTGTTTATTACTTCACAAAAATAAAACATAAAGGCTCTAAATAAATAAAACTGTGTTTTCAGCACTTTAAAATATTCAAAACAATCTAAATCATATTACAAATGAATATTGGAAATGTGAGAGAAGAGAATATCGTCCACCTACTGAAAGAAATTACTGAAAAAACAAATTTAAATTGCAATTAACCTAGCTGTTGAGATAGAATATTTTATAACTGATAACAACGCAATCAAATTAAATTAATAAATAACACAAAAACACGCCTGGATGCATAACACACTCGTATAATTGAAAATATTGATATGCAAATCATGAACAATGTTTAATTCAGACATCAACGTAAATTTGTTTGGACTAATGAGGACACAGATACAAGGGAAAAGTCAATAACTTTGAATTTTATTGAATTTTTTATATTTTCCAGTAAGTGTGTTAAATGTTATTGGGTTATTATTATGCTATAATGTTATTTTTGCAACATTGAATCATGAAGTAATAAAATAATATTATAAGTAATGCAGTTAACACTTATATTTTAAAATTCTTTTCTCGCGGTAGAGTATATATGTCAACATTTATGAAAATTAATATATCCAATTGAATAACCTATTCAGTGATATACATTCAGTTACAGAACGTTAGATACTAGTGAAATGAAATTGAAAAGAATGGAAAATGAACCAGAGTATAATCAGTTACTGTAGAACAATTGTATTTTAAAACTGAGCTACATGTGTAATTTATTGGGAAATTTACTTGTTACGATACCAAATAATTACTTGCTGAATTATACCACTACAACGACTACCAATAATACGAAGTATACACCACAATTAAACTAACATATCCATATTTCAATTCAAATTAAATGAAATAAACGAAATCATCGAGAAAAAATATCAAAGATAGATAGCTACGACATATTTTCTTATAAAATTAAAATAAACATTTTTTTCAGTTATGAAGAAAACACAAAATATTGCTGAACAAGGTTAGTAATTTCTGAGATACAAGTCACAGAAAGAAAGGAAGGGTTACTAAAATAATGGTAAAAAAGTCAGTAATTATGTTATTTCACTAAATCAATTTCTCAACTATAGTTGAAATTAATTCATTTATATAATCTATATACTCCGTTCTTCTCATATACATAAAGAGAGAGAGGTAGACAAGAATTGGAGTGAAGGAAGCAAATATATATACGAAGGAAGCAAATATAAAGGAAGCCAAGAACGTTCTGTCGCTTATTCACCTAAGACATATTTGGAAGATCAAAAGTAGACCCCATCAGCATCGACGACTTTCTGCAAACGTTCTGGAGGGCTATGGATTCAATCGCGGTAAAGATTGATGGGCTTTGAAGCGAAGAAAGTATCAAGTGCATTTTGGCTTCTTCTAGGGATTTGAACTGGCGTCCTCTAAGGTGATTGTCCAAGGAATAGAACAGGTGATAATCGGATGTTGCAGTGTCCGGAGAGTATGGCGGATGCAATATTGTTTCCCATCTATGGCGTACAATGGTGTCCCAAGCCATCTTTACCACGTGGGGCTTAGCGTTGTCCTGTAACAGGAGGACATCTTTGCCATTCAGAAGTGCTGGTCCAGACTTCTGAGTTTTCCTTTGACATAGCTCAAGTGTTGAGAAGGCAGAGTATTCATTGATGTTCCGATCAGCTGGTAGCAGTTCTCGATGCACAATGCCGCAACACTCCACCAAACATACAACAGGACCTTCTTCTGGACCAGTCCGCAGTGCTGGTTTCGGCTGTATTGGAACAGGATCATGGGATGCTAACCAATGATAACGATGCCGTGGAGCTTCGTACAGGATCCGCTTCTCGTCATATGTCAACATCCTGTCCAGAAATAGTTACTTCCTCAGGGGAGGCAGCAAAGAAACACATACTTCTGCTCGCGTTTCCTTCGGCCCAACTTATAGTGCTTCCCAAGTTGAAGGGGGTATTGCCGAATGATTCCTTACACTGAATTGCAGTCCCTGTTCCTCACATGTCTGGCCGCTGTTCGCCTCAATTGCTGCCTGAAGTTTTTTTCATTTTGTGGCTGTTGACGCCAGTTTGAACTTGTACAGCACACACGCCCTTACGATGCTCTGTGGAGGTCTCATGTTCACTCTGTCCTTACGGAAGTTCACTGTGTAACTGAACTGCCACAACAAGGTAGATGTTGGATATACCCACACCAACAACGGACCTTCGCCTTATTTCCATTTGCATTCAACTCACGGTGTGTACGTCCTTTTTTTCTTTCGCCCATTATGGTCTTCTGTTTTCTTTCACAGTTATTACTTTCTTTCGTTTCTCCTATCATACTTTCAACCTTTGTTAGTTCTGATTTAAGTCGGCTGCTATTAGTAACACAAAAACTAAGCGGAGCTGATAAGCGAAACTGGTGTTACACACTAACTTACACGGACGTAAAAATAACGGGACTTTAGTTATTACAAGAAGGGAATATTTACATCGTTTAACTATAAAAAAGGTAAATGTTTGAATTATAAAGAAAATCAAGACGGGGATAAGTAGCCCGAGAAATTAGGTAGGCCAAGAGGATGTATCCCCTTTTTTTATGAATATAATAAAATATTAGATTCACTGCTAAACTTTTGTGTGTATCATATCACACAAAATTCAGCAGTCTGCTATACTTGCAATTAAAACTTCAATTTATGCATAAATTAAAATACAATTAATTATCAAACTAAGGTGGTCAATTGCCCTACTGCTTCCTCCTGTCTTGCATAGTCCCGCTGAAACAAAATCCAAAATGCTCCTCTGCAATCAAGTGATATCTATAAATCAAGAAATCTTCCCTAACTCATTATTGCTAATTGAAAATTTACACTGCATAGTTTGGGTCCAGAGAGGACATCTTTTTAATTTAAAAAAAAAATCATGCAAGGAAAGACACATCTACTACAGATGACCAGGAAATTAGGAATATCTAAGCAATATCAAGTAGTAGAAAAAGAGAATAAAAAAGATATTGAAAAAAACAGTAGGGAAATAAAAGATTTAGAAGGGGAAAGATACTGGAAGTTTTTCTCTATATTCCACTGAAAGCAATAGTTGGCAACTCGAATACTTTCGAAGAGCTCACCTTTGCTCTAAAAGATAAAAAGAGAAACGAGAACTACTAAACAATCATAGTACTGCTGCTGACAGTTTTAAGTATTCTAAACAGAAGTCGATGAAATTATTCTCCGTTTTCAGTGCATAAAAAAATGTAATAAATGGGAACCTTTTGAATAGTTTTTACGATCCTTAGTACAGTTTCTGTTATAACTCTGACATGAAAAAGAATCAAAATGCACCCAAATTTGAGGATTTGTAAGGTACGAGTAGAACAATTGCAATTTTAGTGCAATCTTTATACTGGAGCCATGGATTCGATATGCATAGCAGAACCGTGAGAGATAAGTTTTCTCATCACTTAGAAAATACAACGTGGCCAAACGAGCAGAAGACGTTTCGATAAACATATAAGTATCACTGTGTATCATCAACGCCAAAAACAGGAATATAAACAGATAATTCAGTATAAACGTGGCGACAAAAACGGCTACGAGAATATGCTACTGCATACCGCGTAAATGGCGCATTTACGCTGCATGATGCAATTGCAATGCTTCTTGATTGAAAGTAATTGACAGAATGGAGCAATTCAAAGCGTCGATGAGGCAGTTAACAGCACAATATGAGAATAATGAGGAATGAGAAACATCTTGTACAATTGTTTCAGTACCACGACGTATATATGTTCTTCTTGAAGTTTGTGCAGAGCTGAAAACAGAAAGATTTAGCAACGTGTTGTACACGGTTGAGATTGTAATTATCTTTCTATTATATTGTACAGTGGTTTTGAATCAAACATGTGACTTAAACTTCAGTCCACTAACACGTCTTGTTTCTTTAGGTTCTCATTTTTACAAACAGGAATGTATTTTAAACATGGTGTGTGAGGTAATCAGTTAATATTATTGATATTGAATGAAGTCCAGCAAGAGCATGGTGTGGGAGTGTGAAACTGAAAATTTTACAAATTTATAAGCATCGCTTCTATACTTTTATTATTTAAGAAGTTTTAGGAAATATGAAGAAAAATTTGTAGACCATCATACTGAAAAGAAACATAAATGAGTGACGTGTTTATGATAATATTACGAATAAATTTCTCTTTATGTTATTATAATGAACAAAAATTACCTTATTTTTCTTTAAAATTAACTTAACTCTTTTCAATTACTTTTTTAAATATATTCATTGATCATAAAATGTAATAATCTTGCTAAGAGTTTAGAGAAGTGGGTTTCTTAGTATTGAGTTCACATGATTTATCTTTAATATCCTATCAAAAGAAATATCTAAATATTGTCTTGTGTATGTAAGTTTCTTTTTATTGACACGAAAGTGTTTCTAAATATATTCTTTTGATTTAAAGTATCTTGTCAGTATGCCAGACAAGAACCATTTGACTTTGTATGTTAGCTTGTACTGTAAGAACTACCTACTTTATTGCCATACCAGTTATGTACCTAGGAAACAAGTTCATTATTTATCTATTATTGTGTTTCTCACAGAGAATCAGTTCTTTTGAAGTTTGTATAATATTTGTTCAAAATTATTCCACCCATGATTACACATTTGACTCTACAAAGACCCATCGTGTCTACAAATAATAATAATAAAGAAAAAACTTTTAGTAGAAGGTGATTAAAGTACTACAAGGAAAACATTAGCATATAATTATCGTTTAATGGGGAAATGTACAAAGAGGATACACAAATCAATCGATTTCATACAGGTGAAGAAAAAAATACATGAGTGATTGTAGATCTCCATGCATAATTTTCGAGAAACTCATGACCTTTTGTGTGCGAAACTCGAATTGGTGGAATGAGAAATTGGGAGAAAACGGGATTACTCCGAGAAAACACACCGACACGATGTTGTCTGCAACAAACTTCCTTGGCCGGGTACCTAACTTGAGACCCCTTGCCTCGGAGATAAGAGCTCTGTTCCTAAGCCACCTGGACCCTTATTTTGTAGTAAATTGTAATAAAAATGGTGCTAAGAAGCTTATCGTTTGTTTCAATAACAAGTGATAGCTTTCAGTTTGGTGGAACATTTTGTTTGAGTATATTTTTGCTGTAAATGTTAATAAATAAATAAGTAAATAATAGATGCACAGTTACCTACCAAATTATAGCTTTTACTATTGTCCTCTTCTAACGGTTATACACTGATACATAAAATATGGTAACAGTCTAAAACACATTTTCAAAACAAACTATGCACATACTAACTATAAGTAATCAATTAAAGAACAATATATTTGACTTACCTTGTGCTGGTGCGTAGACGTTCAGGTAGAGGCAGTCTTCACTTTGATTCCTCAGGTAAGGCTCCAATCGTTTCAAATATTCTAAACGCCCTTTGGGCATTCTCTCTAAAGCCGCTGTTTCGTTCTTAATATCTGGGAACTTTTGAGGACACACGGGTCCTAGTTTATCGGCAATTCGCACACCAGTCCACGGGGAAGGAGTTCTTGTAGGACTAAATCGATTAGAACGCACTGGTGGCGTGGCGTATGGAATTCCTAAAAACATTTCCACAGGTTTCAAGTGTCTATTGTCCATAGATAAAGTAATTCCTTGCAATTTGCCATATTTAGTCTGCACAATCCGAGTACTCATTGACACACAGTTAGTAAATTTTGTAGTCAGCTGTAGAATTGTAAAAATTACAAGGCAGTGACATAAATTAAGAGCTTCCATTGTTTATGTGCGAAGATAAAAACTACAATTTATGTACTCTCACAACCTTGTTTTGTCTTTTGGGAAGATTTTGCATCATTCATGCTGTCATTGTTTTTACGTAATGATCAAAAATTAAAATTAAAAATAGGATTCTGCTATTTGTATAAGATGTATTAAATGGGGTTAACTAAGTTAAGTATGTATGAAAATGAATATGAAATATGTATAGGTCTGACAGTAGTGTTGGTAAAAGTAATCTAGAAGATAGACGTCCGTTGAGAAATAATTTAATTACGTAAATAAATCAAATATTCAAATATAGTCAAAAGAATGAATGTGAATTAATATTTAGTAATGAGGGTTAAAGGGTTAAAAATTAAATTAAATATTTGTACTGATATAAGATACTGGGGTAATGAATGGAAATTTATATATAAAAATTTTATGAGAAACATTAGTCTAAGATGATTTCACTATATTCGCTCAAAATACTACATTCCATAGTTTTTAGTTATGCTTGTGCGCTGTAAGAGTGATGTAAACAAAAATTTGTTAGAAGGTGTTTTTTCCATACTTAGTTCTTAGCACTTAGCATATCAATTGGAATATAATAATACGTAATTTTCTAACTTAAAAGTGACGGTACTGAAGAATTAAACTTTATTTTAAAGGGATGAGCGTATAGAAGTTTTGGAACTTAAGTATTAGCACACGAGATTAAACGCATTTAAATTGTGAAATTTCTTAAGAAAATTCACTATGAATTCTGAAAAAGAAAAACCTTTTGATGTTATGAGGCACAGTAATCACTCAGTAATTTTGCAAAAGACTATGGATTTTTTAAACAACCGAACACACGTACTTCAAAAATAATACGATGTCACTAGTCACACAAACACTTCCGGCACTTCACTTATCCTAGTGATCACCTTCACGGGAGATCAGTTGAACTACCCACATTGAAACTGTGATAGGCCTTTTAGTTCTTTCACAGAGCGATATCTTCTCCTTCTTCTTTGTTTCGACATTTGAGCACCACTAAGTACAAGTAAAAAGTTGGGAAAACTGTATCACAGAACCAAATTTAATATAGTGAGAATTAACATCATTACTGCAGCAATAGGTGAGTTCTCAGGATTTTCCAAAATTTCCAGAATCTAGTTTTGTACCTTTCATGTTCACAGTTTTCACAGTATTGTCCATATTTGCAAAAATTAACTAATATTATCTTTACTCACTTTGAATTAAGATAACATATTCAATCCTAGTAACCGGTCTATTCTTGTAGATGTTATTGCTGAGCACTGAAACATTCTGCCGCATAGTAATCTGAAAAGATACACAATAAAAAGATATGTTAAAATATAATTTACGGACTACTTTTTTAGATTAGAATAGTTATCAAAAGTTCTAATTTTTAATTCAGATTGTAAAGTTGTGATTAAAAGTATATCTCGTCTATCTATTCATTTTATTGTAAAAAGTTGGAAACAATAATAGAGAAATTGAGTTTACGTAATGTTGACGAGAAGAAATAACACATCTCTATAACGTGTGAAAACGGACTTCTAAGTTGCAAAGTTTTTTAAAGTTATTTATGTAGAAATGAATTTAGTTTCACAATGTGAAATTATATTAAGCTTACAAATTATGCAAATTCAATACTCAAACATAAAGTACTAAAGGAATAAGATCAAAGATAGAAACTGTCTCTCGTACATCGATTCCATATCCAAGAGTCATTACTGATGTTTTTGCTCTATTAAGTAAGTATTGAAACCACACGTACTTGTAATTTTTAACAACTTACTGTTTTGTTAGACTTTTCGGCGATGGTGGTATATTTTTTTGAGGCTCTGAATCGATTCAAAAAATAAAGAAAAAGAAAACGTTTTCCTCTGTTACCGTGTTTTTCAATGTCTGCGAACATTGAGACCCGATACTTTTGATATATATATATATATATATATATATATATATATATATATATATATATATATATATATATATATATTTTGGTTTGCAGAGGGATTAGAATCAATTCTTGGGATGGAGAATCAATTGGAAAGAAATACTTCTCGATACTTTTCTCTGTTTTCACTGTATGGAAAGCAGTATTGAAACCGATAGTACTAGCACATTTCAATTACTTTGGTTTAGGGAGAGTATTGCTGGTGGTAATGAAATGTTCTCTCGAGTCACAGAATCCATTCCAGAAAACTCTTCTCGCTATCTGTTGTAGCTTTGTTCTATGGCAATAAATGTTGAAACGGAAAATAATTGATTTATATCACTTCCGGTTTGAATAGATGGTTAACGAAGGAAAAGGGCGTACTTTTGTTATACTGAATTGATTGCAAAAAGAAAAAAAAAAAACAGATTTATTAACCTTTAAGTGGAAACCCAATAATAAGTGGAATATCGCACTTTAAGTGGATAAAAGACCATTTGGAAGGCCTAGGTGCAGATGGGAGTACAATATTAAGATGGATATCGCAGAAATAGCACAGATGACTAAAATAGCTAAGGACAGAAGTCAGTGGAGAGCTTTCGTGAATGCGGCATTAAATCTCCGGGTTCCATAAGCCTCTATTATGTTCTTAAATGTTATGTTCCACGATAATATTGGAAGAATTGTTCAATATTGATTTAATTTGCATTACAATTTATTTAAGGTTTTCCAACCGTTTACTCTGTATGGGATAAAGTCAGTAAAAAATGAAGTAATGGTATTACCACCCCAGCGTTTTTTTCTGAGTTTCTCGATAATTTATATAAAACGTATTCGGTTTAGATACTATATTATGTACATTGTCCTCGAAGTTTCCGTAATTCCCAGTGCTTGGAGTAACAAGCATTACTTGGATTTTAAGTCCATCGACGAAACAGTGAAACTCTCCTTCTTCTCCAGCTCTAAAATATTATGTTAAGTTATTACTTTCATAAATTTTTTAACACAACTTAATGTATTGTTTACTGACTTTTCACATAATACTCAACCTCATCTACATGAAATATGATGACTCACTTTATTCTCTTACAAAGATTTAGATGTTAGTTCTATTATAACTTTCCTGAAAATACAATATTGCTGTACATTCTCTAATTCTAAATCAAATCAATTGTTTGTAGTTGAAATAATCTAATAATGAGGTAGCGTGTTCTCTCCCGTTTTATGCAATATGTTTTCCTGAGTACTTTTTTTAAAATATTCATATTTTTTATATAGAAAAGTGCATGTTATTTATTTCGGAGTTTAGAAACTTAGTTCTGTAGTTCTGTAGTTACACTAACTTCACTGTAAGTTAGTGAAAAGAAGTATCGTTCGTTTCAACCAAGCAGAGCTCCATATCGTCATTAATTATAACGAATAAGGGAAAAGAGATTAAGTTAAATCGGACTAAAGACTGAAACAAAAATATTAGTCTTAATGAGCATCATATATTGAATAGAATATATTTTAACAATAAAAAATGTTAAGTAGTATTAAAGCTTAAATCAATATATCTGAGTTGGTAAATTAATTATGATTTCGTTTAATTATTTTTTGCTATGTGCTTGGCACGTTTCAAACATTATATATCTAAAATTCTAATTTAGAGTTACCTGAAATAATGATTAAGTTTAATCATTTTTGAGTCTATATACTCAATCATATAATAATACTTGTTTAAAAGTATATTTGGCTCATTATCACATACAATTTATTCAAGGAATCGTTAGCAAAGTTTATACTATTTGACTCTATTGGCATTTTTGTGTCTGTCCGTTTGTTCCACGATAACTCTGAAATAATTTACACGATGTTGAGGAAACTTAGTAAAAAGTCTTCCTTCTACTCATACAAATGACCATATTCTTTGGGTTGCAGCTCTTTCAGTATGAAGAGGAAAAGGAGGTAAATCCACTTCATATAGCAAATGTATATGCCAGATATTTTTCAACATAATACATGTATTTTTTCTTTTGTTGTCAAACTCAACTTATATTTTCCTTGCGGCATTGTAAGTGCCTTTACAGGATAGGCTTAATATGTGTTAAGAATGAAAATGTGAAATCTTCCCCATCTTAATTCCGAAAAATGTGCTGCATAATAATTTTCATTAAAAGATGTTCGATACTGGCATAATGTGACATACACTTTCCTTGAGCAAAGCATTAAGTTGATACTGATATAGTTTCAGCAACCTTTTTATTATGTCATTGGCAAGATGATAGTACATAATATGGTTAGTCAGATATAGCATAAAATGACGATTATCTAATGAACGTATTTTATAACTATACTCTCATCAAGAGATGTGAAATGTATAAATTAATAGATTGCACTGCAGTAAGTAAAAATATATCCATGAGAGAAGCGTTTGAAATGTAGTTTTGAGAAAATCGATTAAACATATTGTTATGGTGCTAAAAAGTATACTGTTTACTATTTGTTGTTTAGCTGGACCACATTTTCAATCATTCATGATCATTCCATGCCAAAAAAGGCTGGTAATTGGTATTTTGTCAATTCAGGTTTGTATTCTTCTAAATGAGTCTCATTGAATATAAAAAAGACACACATACTGTTAGTGGTATCATTCTACTGAAAACATAAAATTGAAACAATTAAAATCAGATAACTTATGCTAAGAAAGTTAGTTTTGTAGTCAGTGTTAAGCATACTGTAATCACAAGAAAAATACGCGTACAATAAAACTGACGAAGATTGTCTTTTCGTTTGTTTGCTAGCTGAAAAACTATATTTCCAGTGGCTGAATTGTGCGCGTTGTAGACCATGCGTGTAACGACATTCTTTGCAATTAACCCTAATGGAGTGGTAAATGTGAAGTAAAACTCACTCGTTTTATATCAATCCGGAATAGCGGAACAGCGACTAACAACAAAGTGAATCAAAGCTTTGGCACTTGTATATCTACTGAATATCTGTTTTGTATATAAACATGTTTGAAATAATCACAAGCAATTAAAGAAATCAACTTGATCAAAATGTTAAATGATTTCAGTGACACTAAGTTTCTAAATAATGACACAATGCGTAACTAAAGCGTAAAGTAATTCCTTATGTGTTATAGAGTTGTTTGTAGCGTTAATAAATGCATCATTTGAAAACATAGTATTATTGTGCTGTCACAAATACATTAAATAGATTCACACATCAGAAGCTTTAATAATATTTGAAGCCAATATTATGCAATTTGTAATTGACACAAACAGATCTAAATATATAAAACAAAATTACTTATGAATATGTTAGTGAAATTACGGTTTATAGCAGCTAAAATGTCACAAAGCCGATTCAGAAAGATCAATACTTGCAAGCGTCTGAAATGCTATATAATATGCTCATAGCAAAGCTTTTCGACGACAATAACTGCAATTCCATTCCACTCTATTAATAAATTATTGATCTAGTAGAATAATTACTATAACTTACTGCTGGCAATGAACGACAAACCTTCTATCCCCATACAAACTAGTTTTTGTTACGATTTCATCATAAACTACAAATAAAAATTATTCTTCAGCATCTCGTTCTATTCAATTTGATGTTGTCTATCCATCAATGTATACGTTACCCAACTAAATATAAACCAGGTAAAAAATATATATAATTTTCGTGTGAAACTGTTAAATGGATGTCTTAGATCAAGATGTCTCAGACCTACAGGTAACATTCATGCATTACATATTTTATCCTCTAAGTTCGTCTGATTATCATTTCTGTTTTTGTTATAAGATTCGACGCTATCCACTATGTGAAGAAAATATCTTCAATTTTAGTACAATTATACTGAAATTAGCAGTATCAAATATCCCGGTACAATCTTCAAATTTTTGTGACACCTAAAATTGCATATTGTTCACTGTGTGAAAAATGACAGTGCTTCAAATTGATTCTCCCCAAGATTAAGGTTTGGAAAATTGATTTCGAACTTTCAGTTTCAGTTCTCAATTCGTGTACCTTCTCGCTTACACGTAGTTATTCGATATTTATATAAGCTATACCTAGGCTTTCAATTGTGAAACGTTCTTCGTACTTTAAAGTGACATGATTGTACAATAACTTAATACCTGACGTTGACATTTTTGAATCTGAGAAACAATTCAGAAGAAAATCAATGCCTTTGTAAATTTGACATATATATGCAGAGTTGATTTTGAGTTTAACGTCCCGTTCAGCAGCGAGGCTATATGAGACGTGGACCTACTGATTAACGTGGAATCCGAACTACATGAGTTCCCGCCGGGAATCGAACCCGGCCCTTCCACGCCAAAGGCACGTACGCTAACCGCTTAACCACAGAGGAACTCCATATATATATGAAGAAATAATTGTTGCTGGCAATTTCGAATGCAGATATTCTACTCATCTGCAGGAGTTGGGGTAAAGAGACCGGACACACACACACACACACACACACACACACACACATATATATATATATATATATATATATATATATATATATATATATATATATATATATATATATATATATATATATATATATATATAGGGTGTTTCAGATAAAACGTCCAGTGCTTATAAATCCGAAACGGCTGAGAATAAATAGATGAAACAAAAACTGAGACAGAAAAATGTCATAGGGCGTACCACATGGTGTTGTTGTGGTGACCCCCAGGGCCCTCCTTCAAGGGAGACCAGGGGCCAACTTCAAATTTTCAAATAGGAACATGTATTGAATCATACCTCATTCAATAGTACTTGAAAAACGAAACAACTTTTGTAAGAAACAATTTTCGATTTGGGCCACCGTTATTAAATGGTCGCAAAAAGTGGGTCCTATATCAGATAAAACGTTCAGTGCTTATAAATCCGAAATGGCTGATAATAAAAAGGTGAAACAAAAACTGAGATAGAAAAATGTCATAGGGCACATCACGTGGTGTTGTTGTGAAGACCCCCAGGGTCCTCTTTAAAGGGGGCCCAGGGGTCAACTTCAAATTTTCAAATAGGAACATGTATTGAATCATACCTCATTCAATAGTACTTGAAAAACGAAACAACTTTTGTAGGAAACAATTTTCGATTTGGGCCACCGTTTTCAAAATGGCCGCAAAAAGTGGGTCCAGTATCAGATAAAACATCCAGTGCTTATAGGCCTAAATCAGAAACGGCTGAGAATAGAGAGATGAAACAAAAACTGAGATAGCAACGATGATAAAGCATATCAAGTGGTGTTGTTGTGGTGACCCTCAGGAAACTCCGTGAAGGGGGCCCAGGTGCCAACTTCAAACTGATATAGGACTTTTTGCGGCCATTTTGAAAACGGTGCCCCAAATCGGAAATTGTTTCGTACAAAAGTTGGTTCGTATTTCAAGGACTATTGAATGAGGTATGATTCAATGCATGTTCCTATTTGAAAATTTGAAGTTGACCCCTGGGCCCCCTTGAAGGAGGGCCCTGGGGGTCACCAGAACAACACCATGTGATGCGCCTTATGACATTTTCCTATCTCAGGTTTTGTTTCATCTTTTTATTCTCAGCCGTTTCGGGTTTATAAGCACTGGACGTTTTATCTGAAACACCCTATTTATATATATATATATATATATATATATATATATAGTATATATGCCCACGTATCTCCGGGGTCTCGGTAATTATGAACAATAGAACAAAATGTTTGATAATTTATGAGAAGAATTGATGAGAAATGTTTCCTTAGTATTGTGATAGCTTATAGATGACTCTACGTTAAGTTGAGAATATATTCTCTTTGAAGTAATGTAAATCTGAAGTTATTCTGTCTGTAAAGAAAATATAAGCATATAAGGCTGAGTGTACAGGAAACATGGAATAATACAAGAAACGTAAATAGAAACAAAGGGTACCTGGGAAATCTCTAATCATCTCTGGCAAAAAGCACTTGAATTCAAATGAAGTGTTTATAGTATCAAAAACGACACTATAAGTCAACGAAATTATAGTAGTTCAACATGACTGCCCTCCATATCCAAGCAGAGTAGCCATTTCTTCGTAATGCACTTTAACATATGCTGCAACATTGGTGAGGTAATTGTGCGCACTGATGCCGATATGCGATTTTTTATAGGGTCATGAATACAAGTCATCAGGGGTCACTCACGTAAACACATTTCAACATTGGTGCCCACGATATTGCAACGTCTGTTCAAATGCAATGCGGAAAGATGGTAAATCTTCTTGGGTATGGAGGGCAGTCATGTTGAAATGCTGCGATTTCGTTGACTTACGGGGTAAACTTTAGTATTATAAACTTTTCATTTAGATTCAAATGCTTCTTCGAAATGAAATGAAATGAAATTTTTGAGTTGTACGTCCACGTTATGCCGGCTAGGTTAAAGAAGACGGTGATTATGAGAAATGAATGAAATGATGGAATGAAGAAAATGGATGGAAACGGGAGAATCCCAAGGAAACCCACGCACGCCGTGTTTGTTCACCACAAAGTTCACGCGTTAGGAGCAGGGTTTGAACCCGGAACCCCATGCACCAGAGGTGAACATTCTAATACTGAGCCACCGCGACCCCAAATGCTTCTTCGAGAAGTTGTTAGGGGCTTCTCGTTCACCCTGAATTCATCATTGGATTTTACTGTTGGTTATTGGTCGAGGCGAAATCAGTAAAACGACTGCGGTATAAGTTGTAGTTAATGCTGAAAATATTAATAAATTAGCAGTAAACGTATAAATAGATATGGAAAAGTGGTTTGGAACTTAACAATATCTGAAGTTTTTCCCTGATACCTGTCTACAAACGGACAAAACCTTCCATGAGACTTCTAACGTTTACAGGTAGTGTAATTTGAAGCCTAATAATAACTACTAGCTTTATTTTTACTATATTTGCGCTAAGGAGATTTATAATGAAACTGAAAGTTATAGACGATAAGTAGCACATTAGTTTGTAACGATAAAGTACATTCAGAGGTGAAACATATCAAGCTACTACTTGTCATTGTATATTTCCTATGGCAATTGGTGCTAAAACCATAAATCGATCATATTCACCACTTATGATGTGAATAGGTAGTAGCAACTTGAGAAGCTGTTTCTCGTTATCTACCTATTGTATTTCCTCTATGGAGATCAATATTGAAACTGAAAGAATTAGTAAATTTCCGGTAGTTTCGGTTTTATTATAAGGATAAATTGGAAATTGAACCTACTCTTGGTACGCAGAATCGATTGAAAGAACGTCTCCTACTTTCTATTGCCGTTTATGTTCTGTGACGAATATTGTAGAAATTGGTAATGGTTGATTTCGGGTTAAGTAGGTATTACTGTTCGAAAGCTGGACTTATTTTGGAAATGCTTGTAGAGCTCGTTCTCGATTTTCTTCTACTGAGATCAATATTGAAATCGGAAGTAGTAGTAAATATCTACCACTTCCGATTCCAGTTGAGTTGTATATGATGATTATAGCATTTTCTTCAAGCACATAATCATATCTAAGAACCCGATATTCCGTGTCTATTACTATTTGTGTTCTGTGGATATCATCGTTCAAACAAAAGAATGTTTATCTCTTCGACTTCCGGTTTGAATATAGGATTAACGTAGTAGTCGCAATCTGATACTCATTTAGTTCTATCACCATTAACGTTAAATTCTTGTACTTCCGGTTCATACAGATGATTAACGAGTGACATGTACCTATTGTTGGAATGCTGAATTGACCCACCAAAAATTTCTTCTGTATATGCCTTTTCGATTTTTCTTTCATACCTTTCGATAGCCGGACAAACGGACAATAGTGTTCTGTAAGTCTTCTGATACTTTTGAACAACATAGTTTGGAAGACTAATTATGTAAATGGTAATGATTGCAGTTCAAATACCAATATCTAGGGTAATTGAAAGTTATGCTAAAATGCTCATTGAATATGAATAAACAAACAATTTTCTGTTTACGCAAGGTAGTGTTTTAAAAATAGTAACACATACATAGGCTTCTCAACTTCGTTATAGCCCAACGAGGACCCAGAAAGTCGAGACCACTTAACGAGTGGCACGTGCCGGGCTTCCAAAATTAATGAAAAAGAATAAAAATTATGAAGAATTCTTTAATTCTGTATTTCGGAAAATAATCGCATTAACTAATTTTTACTTTTTCTAATTTATCAAGCGACAAACTGGGTACTACTTACCTATGTATATTACAATTTCTTTCATTTCCGATTTATTGAAAGTGAGAAATTAATTTACTTTGCAGAGAGTCAATTTAACAGAAGTTTGTGTTGCTGTACTGCTAGCACAGCCAGCTATTTCTAAACATCTTCTGAGTCTCCCTTTAAATTCATCTTTGATGAAGTCTTATTCTAGTATTGAAATAGTGATGAATTGTGTCCGGCAACATTGTGATAAACAAACTTGTTTCATGAGCTCCAAGAATCTTCTTCTGTTTATCATATTAGAGTTAATTTTAGCTAAGAGGTAGCTTACAGGTAAGATTGAAACACTAAAACAAAAGCAACCAACACTTCACACAGATAGTTACAATGCATGTAAATAAAAGGTAAAATATTCATTAATTGCTAATACCTTGAAAGTTAACTTGTTTGTGCATGATGATCATTCCATCAATAGGATTGGTTTTGGCTCGTCCTGCTTGTATAAGTTTTATCGGGTATCAGTGCATGTGTTAAAATCCTTACATGCTTGATGTGATAATCAATTCGCATCTTCATCTTTAAACGTTTTCTTTTTCTTTTTTGAAATTTCGATGTTAGCTGTATTCAGTAAATTCCGTTGGTTGTATCAATTGGAAAATGTCAACTATAACTATTTTTGTTCATTTTTGCAAGTATAACTATTATGTCATTCAAATACATAATATTCACATTTTATGAATAAGCTGATATTATAGGGCATAACGAAATGCTTAGCGGTATATGCAAAAATAGGCAATAGTCAATTCAAACACAGCTTACTAGAAGTACCAGCATATTTCTACCTCTGCGACAGTGACAATCAAGTGTCAAAGGCAGGCCCTTAGATTGCTTGGTCAACTGTTTCTAACCCAGTGTTTGTTTTTCCTCCCCACAGGAATGAGATCAATACTCTGAGCATACAAGTTCACTCTCGTTCTCTCTTGCTCGCTGTTTTCTATGTAACTCTCTCATTGCACATTAGAGTTAATTCTGTGTGTTTGTTGGAGCAGTAGGGAGAATTATATTTAAGTCTCTGTGTGTAAAGGGGAAAACCAATGCTATATTATTCCATCTTTGTTGGATCTTCTTTTCTCTCTTGCAGGTAAAATAAAAGCTGTTATATTGTTAGCTCAAATAAGGTCATGTTTCGTACCTCAAGTGATTTGCACTAGTACGTATTCTTCTTATAATGGCGTATTATTTTCATAATAATGAGAAACCTCCACATCGTAAGGTATTGTGCTACCCTATTCGTCTTAACAAAGGAATTACCCATTTTAATACTTTTGAGCAATCTTTTTGTCTCGGTTTCATTCCACCATACTTAATATCACTTTCATTTGGATATAATTTCCTTTTACTTAAAGTTTGAACTAATTTAAATTCTTTTGCAAATGTTACCTTTAATAAAAGTGACAAAACATGACTGTGGGCTTTCCAAAATGTGGATGTAAAAAATGTATACAATTAATTCTGTCGACCAAAAAACGAATGAAAAGCTCTTAGGAATAACAGAATGGGAGAAATCATATTTGAATTTCTAGACAAGGGTGCATTTCTAGAATACTGAAATTTTTCCTTCTTAGTTCCGAAAATTTCCACTGCTGGGATTACTTGAGTTAAAGAGGACACTTCTACATGTGGAGTGCAAAACAGGTTACGTTGTAGGAGATAAATTATTCGATGTTAAAGATTATGATTGGTAACCTCTGTAGTAGATATAATAACTACTACAAAACTTGTATACCACACTTCTATCGTTAAATGAATAACACATTCAATTTCTACTTAACTTTCATGATAAAGTTGATCTGAATATATTTAATGGTAAGTATTAAATATATTTTCTATTATTCTGCTCTAACCTACAGTTTATAATATTATATAATAAATGACAGACTGTCCATATTAATTTAACCACGCATATTCCATTTTCTCCTATATTCTTCCTTTCCTAACACTATATTAATATAAATATAAAATATAATGTGGTTAGAACATTGGCTGAAAAGAAATTGTATATTCAGAGATTAATAGAAAGTACTTGAATATGTTGTAAGGGAAAAGAGAGAGAAAGAAAGATGACCAAGTCTACACTTAAAATTGAAACACTTTATTTGGAAGCAAACAGGTTAACTGACGTGAGAACAATGCAACATTCCTTCCCAATTGGAGTTTAGTTATTTTTCAGTAAAAATTGATAGCCTACAATGATGCTGATATTGTACGTCTAGGTCAAAACTCCCACAGCCAAAACTCCCACACTCAAGAAATGTCAAAACGCCCACAGAATTGGTCATAACTCCCACACAAATGGACAAAACACCACCACATAGCTACAGTTACTATCCCCACATAAATGGACAAAACTCTCACACAAATGGAAAAAAACTCCCACACGCAGAAATTATCCCAATCGCCACACAAATGGACAAAACTCCCACACAATCGGACAAATCTCCCACACTTTGAAATGATCCTGGTTGCACAGCTTGTAAGTTTCACACGCTAAAAATTAAAAAAAAACAGAAATACAAGGGTGTTTTGATCGTTCGTGCATTTGGGAGATTTGTCTATTTGTGTAGGAATTATGACGGATTGTGTGGTCATTTTGACATTTCTTAAGGTGGGAGTTTTTGCTGTGGGAGTTTTGTCCATTTGTGTGGTGGTTTTGACAATTTCTGTGTGTGCGAGTTTTGTCCATTTGTGTTTCAGATTTGTCCATGCATGTGGGGATTGTGACCGTTGCTATGTGTGGGAGTTTTGTCCATTTGTGTGGGAGTTATGACCTTTGGAGGTTATGACCGCTTACCTGTGTGGGAGTTTTGGCTGTGGGAGTTATGACCGTTCGTGCATTTGGGAGATTTGTCCATTTATGTGGGAGTTGTTACCGATTGTGTGGGCGTATTGACATTTTCTGAGTGTGGGAGTTTTGGCTGTGGGAGTTATCACCTGCTCCCAATATTTGTTCTTAACACTTCGTGTTGAACTTAGCTTATTTTCTGCAATTTTGTGAAAATACACTCTTCTAAATCATCCAGCAGTTAACACCGTCTTTTCTTAATACACACTTTTATGATAGATAATAAAATATTGAGCTACTGTGATTAGATAAGGGAGTTCATAGTTCAACCTGAGTGGATGTGAGTTTATGGAGAGCAAAATCACGTCCGTTGATTTTCTTCTGACAGAACCGTTTTCTCTTACATTTTTTATTCCAACAAGCCTTTCATAGCCATTCAGATCGTTAATATTACACCTTCTTTATCTTTAAGGTTAGAAATCTGAAGATAAGATATTATTGTTATTAATGGAGATCTAAATGCTATCGTCAAAACTTTATTTTCATTCGAAAAACAATCTCCAGTATAAGAGTGTTTTCCTGTCAAACTATTGATATATATTTTGTATAATCGACTAAACACTACTCATGATGAGGTGCGCTCCTGTAAAATCTCTTGTACCTTGTATTTGTTAATTTCGCCATAAGAATCCAACACATCATGTAACACATTCAAGGTTCAGTCAGAACGTGAAACCATGGAATGAGATTCCAACCTCTTACTTTTATTTTAGTTTTGCTCCAACCTTTAGTATTACTTTTTATTTTTTTCCTAATCACTAAATGTTCAGGTTGTGATAATGAAACCATGAAGGTTTACTATTCGAAAGTTTGTGCTATATAATGAAGTTGCTACCTTTTTAGCCAAACTTTTCAAAATGATATTGGACACATATTTACTCTTCTTTCTGTTAAAGACATTTCTAACCTATATGTGACCAGTTTTTGTAAACTTTCGATGAGTAATCTACTGAGTAATAACTACAATTTTGGCGACATAGAAGCATTAATTTTATCGATGCCTAGTTCATATTAATAAGGATTGGTTTTCGGATGGATTGAAAGAACATAACACATAAGATTCAATGATCGTGCAAGTCACAGGTGGCATTATGTAACGAAAACAATAATCCTGAAGTCAGTTCTCTCATAATATGTATCGAGTTTCGGATTGTGTCATTAGTTGAAATGTTATTCTGAAATTACACATTTCAGTGTTAAAGCACGGCGAGGTTTCTTTTTAATAGCCATAATACCTGCTTATACTGAAAATACATTACTACAACAGTTTAGGTTTTTTTACTCAAAATATCACAACTGCAAACATGTGTCTACAGTATAGCTACTTCACGAAGCAGGTAAAATTTATTTATTTATTTATTTTTTTTTTGCCAAATGAGGAACAATATATGGTTTATTTGCTTCAATGCAGCCCTGGTCATAACGGATACTTATATGGACAGCGATACAACTTACCACTGCATTTTCAAAGCCTACGGCTCCAAGTTATGAATAAATGTAACTTTGTAATGAAAATTATCGAATCAGTGTGTGCATGTGAGAGAGAGAGAGAGAGAGTGTGTGTGTGTGTGTATGTGTGTGTGTGAAATTATGTTGTAGTTTTGTGAGATGTGATTTTAAATAGGCATTTCTTTATGAGATGTGCTCTAGACTTATTTTTTATAACGTTAGTCTGCTGAGATAATAACAGAGTGATTTAGCCCGAAATGATTTATTTTTTAAAGAAACTCATCATTCTGGACAGACAAAGCAAAATTCCCAGAAGTCTATTCTGTGATGTCAATTGAAATTACAAAACAGTACTGAAAATTTCCACCGTAAACACTTAGCCAATCGAAGTGAACGAAAAGACTCAGTGCAACATGAATTTTTTTACATCATCCAATTCTTATAAACGTAAAATGCTTTTAAATATAGCATTATGCTCAGTGTAAAACAAATGTATCTTTTTATTTACCAACAAATGGACATGCGTTTATATAAAGCGGATAACTATGTATATTACCTACGAAAACACTATTTTTTCTAAAATAACTTCTGATAGAAATATATGCATTTCGGATCTCCCATTAAAGTTAAGTTTACTTTTCGCTTTAAAGTGCATTGCAAATCAGCTAGTCAAACGGAAGAAGAAGTCACAGCGCATTCGTTTGGAACAATATTTTTTCTCTTTCCTTAATAGCAGAAGTAAAGCGAAATGCGATAAAAAAATGTACTTTACACCTAACAATTTGTTTGAGAGTCTATAAAAATAAACGTAGATGCAAAAATACTTCAAGGTAACTGCATTAACCTCTCCTATGAACGAAGAGAGCTCAATATCGCCAAACTTCATTGGAAAATTAGTCCTTAGTTAGCGAATACTTAATGTGTTTATCATGTTCTTGTTTTTCTTCAAATATAAAATATGCCTACTGTGGTACACTTCCATCTCGTAGCACTGGCAACTTTGTTATAAGCGTGTTGGTTGTGAAAATTGCTTTCAAGGTAGAACGCGTTTCGACTTCAGCATACTGTAATACAGGGTGCCTGAGAAGTCCATACGCCTCATTTCTTGAGTATCCCAAAGAGTAATGTGAATGTAAATTTAGTTTATTAATTAGCTCATACTATAGTTGGGTACTCATATATAAAAACAATGAATCCAGTAGATCTGTATATGCTGCAGTGTGCTGTTTTCACACATCTATGCGTTCTCACATCCTCCTCTACCAGTTGCAGAATATCTGAGGAGTAAAGTTTCTAAAGACTTCCTCCACAACTTCGTGCAGTTCCTCATCTGTTTTGTACGACGATAGAAGCATATTACTTGATTATTTCCCATAATTAGTTGCCTGGTCTTCCAAGGCAAGGATTTCATAGGAACCGTTGAATCGGGGTAGAGATTTTTAGAATCATGGTCCCTCCAATGGCCTCAGAATTTTCATTAAGGATACCACACTTGTGAGAGCAAAATGAATCGGAGCAATGCTTGAAAGTAATTGTACCAGGCAGTGATATACATCTCACCATGAAAACAGTTTTACCTTATCACAACCATAGTAATACTGACTTTCTTGCCTGTGGTACTGAAACATAGGTGTACGAGAAATCCTCGAACACTCTGTAGTTTTAAAATTCATCTATGCATATTTATCGTAATCTAAATTGATCATATATCCTGGTTTGTTGTGCAGTAATAACACAACTTCTAGAAGCACTGATTTATTTGTTTTACATTATAGCAGACCTATTAAGTTAGTCATTTGCGTAACCTAATTTGTTCTATTTGATCGCATGTGGTATATGATTTTAAGGTAAATAATAGCTATGACTATAATTAGCACCTAGATAGTTGGTGCAAAGTTTACTCATTCTCCAGAAAGAAACTGCAAACAAACATACTTGCACTCATAATGGATAGATAATGACCATCACAATGGTATGTTTGTTTCATGTCTACATATTTATTAAACATACGTATGAAGGACGCTAGCCATTTTCACCACTGTTCTTAATGTAATTTATTGGAACTTCAAAATTATTGTTTTGAGGATAGCTAATAAAACGCCTAAATAGGTGATACTGAAAGAAGGGAAATGGTCTTATCGGTTTAGTGTGGCTCTTATCTTTTTTCGGGAGTTGACTGTATAGTAATGGTTACATTATTGATATTTAGTTTTGTTATGAACATGTGATCCCTACTTTCATGTTATTCGTACCTTATTCTTTAGTTCTGTGATGAGTCCGGTCAGTGGTTTTAGTCGATTATATTGATTTTGTTTGGCCATATATGTAGTTTGTGCTAATCTCCGCTCTCATTAATACTTTCAATGCAAGAAATAGAAAGTGGTTTTCTTATGGTCAGGATTACCACTGTAACGTGACATAATAAAAGAGACAGCTGATAATTAAATTGTTTGGAACCACTTGTAAATTGGCGTATGAATAATAGAATTGATATAGACTAACTACTGAACCTAAAGTTGGACTAGTAATACTTACACGATTATGTCTTCTTTTTAATCAGTATTAGTATTAGAGTATCGGTATAACTCTATTCGTTCTGGGAAAGGCAAAGGCGATAGAAACGTGTATTAGGTGATATGTTGCCAGTGGCTATCACACCTGACGACTCACCGCTAGTAGTGACTACTTCAACTCTGTTTATGCTGAGTCTTTTAAAGTTTTCTTCGTTTCTTCTTCCCCATCCAGATTACAAAGCTTGATAAGATATATGGAGAAGTGATAGATCATAATAGAAAACAATTGCTTCTAAAGTCTCTTAATGTACCATAGCAGCTTTGGAAAAATATTATTTCTATATTCTATAAAGCAAGAGTCATTTGTATATCATAATATATTATTATTGTGCTCCCTAGCATTCTGTGTGTATTTAAGTGCTTTGTTGTATTGAGCATAAAATATAAAATATATTGATTCGATATTCTAGAATGTTAATCTTATAGAAATATGAAGAAAAGTGTGGAACCGCTTGTTTAGAATATTACCTTATTTTAAATGGCAGCCCTCTGATTACAAAAACACACGATGATAAAGAAAATTTCAAGAAAAAATATGGAAATGTTTACAGAGATGCATTTTAAATAGTCGAGGTATGCGAAACACAACTTAAGTATATTTTGCAGTATGTTAGATTCCTGTGAATGAATAATGAAGAGTATCTATGATAATGATGATGATAAGCTCCCAAATTGATTCTTACAAGGTACATTAGCGAAGTGTCCCATCGGGACTTATTAAAATTGATTGAAATGCAAATTTCACCGCAGCTTAATGTGTATTGTACTAATTTTAGCGGCCTATACCCGTAATTTGCATATTTATGGGCCTTCAGATAACCGGAATTCAATCGAATACTACTATAACGCTCGGACACAAAATTGTTTTAGCTTCTTTAGACGCTAACTGTACATAAATAGGGGCATATGCAAAACAAGTTGGATCAAATACTGCTTCTCTGACGCATATTACACACCCAAGCTTCCATCTTAGAACCGTTTGGACATAATGGTGTCCATATCAGTTACGCTTACATTTTTTGATGTTGAAAAATGAAAGCGATCTATAAGTGGAAAAATACTGTAGGTATAAACAAACTCTTTACATCATTGGTGTCATGATCTTATTACATTTCTGTGGGTGACTATTATTACTTTCATGTTATATTATAATAAGGAAATATTGTATTACAGTCATAATTATTATAGTTATTAAGAAGTATTTTGCCTTTTGGCAGGTCCTGGAGGTAATGAGGATTTTTTTCAATTTTAGATTTGGTTCTGGAAATATTCATCTTTTAACTCTCAATATTTTCTTCTATTTTTCAAATCATCGATCAGCTCTGTTCTTCTTGTTCGTACTCCATGCTTCTCTTCCATCTTTCCTTCTATGGCGGTGAGAAGAAGACAATTTCTTCGCAAGATGTGTCTAATGCAATTGGTCTTCCTACGAACGATAGTGGCTAGAAGATAGTCATAATGCCTAATGCAAATCTTAATCCTTTAATGGTCAAGCATTGATAGCATTACCATTAAAATATTTTGTTTACTTTCATGGTTGAATCATGTCTTCCTGATCATAATTTCATAATTTTTTAAAGTATTTTTGTACTTTGGGTACAAAATACAGGGTCTTTATTTCAAAGCAACATTTGCCATAAAATAGATCATATGTGTAGCTATTATGGTCATTGCCAGCATTGCCCTATTATGGTCAAATATTATAAGAATACTCTCAGTAATTACCAACAGTTTCGTTTAAATATTTTCCTACGGAGCAAGAAACCACAAATAAAAAATAGAAAAAGAACTTTGGCGGAACGTAGGAGAAAAAGCTTCTACAATTCTAAATTTGACTGTTGCCTATTGACGAAGATTAGAAGTATCTAAAGAAGCGACCCGCAAATCTTATGAATATTGTATGAAAGCAATAATGCCAATTAAATAATCACTGAAGTTATAACTTCTCTCCCAGTACCATCAACTATGGCGGTATACACACTGTACAACCACAACAAGCAAAATATATCGTGGATTGTCGATTATGGGACAGATTCCTCTGAATAGTCTAAAATACTGACAAATCCTTTCAGTTTCAAGAACATAACTACTATTACCCAAGTATTCTATTTCACATTAAAAATAACAGGGTATCTAATCCTACTCTGACAAATAATTTCATAGCCTGAAACAATAGAACTCTTTATTCCAAATCATAAATTCACCTAAAGATAAAAAAAGTAAAAAGTAAAACTCTTCAATCCAAGTTATAACTACACCTTAACCGTTAATTAACCTTCCCTCTGACTCCCTCATCTCACGGATAACATAATAGAATGAGATTTTGCTTGAGAGCAACACTACCCAATAAAACATTAGTATCCAGATTTAGATGAAGACCTACCATTTCCGTATTTACGTTTGTGTGCCTGCATGTATAACGTTCAGAGAATATTTCCTCAATGATAAATCACGTAAAAGATTATATATACACACAGGGCCTTGCACAACTTTTTATTTGGTTCAATATTCGAGAAGTGCCTGCAATTTAACGTACAATACCTTACAAACGATATAAATTATGTTAAACTCACTACACCAATAAATTTCCAATAAAATTGTATATGAATTTAATGTATCACTTACACCTATTCCCTAAAACTCAAAGTTGGATTAAATTTGCTAGATCCAAGATGGCGGCCTTGGTGCGTAACATGTGTGGTAGAAGCAGCACTTGATCTAATTTGTTTTGCGTATGTCGATATTCATGTTCAGTTACATCTAAAGAAACTAAAAGAAAATTTGTGTCCGAACGCTATAGTAGTGTATGATTGAATTCCGGTTATACGAACACCCATAAATTTGCAAATTACTGGTATGATCAACTAAAGTTAGTACAATACACAATGAGCCGCGGAGAACTTTGCTTTTGAATCAATTTTATACGAACCCCGATGGACACTTGGCGAATGTACCTTGATAGATCTTACATAAGATGTACTATTCCTCATTAACGGTAATTAAACTACGTTGTACACATAGTGTTGTTTGAATGAAAGTGTCAGCTAAAATAAGTATAACAAAATACACACCTATTATCAAATTTACTTCTAGACCTAATTCTGTAAGATCGTCTGTTCACCCTTATTCAAATGGTATATAATTGATTTTTCAATACGACACGCAAATCTGTTTTTATCGTTTCTGTAAAGAAAGCAATCCAGGTTTAAATATATTCTAAAAAAAACACATTGCCTCCAGATAGGGGCTTACGTTTTTCAAAGAAACCTATAAAACGATTTTGAAAGAACACTATGGCAGTATGAAATTTTTACGAAGTATGATTGAGAAAACGAGTGAGGAGTTAATCCTGTATAAAGAAAAATAGTTCGTGAAATGGATCTCGAAAACGCTATGCGGATAAAGAATTCAACAGGAATAAGGAAAAAGGAAAGAATCTTATTTCTCGAACTCGTTGATCCAAAGTTATGATTTCTTCTCTAGGTGAGATACTTGCATTTTCTGGAACTGTAAGTAGTGTCGCACGTGTGACAATTTCGTTAAATTGGTGTGACAAATTACGTGTTTATATAGTGCTTCAACTATGATGCGAAACTATAAAACCATTGAATCATTTACTTATTAACTGCTTTCATTAAAAAGGCAAATTTACAGGTAAACCTGACAAGATCATTTCCGATTCACAGCAGAAAACGCTGCGTCAGTTATTTGATTAGTGACACGAAAGATGCATATATACCTTTTCTGCCACAGACCCCACAACCTTCTCTAGTCGAAGATCTACTATAGGTTTCTGTTAACAACAGGAACATATCATGATATTGAAAACACCCAACAATCTGATAAAATTTATTCCAAATCAAAAGAACGCTTTACAATAGTTACGTTCATTCTAGAAATATAAGAAGGTTTGTTTTTGAAAAAGAAAGATTTTTTTAATGAATACGAAACAAGTTGAAAGTTTCATTCAAAAAACTTTCTGAATTTATATACAAATGGTCCATTTTGAATACCAACAGGCCTAACTTTAAAACTGAATTTTTCAGAAAGTGAGATTGAAGTTCAACATCTCATGAACAACAACTAAATTCACAAGTTTGTAGTTTATAGTTTTATAGCTTACTGTTTCCATGAATATTTCTGAAAAGATATATATATATATAGATGTAAATTAAGGCGCTGATCTATTTTTAAATTTATGCCACTTGGTATTAAAGCGGTTTAATTGTATATTTTTCTATGTAATTATCTTGTACGTAAAGTCAATAATCTTAACAACATCTTTTTAATACCCTACCCACACAACTCTGACAGATGTAGAAGGATGGTCATTCAGTGGTTGAGTGCTCACCTCTGGTGCGTCGGATCCTGGTCATATAAGTTCGTGGTGGACAACATCATGTCCATGGGTTTTCTCGAGGTACTCCGTTTCCTCTCACTTTCTCATTCCACCAATTCTTTCACCTCATCTGCTAGTTTAATCGTTATCTTCTTTAGACTTAAGGGTATAATCGTTGGACGTTCAACTGAAAGATTTCATTTTCTGAAATGTTATCATTCATTATATATATATATATATATATATATATATATATATATATATATATATATATATATATATATATATATATATATATATACTTTCACAATATTGTATAGTGGTATTTGCTAGGTGCAAGTTTCGGATTCCATGGAGGTTGATACAATTCCTCCCAATGAAAATTTTGATAAAATCTTAGTAGAGGTCCTCTGTATCTCCCTTGAAGCTTCTAACCTGTTTTGGCACTTTACTGTCAGTTATTGCTTTATGCGATACTCTGCGTATATCTGGCGATGAACGTTCACTGCAGTCATGTTTCGTCCTGTAAGGAACTGCTGGTACTTTGTAGTCGGAAGTTCGCTAGATTTTCCTAAATATATTTAACTCACAACACGAGGCTTACAGACCTACACCGTGAATGAAAATAGATTCGATTACACGCAAGAAATGTCGGAAACCTGTGCCGGACATTCATTCTCATGTTTTAAACTGCTTTCAAAGACACACATTATTTCAAAAATGATCCTGAAAATTTCAACTCTCAAAATAGATTCCACACAACACCACTGGCAAAGAGGTAATTATGTAACAAAATTAGGATATTAATTCCAGATTTTAAGCTTGTTTTCTGATAGCCATATTTTTTCAAGTAGAGCATTAAAAACATTGCTTCTACTATACGAAGACACAAAGAAAATGTCAAAACTTTTCTCTTCATTACGGATCCCCTAAAAGAGATCAGTGAATTAACTGTAATGACAGATCATTGAATAAAACAATGATTACGCAGCATATTACGTTTATCATCACAGAGCTGAATTGCATTATTATATATAATGAGCAAATTTAACATTTTTGTAATTTTTGTTGACTTCATACTTTAATCATCGTGTATGACTATGAAATTTAGTTTGTAAGACTTCAGCCATCTTATATTATTACTGTCTCCTTGGAGCATAATTCTGAATAAGTTATTGAAAAATTAAACAGAATAAAAATTAGGAAAGAATTTGTGCATGGAAAGTATAAATATTTGAATGGTAGATCCCAAAATCATCTTACTTTTAGCTGGATTTAGTAGTTTTCAACTCTGAAAGTAGTGATTTATTTACTTTCTTTAGTTGAATAACTTTCGCTTACTCGTATTCTTCTTAATTTGTTTCAATTTTCAATCCTTTTATAAAATTCAAATCTGTTTGATGTAGTGACTCTCTACCGGAATTATCGGTTTATCATTTAGAAAAAAACCTGTTTATGAAGCTATGGAACATGATTGAGACATGACAAACACACATTCAGAAAGAAAATAACGAAATCTCGGCTTTCCATAATATATCAAGTTTTACATAATGTGATGAAGTAACATACGAATATTTCGAACGCAGGGGTTTTAAACTTGTTTCTTGAAATACAGATACATTCTTAATAATTGCATTGGTTCACATGGATGACGCTATAAAGATTGCAGTGACTGTTGGTGTATTGTTTTGATTGTGTTATGTAGAGTTGGTTTCAGATTATAGACAGAGAGTTACGGAAGAGAAGTATCACACTCAACTCATTGAAAGGAGGCAAACAAAAATAAAACAAATTAATAAAACAAAGACTTAATGAATAAAAAATGTTTGTCTATCAGAGCTGGAAATCATTAAACCTGGCCAATAATAGGCAATTCTGGTAACTATAATTGAATATTCGAATGTCATATTTAAAAAGTATTTTTTACTTGTGATTCATAAAATTGGTAAAGTTTTCAACACTACCTAGAACCATGTAATTTCGACAAGTTGCAATTTTGTAGAAGCTGTAGTATCGTAGAAGTAGATGAAAGCAACAAGCATTTTACGTATATCCACAAGTATGCCCTTATAACCAGCGTAATAGCCTGTACTCATATTTTTCATATTTGAGGAACTACTTGAGATATCAAATTGCTGAATTCTGATTATGGTCTTTTTGTATGTTGAAAATCATCTACGTGACGGCATGTGCATGCACTCCTTTTTCAAATAAACATATTCTCTATTTTTTCTTAAAAAAAACTTTTTCCCTGTAACTTTGTTCCTAATTATTCTGAATACGTCATATTTAGATCGTAGTATTTAACACAGCATCATTTTTAAGTTACGTTATTACTGTTATAGAGGTCTGCACTGACACCGTATGACACTACAGTCCTTAGCTTGTAATATACAAAATGATATTTAACCATACTGAGTAATGTTTTGGCTTATTAAATTTCCATTTTACATGTGTATTTTAACCCCTAACTGCTTGTTGCTCATATTACAAAGTTTCCTATATATGAATCTTTTTTTTTTTCTGAAACAACACATGCAAGATAAACCAAGTTTGGAAAAAAATGGTAAAAACTATACTATATATTACAGTTTATCCAAGAAAGATGTCTATTTATTTATAATATATAAAGTCCTAGAACTCCTTAGATAACAGCTTGACAGGTGCTGATATGTCACAAAATATGTATTTACACTTGGCAAACAAAATAGTTTTCTTAACTTTGTGTCTGACCAAACTTGACCTATGTCGTTTTAGAAAAAAAATCCTATATGGACTCGTTGGACTATTAAATGCATATCTGCTGCGAAATTATTGGTGTCACATTGAGAAATAAATATATGAGTGGAATATATTTTGTAATTATATTTTGTTTACTATTTTCATCTCCAGATATACAATGCAAAATTACTTCTCGATACAGCGTATGTAATCTATTTTCTAAGGTCCTAGACATCCGTTGTGTCGCTCTGAGAGTTCTACGTTACAGCGAAAGTTTACGCCAAAGCATGAGGGTACACGAGAAACTTGTTTCCTGTATTGAGTGCACTTAAATTTAGTTAGGAACATATGACGGCTGAGATCTGTGTGGCCTCCACCATACAATAATAATTAATGGTTCAATTTGTGATAATCTGACCTAGTGCAATTTAATAAAAGTGTTTACATCGGATTGAAAACATTGACATCCTAGTGCAAGTACAAAGTACGCAAACAAATTGATCTTCGTCGGTATTTACTGTGTAGAATATTTCATTATATACTAGTTTAAAAGTTACAAATGCATCTTAAGTTAAACAATTTAACCTATATATAACTTTGAATAGCCTATACAATATCAGATCAACAAATAATAGTAATCATAGGACATTTATACTGAAAATTATAGGGTATATTCCATCTACTATCAAATTATT
Organism: Thermobia domestica; assembly: GCF_964235325.1. Classification (NCBI taxonomy): domain Eukaryota; kingdom Metazoa; phylum Arthropoda; class Insecta; order Zygentoma; family Lepismatidae; genus Thermobia; species Thermobia domestica. The sequence goes on along the minus strand of NC_137461.1, from coordinate 216,349,559 downwards.
CCCTATCCCCTTTGAATACTAAAAATAAGTTCTATAAAGTTTCAGAAGGATTCAAAGAGTTGTCGAAAGAAATGTCCAAACGGTCCATGTTTTTCGCTTCTCCTCCTCCTAAAGAAATGTTATGAAACGGTTTTTTTCAGCTACGACAATATCAATCGAACTGCCAACGTCTTTCTCAGTGGTGTGCATCAGTGAACTGCGGCTGTCGAACAACTTCCCCAAAGCCATTGTCCTCTAGAAGAGACAGACAGCAACATGGATGAACTTCATGGATGGAAAATGGTTTTAAAAGAAACTTTTTCATCTCCGTCTCTGCAAACATTTTTCTGTTTCTATTTCCGTTTTATCATATATATATATATATATATATATATATATATATATATATATATATATATATATATATATATATATATGTGTGTGTGTGTGTGTGTGTGTTTGTGTGTGTGTGTGTTTTGTTGAATGTTTTCGTTTTTTCAGCTTGTTTCAAAACCACATTCATCTGTTTAAACGTATAGAGCGTCTGAGATTCTGTTGTATGCGTATTCCTCACAAATAAGGATATTAACTAACCCAAAAAGCATCAAATATAGCGGTACATCTTTGACCATCTTATATATTATTAGTTTGACCATATAGGGAATTTTTTATCCTGGAAAATGCAGGAGAGGTATCTTACGTATCCTTTGAGAGAATGCTTGTTTGGACAAGTTTCTCAGAAACTAATACAGTAGATATAGGGGAAAAGGGGGTAATGACACACGTTTTTTTAATTGCTCAGAACAGCGATGAGAGAGCACTATGGAATCTAATGAATAGTGCTGAACATACCTACATATGTTTACTATGAAATAACTCGGAAATATTGCGTAATTACTTTCCGTTATATGAAAGCAGACGGAAATTTGAAACCTTACACTATGTGCAGTTACCCTACAGTTGAGGATAATAGCACACAAGAGTTGAGTTCTAAGTTAAATTCTTTTGTAAACTTCCATATGATGATATTCTCTAAACGTATTCGCTTTCTTAGCACTTTTTATTGCAGAAGAGCCTCACGACGAATTGCTGTTAGAATTTCTGAGCTTTGGTGCTTTCTTTTCTGCTCCACTGACGATGGTGTTTGCCTAGGAATTGGAGAAATTGCTGTTAACGTGACTATTGCGGAGAATTTTTCGGAATTGGTGACTTCCCTTGATAGTCCAGCGACTGACAGTTCAGAAACATCACTAAATTTTTCTTTCGTCGAGTCCATTGCATCATGAGAAAGGTCTGCTTCCATGTTCTCCTCAGTCTGACTACAGCACTGATCACTTGCGGCAAAATCTGCATCTATAAAAACTTCTGGATTCATGTTGAACGTACCACACTTTCCAAAGCCTGATGAGGCATTTTTAATTAGACCCACTCTTGTGTTCATGCATGCTATTACCACAAATCAGGCCATCTTGTGTTGTTTTTTTCGTTCTTGACTGGCATGCGTAAATATTATAAAAAAGTACTAACCCAATATTTATTCTAAATTGACTATTCATACATATTGCCTACAAAAACACCGCACCCCAAAAGTAAGTTTGAACTTAATCACTAAAGAAAACTGGTGAAATTTTTGAAGAAAACGAAGATTTTCAATATATTGTCATACTCCGCAGTGCGTCCTCTGCAACACTCTCCCACTCAAGTGAGGTTCGTTGGGCACGTTATTAATGGGGTTGAACACCATGCAAGCCTTCCAATTCCTCTGCTTTTTTTTTTTTTTTTTTTTGTAAACAGGGATGCGTGCAGTTATACACAGCGTGCCATTACCCCGTTTTCTCCTAGTTCATGTTTCAAGTGGCATAAGTGATTTTCATTATTTGATCATAAAGACGTAGTCTAATTTAAGATGAGTTTACTTGGAACGAAGTTTTCCGTAAAATCTCCTACTTATATCTCAGAAATATATGTTTCAGTATATTTGAGTAGGAAACTTTAGTGCGATAACCAGTACCCTTTATTAATACTATTTTTATGAGAACGAAAGCAGGTAATGCACTCTAAAATTGCGTCACCAAATATCTCCAGGATAACCAGATCTAATATCAAAAATTGAAGGTGACGCTAAAGAGTGTCTTCTATATGGAAATAGCATCATAAATGCTGATAGTTTTAAACCTGTTACTTTACTAATAATGTATCTACTTAATACATAGTGTTAACATAAGATAATTCACTTGATATCTTTAATGGAAAATACATGTAATGAAAAAGTATTTTAATACTATTTTTATTGCAACGTATGTGTTACTACTATGTACTATCTTCTTTTTGAAAGAGACAAGGTGAAATTTTATGAAAGAATGTTAATAATGCAATATTTATGAGATTGTTTCGTGTTGAACTTAAGCTATTTAGTGCAGATTACACTCGTTTCTCACGCAATTCCTTTGACCTCGTTCATTTTTCTCTTCTCTCTTTTTAACCTGTTGATTCCTTTAATTTCCGTTGCACGGATACCTTTTTATTATAATCTTTCATACAATAAAACGTTAAAAGTGCAACACCTCATTGTTCAAATATGAATATTTACTAGGAGGAGGAAATAAATTCCAAAGAATATGACAAAAGTATTGAATGTAATAAAGGAAATAAATTAGGACAAACAATACCAAGTATTCTTCGCAGTATACAATGAAACAAAGGAAACTTCAGATGATATTTCAGTGTGTTATCATTCCTTTCTTGCACGATGTGTATGAGTCAGCACAAAACTCGGTTAAAAAGAACAAAACAAAACAACTCTTTTGTATCCCCTCAAAGTAATAGCCTTCTTTCACGCAAGTGCTCAGCATAGACGATAAATCTAAACCATATTTCAAGAAGAAAGAAGAGGAGTTTCAATTTTTTATATATATAGAAAGAAAGGAAAGACTACGTGCACCCACATTATCAGAAAGAATTTTATGATCATATTGTCAATATGAATACTTTGTTTAATGTGAGGAAAATACATCCACGGATATTGTTTTGTTCTACTATCTTATCTATTTCTCTCGTTTCCTTTCTTTTATATCGTATCCTGATTTCTCTACGCATTTGGATGCTGATAATGTATAGGCAAACGCTCTTTACTCTATGTTTGCACGATCTAGAGGCACGTGTGTATCAAAAGCGAATGCAATTTCATTCTATGTAAACGACTATGATGATAAATAAATTATACGATTACGATCGTAACGTAAAGTTAAATGTTTTGAGACGATGTCGTTTATGTTTAAGAAATTCTTATAATTCTTAAAACAAAACACTTTTGTTTTTGGTTTGTTAGGAGATACATTAATAGCAATTACTGACTTTTAAATCATAAAATAGAAGTTAGAATATCGGAAATTGTACACAAGTACAACACTAATTCAACTTATGAGTATATCGTCTAGAGAATTATTCAAACTATAAGAGAAACATATTTAAAATATATGATAAACATCCCGTAAACGGAAATTATATTCACGAATCTTAAAGGTGTGATAAAAGCTAACAAGGGACATCACCCAATTGTCCGGCTCCGATTTCAATGAAACTTTTCTACCTGATAGAGAACATATATGTATTATTTGTGATGACAGAAATTTTTGCCATAGTGCATGTTTTCTATTTTTTATAATTTTAAGAGTTGTGATGTGGTTATTAAAGATTACTGCAGAAGTCCCTTACTAACCTTTGTAAACATAGCGTTAATGAAAGAACAACCATGTAGATACATATAAGACCTAGGGAGAAGTTGTATGGTAGGTATGACCTTGACGGCAGCCATCTTGAAATCCGCATTTTGAATTAAGATCACATTTTTAAAATGGGAATAGGGTAATATGATACATAATTCCTGGCTAGAATTTAATCAGAAAGACAATGGTGAAGCTAGTTTTGAGATGCACGTATTTGGGGAAAAGTTACAGGCATTTAATTCTTCACTTACTACGTGCTAAAGTCCCTTACCTCCGCTTCTAACCCGGTATTAATGATAATAAGTGTATAAAAGCTTCTGTAATATATATTATGCCTATAGGGAAGTGATACGGTAAGGGTATCCTTGACGGCAGCCATCTTGAAATCCGCCATTTTGAATTAAAGTGAATTTTGAAAATGAAAACCATAGAATGTGACACCTCATTTTAATAGCAAATTTTCCCAAAAAGCCAATGGTATGCTTATTTTTGTTCTATAATTAACCAGTGTGAATTTAGGACTGCTTCTAATAAGCACCAAATGTCCGTTATTCGATCCTTCAAATTGGCAACACTTCTAATTTTCATCGCATGTTTTAAGATTCCAACTGGCACTTTGCAGTTGTTGCCATGGCTCGTGTTTTCTAAATTTATTACATTTTTTAAGAGTTGCGATTTGTCAGTTCATGAATAGTGCTGGGATAAGCATCCAGCAATCTTTCTGATTTGTGAAGGCTTGATATGTAATTATTTATTTCCTATACCTGCCCTTCAAAAACTCGTTTACTGACGAATCATCGCACAACGAAACAACTCCGACTTTGCATTCGGGTAATACCGAAGACGTAGCATGTGTAGTAGATGAGAGGAAAAATCAAATGAAAATTCACTTCAAAAAGGAAAACGAAATATGTTGTGTAAATCAAAGGTCTTGTTTTGTTTTATATTTACTTCTTTATTGTATATTTATTTATTTATTTATTTATTTTCTATGGCAATTTTTTAGTTAGTCAGACAAAAAGTCATTCGTTTTCTAGCGATTGTTGTCGATGATTCATGACTGTAAAATTTATAATCAGTATTGATCTGGCACTCAATTAAGTTACACTTCCTTATAAACAAGTTACCTGTTTTCATATTATGTTCATGGTACAAACAATGTTGTGGGAACAGTCATATAATGCCTCTTTGATATTTTCTAGCATTGCTGCTGTTTTTTAAATGTATTTATTAAAAATATTTTATTGTTTGTCGATTGCGCAACATGTAGGCTACATTTCCTGATAATTTTGTTTCGTACAGGTATAACACCAATTTGTTATAATTTTATTTGTATTTCTTTACGTCACATAGGTCCACAGGTTCTTCATGTATTCTCGTTTAAAATAAATAATTACATTAAAAGTCTTCAAAATTCAGAAAGATTGCTGGATGCTTATCCCAACACTATTCACGAGCTGACAAATCGCAACTCTTAAAAAATGTAATAAATTTAGAAAACATGAACCATGGCAACAATTGCATAGTGCCAGTTGGAATCTTAAAACATGCGGTGAAAATTAGGAGTGTTGCCAATTTGAAAGATCGACGTTTGGTGCACATTAGAAGCAGTCCTAAATTTACACTGGTTAATTATAGAACAAAAATAATCATATCATTGGCTTTTTGGGAAAATTTGCTATTAAAATGAGGTATCACATTCTATGGTTTTCATTTTCAAAATTCACTTTAATTCAAAATGGCGGATTTCAAGATGGCTGCCGTCAAGGATACCCTTACCGTATCACTTCCCTATAGGCATAATATATATTACAGAAGCTTTTATACACTTATTATCATTAATACCGGGTTAGAAGCGGAGGTAAGGAACTTTAGCACGTAGTAAGTGAAGAATTAAATGCCTGTAACTTTTCCCCAAATACGTGCATCTCAAAACTAGCTTCACCATTGTCTTCCTGATTAAATTTTAGTCCGAAATTATGTATCATATCACCCTATTCCTATTTTAAAAACTTGATCTTAATTTAAAATGGCGGATTTCAAGATGGCTGCCGTCAAGGTCATACCTACCATACAACTTCCCCCTAGGCCTTATAGGTATCTACATAGTTGTTCTTTCATTAACACTACGTTTCCAAACGTTAGTAAGGGACTTCTGCAGTAATCTCTAATAACCACATCACAATTCTTAAAAAAGATAAAAAATATAAAACATTCACCATGGCAAAAATTTCTGTCATCACAAATAATACATATATGTCCTCTATCAGGTAGAAAAATTTCATTGAAATCGGAGCCGGACAATTGGGTGGGATCCCTTGTAAGCTTATATTTCTTCGCTTTCTGTATGCGCTGTGGCACAAGCTTATTTGCAAGCATATTTTCAAGTCTTCTCTTTCTACACAAATATATTCAGCATGAACAATAATATTATGGTAAAATTATTGAGTTTTGGGAGTAACTACAATAATTTCTCTTATTTTCAATGGAAAATGTCGATTCAAGATGCCATAGTTTCATGAGTTGAGTAACTTTATAAAAGGAGTTAGTCTTGTCGATTGAAGTACCAAGTACTTGAAGCTATTTTAGAAAAGATAGCGATTCAACGTTAATGTTGAAGTATAACGGAATAATAAGGAAAGATGAGAAATTTGTCAGTCGGTAACTGTTCTTGAAGTGAGGAAAATAAGGCTTTTGAGTTCAAATAATCATGAGTATTGTTTTCTTTTAAGAATCATCTTTCTGAAAGTATAAAAAGTTGATGACGCTAAGAAGCGACACCATCTAATAATATGATAATGGCACTAAAGCATACCCTACCATTATGATTCAAGTAATATATAAAGGCACATAATATGACCAATGATATATTGCTCAAATATGTGATTAACGTTTGAACATAATTTTTTATTTAACTAAACAGTGTGCCATAAAGAAAGAATTTTTTTAAATGAGCGCAATTTCTATTCTAGTACGTTGGCAGCACTGAGCGCTACACGATATTCATCTGTTATCTTTCTGTTTAGTTATCACGGAACGCTGAATAACACATGATCGTAATCTGCGTTAGCGATCTACCCAGTATGACAACACGCTGTCCGTCGTGAAACCCTCCATTCCTACCTCATTGACAACAGATGGCGATCGTACGCTATCCGGCTTTCTGTGACTACTTACCACAGAGACAACAAATGAAAATCGTGCAACGTTCAGTGCTACCAACTTACTGGAACAGAGTTGACAGGAACTCAAAAGTAGTGCTCTATATGAGATATCCATTATAGTATTGTTAAAGAACAATACATACATCAATTGTTAGATCATACGTATCTCTGTAAAATATGATGCTCAAAGATTTCATGTGTAGCGTTTCAGAAAATTGGTGAACATTATGTTTATGTTGCTAAAATATAAAATGTTCGTTGTCAATAATAACTTATATATTTATGATGCTAGAAAATATTTATTTGTTTGGTTACTTACTGCATATATCACAATATGCACTGTTAAGTAGAAGATTGTATCCAGTGTTGTTTATATTTTGCTAACACTGCCAGACGTACCCCTTAGAGTGACTCAAACCATTCTTACAGCCGATTCGCTTTTTTTCTTTTTTACTGCAGTTTGAACAAGTAGTTGTGTGATAGAAGTGGAAATTTCTCATGAACACTTTCAGGCAATGATTCTTCTATAATTTGAAATATAGTTTAAAACCAAACCAGCGGGTCAAGCGATTTCATTTGGTTTCCAAAGATAAAGCTCGTTCCAATAGAAATATATACTATTGCTTTCCCGAATTTCATCATACTGTTGTTGTTTCATTCCAGTTAGCGGTTTCTGAGGTATGTTTTCAAACTGACATATAAACTGAATGGTATATGAAGAAACAATCGAAGGTAATTTAAACTTAGAAAGGTTTATTCGTCCGAATTTTTTATAGCATGAAAACACTAGTGCGACTGTCGTTTTATTAGTCGTTTATAAAAACATTTCCAGCTAACTTCGTACTAATTGTAAATAAGTAAGTGAAAAAAATGAACATTATTTACTGCTACGAAGCAAACATATTCAGCATTCTCGCCAAGTAGTTGAGAAGTACATTGTACTGAGTCTCATGGTCGACTAACCTCCCTTATCAGGGTGTGTCCGTAGTGAGACTGGCCGCCACGCGGCGTTCCGGTACCACTAGCACGCTCTCTGTAAGGGGGGTTCTTGAGGAGGGTTAAGCTAAGCAAAGCGCTAAGAGTAAGTCGCGTACAAGCACCGACGCAAAGAAGACCATGCGTGTCGAAAACGCTTAGTTTTTTTTTTTTTTTTTTTGGTCAAGGCAGAGAAGGTGACGAGCGTTCCCTGAAGCAGCGCTACGTGATTAAATTGAGCTTTCATTTGGACTCAACCGCCTCCCTAATGCTTGCCTTTGTGAAGGAAGCTTACAAAGAAACGTTTTGTCAAGGGCCCAGGTTTTCCGGTGGGTCAGTGAGTTCAAGAAACGACGGCAGATAATGGAAGACATGGAGAGATCTGTTCGCCCTTCATCAGTAATTTGGACAAAAATGTGGCAATAGTGAAAATCTCCTGGACTCTGGCCTTAATCGCGAAGTGCTGCTTCAGAGAATGCTCCATTTCTACCGTGACAAAAACACAAAAATCAGCGTTTGCCCTCATGCGTGATCCTCACTGCTTCAGAGCTCGGACTACTGCCTGGTACTTTCCCACATAGGCCCCACTACAAATCCTTGCGCCAGGAGGTGTTGCAGACGACTGGAGCTCAATGGGGCGGCCAGTCTCTTTACTTTACAAACAAACCCTGTTTATTCACTCTAATATTATTTGTCACTATTTTGACTAAGGGCACTGTGCGTTTTATTAAAAACTAATAAAGTACATTTTACTGTTTCTTTCGAGCAAATTTGCTATATAAAACTGTATTTTCTACTCGAAATGGGATCTAAACCACCAGGTGGGTTTGTGTAAGATTTTAGTATAAATAAGAAACGAACACGGATCAACGAGCACATAAACATGTTGAATGACCAGATAGTTACAAATAGCTTGATTTGGACAGGGGGTGTATTCCCTTGCCATTCATTTCGCTAATAGCAAATGTTTAACCCTGCGTCGGTCTGGCGAAAAAAGAAACATCATTAGTCTGGTGGAGTGTGAGACACATCAATATTAATTTTTATCTTGGTTGGTTGTTTTTTGGTACAAATACCTCATATTTGCTCTAAAAGCTTTTCTATCATTAAAAATAATATTGGAAAGCAAAAATTAAAATAAAAAATGATCACAAAATTAAGTAACATTCAGTCAGACTCACTGTTGTTTGCTTGTCCACAACATTCTTTACAAAGAGAAAGTGCGTGTTCAAAACAGAAATTTTGCGCATTTTGCACAGGTGGACCTAGTCTTTCGATCTTTGGAAAGTGGACATTCTACACATCTTCCTTGAGAACGCTTTGGACCTGCAGCTGGAGCTTTTTCTTCTGTATGATGTTTCCGTTTGTAGTTTTCTGAGAAGATTGCTGCTTGAACCAGCCCGAAGATTGCGGTGTTCTTCGATCAATTCAAACGCCAAGATTTTTAGAAACTTACGTCTTTTTATTTGCTTATTCGTGTTACTCATAAATATAACCTGTGTTTATACCACATATATTCAGTAAAGCGTAAAACACCGTCAAAGGCCAATGTCTAGAATTTTTGGAAACGTCGTACGTAGCACACATTCAAGATCCATTGTGTCAACACCACCCTTAATAAATTGTACGTAGTGATCATTTCTGGTTCTCGAAGATCACCTGCTGTTTCATCAATTTTGTCATCATGACGCATAGTAGAAACGACAAGTACAATTTTATATTTTTGGGATAGTATGAAGCTAATGTCATATCTTTGGTGAAGCCAAAGATACTACTGTTCACTGTTCGGTGTACCTTCAGTTAACTCAGGTGGTACTTCTCTCTTGTTTTTCCTGATTATACCAAGTAAGCTTAGGTTATGATTTTTCAGTAATTTGTTGTACCAAGTAAGGTTAGGTTATGATCTTTCAGTAATTTGTTGGCCAGTGGTATGCTGGTGAACCAATTATCTACCGTGACGTTTCTCTCAAAGCCTGTTATTAGTGATACCATTTGCTCTACGACAGATTCCAATAAATTGCTGATCTTGAACGGCCCATCAGGTTGTTTACCAGCATATATTTCAAGGCTTTTGCGAATAGAAGGCTCTTGAATCTACAAGAGCAAAAATTTTAATGCCATACTTCCCTGGCTTGTTTGTTAAATATTTCCGAAAGGGACTTCTGAACTTTTAGAGTTTCTCATCTATTGTTACATTTTCACCGACAGAGTAATGTCCTTTACACTTCTCAACGAAAGATTAAAAAAAATCTCTTATTGATGCAAGTTTATCAAATTGAGATCGCTTAGTTCTCGTAGATTTGTTGTCGAAACGTAGACAGGTGAAGAAGAATCGGATGCGTTGCAACGTCATTGTACTCCAAAATATATCCACGCCTGTACCATCTCTTGCCTACAAATCATCTAAATTCACACTGTTTGCTTTGTAAAGACCTGCCATATACAAAAGCCCAATCACATCTTTCAATTCTACTAATGACGTATTTTTTACTTTATATTTTTCATGTTCACCATACTTTTCGGACGCACTGTCTATGAATTTGTTAGTGTTATTTACGATTTTCTCCACTGCGTCGTCAGTAAGAAATAACTGAAAACATTCCGAAGGATATTTGCAGTTCTTTGCCACGTATCGTACACATGGGAGACGTGTTCTGACAATACTACCCGCACGTGCCGTTGTATTCGTATGTGGTGCTGCCTTGCTCCACTTTCTGGCACCGTCCTCACCTACGTAAAAATTCACATTTACACTATTGGTATTGTCTAAATCTTCATCTTCTTCAGAATCTGTGTAATGTTCATTTTCGCTAGCATGGTCCGACCAATAACATTAGTCAACAAGATTTTGGCAGAGAAATGAAAATACATGATTCTAATAGAACTTTTTACGTAAAATTTGAATCTGCAATAAGTTTTTCTCCATCACCGTCAGTTTCCCCGTGACAGAGGGATTTTAGGGAAATTTCCCCTCAAATTTCTTTTTTTTTTCTTAGAATTTTTTCACCTGTAGCTCGGGTACCCTTAGGTGTATAAACACACAAATTGTATTGTATGTTAGCTTTTGTAAGCCTTCTAAGTTTCATAAGAATCGTATTATTCTTTCTAGAGAAATAAACATATTTATATAAAAATATGCTATGTGTACTGTTCATTTTAGTATATTCATTAGTGGAGATAAAATCACATATAACTTCCACGAAAATTACAATATAAACACGGTTTATACCTCACTGGACTTCCAATAAAACATACTTTCAATGATATGTACAGCATGTAGCCATTTTTGTATGAGGGAATTTCTAGAGGGATTTTGTGGGGAATTCCCTCCAAAGAGAAGTTTGTAAGATTTTTTGCCTAAACTTGCTATTTGTATATAGTGATACAGAAACAGGAACTTCACTAAAACATAGTTTTATGTCTACTTAATAAATAATGTTAATTTAATGTGAATCGCATTATTCTGTCTATAGATAGGAACTATTGTGTCTAATTATAGGTAATAAAGAATATACTATGCAAGACTTTTACAAAACACAAAAACCTAACTTTGACGTATTATTGTCGGCACATAGATGGATACTCAAGTACAAGCACAAATACACGCATGCTTTCTCTGGAAAATAAGTCAATTTTTAATATTTTGATCTGGCAACAATGCATAAAAAATTGAAGACTCACGTAGCCTGATGATTGTTAGGTCCAAGCTGGACGTGTTTTAGAGGTGGCCGCGTGTAAGTTGAAGTGTTTGTGCATTGTGGGGTTCGAATAGATTATGTTGTGTGGTGATGCACTGAGTTAGATTACGTTTATGCTGCTTCATGATTGATGGAGTGTAGATTCGTGTGTATATATGTGTGTGATACCTTACAGGATACAAGATGTCGAGGAAGTGTGTAAATCAGCCGGAAAATTTCTGTTATGTATGTGGGGAGCTGACATTTAAATCGCGACGTCCACTTGTGAGGAAGTGTTATCAGTTATATTTTGGTTGCTGTGTAGGAGATCAAGATAAGAATTGGGCTCCTCACTACATTTGTTGTACTTGCGTGAAACGTCTGACTGGGTGGGTAAATGGTGAACGAAACATGAACTTCGCAGTACCGATGATCTGGAGGGAGCCAAAAGATCTTTCTTCAGACTGCTACTTATGTATGACACAGATAAAAGGAATAAATAGTAAATCTAGACACACAGTACAGTACCCCAATTTGAAATCAGCAATTCCACACAGTGCAGAATTACCTGTACCAGTACCTCCTGCTCATCTTACGGTAAATGCGGATTACGTACTTGAGGCAACTACTGATGTTCCAAATGAAGAAGATGATCCTACTTATGTAGGAAGCACATCTACATTGGATCCACATGTGATAACTCAGGGTGAACTAAATGACCTCGTACGGGATTTAAAACTCTCGAAGATACAGACAGAACTTCTTGCTTCTAGACTTATAGGCTGGAATCTGCTCCATCGTGACACTAAAGTGTGCATTTTTCGAAACCGACATACTGAGTTTCAAAACTACTATTCTCAAGAAAATGATTTAGTGTATTGTAATAATGTCTGTGCTGTAATGGATGCACTCGGAGACGAACATATAAGTACAGAGTGGATATTGTTTATTGACTCTTCCAAAACTAGTTTGAAGGCTGTCCTTTTGCACAATGGCAACAAATTTCCTACAGTGCCTTTTTCTTATGCGACTAATATGAAGGAAACCTATGAAAACATAAAAAAAAAACTGTTAGAAAGAATTCAGTATGAGAAATACAAGTGGACCGTTTGCTGTGATTTAAAAGTTATTTCTTTTTTAATGGGTTTCCAGCTTGGTTATACGAAATATTGTTGTTTCCTATACGAATGTGACAGCAGGAACAAAGCGGAACATTACATCAAGAAGGAATGGCCAAAGCGTGTATTAACTGCTGGACAGAAGAATGTTGTTTATTCCTCACTGGTGAGCCCTGATAAGATAATTCTACTTCCTCTTCACATAGAGTTTGGACTCTTCATAAACTTTGTTAAGGCAATAGACAAAAGTAATGCAGGATTTTTTACCTCAAGGAAAAATTTCCTCGGGTTAGTGACGCTAAAATTAAGGAAGGAATTTTTGTAGACCCCCAAATAAGATGTTTGATTCGTGACCAAAAATTTTAGGATCTCTTAACTCTAATTGAGAAAACAGCTTGGTGTTCATTTAAATGTTTAACAGAGATTTTTAGGAAACCAGAAAGCCCCAAATCACCGTGAAATTTTGAATGATTTCCTACAATCATTCAAAGAAATGGGTTGCAACATGTCCCTAAAATTTCACTTTCTAGACTCCCACCTGGATTTCTTTCCTGAAAACCTTGGTGCTGTTAGTGATGAGCATGGGAAACGTTTTCATCAGGACATTTCCTCCATGGAGAAGAGATACCAGGGATAGTAGAGTTCACAAGTACTAGCTGATTACTGTTGGACACACAAAAGGGATGTTCCAGAAGCCAAACACAGAAGAAAATCGACAAATAAAACATTTTAGTTAAGGTAATTAAGTGTTCATTTATTAAGAAGATATCACTCACTTCTTTAGTATTATTTATTAAGTAGACATAAATTATGTTTTAGTGAAGTTCCTGCTTCTGTATCACTATATACAAATAGCAAGTTAAGACAAAAATTTTATAAACTACTTTTTGGAGGAAATTTCCCACAAAATCTCTGTAGAAATTCCCTCATACAAAAAATGGTGACAAGATGTATACATAATTGAAAGTATGTTTTATTTCAAATCCAATGAGGTATAAACCGTGCTTATATTGTAATTTTCGTAGAAGTTATATGTGATTTTATCTGCACTAATGAATATGGTAAAATGAACAGTACACACAACATATTTTTATCTAAATATGTTCATTTCTCTGGAAAGAAAAATGCGATTCTTATGAAACTTAGAGGGCTAAGTATAAATAAAGCTAACATACAATACAATTTGTGTGTTTATATACCTAAGGGTACCCGAGCTACAGCTATAAAAATTGTAAAAAAAAAAGAAAAAGAAAAAAGAAAGAAAGAAATTTGGGGGAAATTTCCCGAAAATCCCTTTGTCAAGGGAAAACTGAGGGTGATGGAGAAAAACTGATTAACTGATTGCAGATTTGAATTCTACGTGAAAGGTTCTATTAGAATCAGGTGCCAGGAAAGAGTTTTTTTTTTTTTTTTTTTGTCGAGTAGTGTAACCACTGCTCTCACCGAACTCTATATCAGATTCCACTTCTTCACATTCGTGTAGCAATTGCCTAATACATTCCACTTCAGAATCCGTTGTTTGCAGAATACACAAGTACTAACAAAACAATAGCACAAAATTAGCTTTCTTTTGTTTAGTCCGCACATTAAAACAGAACCGTGACTATTCTGGCGGGGTATGTTACACCCCAAAGCCAACAAAAGCGCGATAACTATGCAACACTTACAGAACCTACAATTGCAATTACACTACAAACATCAACAATAAATAGTTGCCAGGTACACGGATGGACAAAGGTCAGTGTTGCCAAATAGTTAAGAAATAAAATAATATACGTAGTACGACAGGGGTTTGTCACACCCCAGCAGACTAACGCAGGGTGAAAGTAATCGTTAACTAAAGTCGAAATGAGAATAAATATTACTTATACAGGTATGAAGATGTACGTATCTTATTTATCTTTTTCTGGCTCTTTGTTGGTAAAAACTAAATTTTAAAGTTGAAAACAGAAAAATGTCCCGCCACAGATATAATACTTAAAAGGGATTCATTCTCTGTTTTTTTTAATTCTAAAACTAGATTTTTTGAGAACTTAGCAAAGTTGTTTTCTATCTATTCTCACTAGTACTTTGTACTATTTTTCTCTCGTCAGCGATTGTACAACAATAACTTCCTTTTTCTACCGTTTTAAGATTTTCGTTTTTTTTTTCTTTCTTAAGCCTGCAGAATAGAGGAAGAAAAAACTGTATATCCAGGAAAGGATAGGATAAAAAGAGAAGAGAAAGAGACAGAAAACCAACCAAGAAACCAAAAAAAAAAAAAAGTTTTAAAAAAGAAAGGAAGAAAGAGAGTTGGCGAAACGCGATAAAATTTTCATAAAGAAAAGGAAGAAGTAAAACCAACCCTTCACCACACGCAAACACAAACACACACACAGAGTACACGAAGAAAGTACTTGTGTTAAAGAATTGGAGATAAACCTTTCCCACCTTTACATCAGTGGAAAATACAGAGAGATGCAGAAGTGGAAAAGAATATATATATATATATATATATATATATATATATATATATGCGTGTATGTGTGTGTGTGTGTGAGCGTGTGTGATGGTTAGAGAGAGAGAACACAAAAGAGTGAAAAAAAAAGAGATACTCTAAGCTTTCAAGTAGTGCAGGAGACATTATTTTAGAGGATTAGAATATAATCCATATGACAGTGGTCTACGTAGATAACATAGTATAAAACTCCAAAAGAGGAAAGAAGAAAAAACGGAATTCTTTCGTTTTCCTAAAAAAAAGCTATCTAATCTTACTTTGTTATTTTCCTAGGTTTTAATTAAAGTACGTATTCCTGTTTCTATTTTCATCTTCATCTTTTTTTGCCTGCCGGATTGTGATTATATTTTCACTTCTGTCCCCGTTAACTCGCATTTCTGTTTGATCCTTTTTTGAGGTTTTTGTGGTGTTTTCTTGTATAACGATGGTAATAATGATACCTCTAGTAACTGTGTAGTACCTTTTACATCTTCTATGGTGAAACCATAGAAGGAGAGAAAAACATCAAAAAGCTTACTATACAGGGCAATAGTGGTGTATTAGAAGTGGCAACAAGCAACAAACGCAGATATTATTTCGTGAAGTATTTTAGTGTATACTTACCTTTGCATGTAGCATGTACATAGTTGGAGATACAGGAGATTTTATGTATTAAAAGAAGCATGTTCATGTATGTTGTTGATGCATAAATAAATGTAGAATCTGAAAAGTAAAGGTGAATTCCTTCTTATTATTCTTACGTTATTTTTTTAACCTTCCGATACCCAAGGGGGTACAAATGTACCCCATGCATATGTTTTACTGTATATTTTATGTCACAGACACACGAGGTTGACTAGCGTTATTTACATTGTGGGCCGGACCGTAATGAAACTTATTCCCTCAATAACAATTATGTTCTAAGGTTATCTGCTTGCATATGTAACTAAAACTACACTGGGGTACATTTACCCTTCTTGGGTATCTATATTACCATATATCTGTTTAGTATGTTATTGTTGTAGTTTATAATTGTAAAGAACAAATAAAGAACAGGTAATATTAGAGCCTATTACAATATATCGTTGCAATATTGTATTCATATTACAATAATGCAAACTTTCCTACCACAAAAATGTTACGAAATGATTACAGTTCTATAATGTATAAACATATTTCCGCTTCGGTAACCTAATTTACTTAAACTTACCCTAAACAACAAAACCAACATAACCTGACAAAGCACATATCGACACAAACTAACATACCAATATTATCGATGCCACAAATAAGGATGTTTATAATTGCAAAAATGTGTATTAGGGCATATCTGTACCTCTGTTGGGAATCAGAGCTAAAAACTATCACGGGTATCTAAGAGTTAGTAGTTAAATTTTACAACTTAAATTTGGTCTTCTTGGGTTTTCTAACGCCAGATCTGAAGCTTTGTACTGCCAACTAAGCAATATGATAATAGAATATATACATATACATTTCCTTTTAGCATATTTTTTCTACGAAAAATAATAATGAAGTTAATACAAATATACTTAGATTCGCATATGTGTAGCCGACATCAGTTTTTAAGCGTAATTTCCATAGAATTCAGAGTAGTTCAATAATACTGTAATTAGAGACCAAATTGTAGATAATCGAACGTAAAAGTTAGGAGCTGCTTGATACAGAATATTGAATAGAAACTAAAAAGTTAATAACAGACATTTAAAAAATCAATGTTTCAGTAAAACGCACAAAAATGAGAATTGTTTCTGGTAGGGGTAATTATAAGTTTGCTTTGAGATAATGCTATAGGCTTGCAATATAAAAAAACAAAGGAGAAAAGGTATGAAGCAAACACACAAACTGTTTCAATGGTTGCATAGGTGAAACCTAATACGAGGATTTTCCAACAATAATTTCCTCTTATGTACAAAGCGTTGAACTAAAAATATTGTGCTTGTAACATATGGTGCGTCAAAATACTTGGCAATGTCATTGACATTGGTTGTGTTTTCTGCTCTTTGCAAGTTGTAACTGCTTCTAAATCGTGGAAATGGAAAAAAACTCAACTGACTAAATACTATCAGTTGAAAAACCTAACACCGACAGATATGCACGATGATCTAATTAGTGTGTTGGGTGATGCACACGCCTGTTTTAGTTTCAAGTTCCCATCTATTGGTTGTTGCCATTACCGTCATTAGATTCTTAAACACTGGCAGGTAACACAAATATCTTAAGTGAAACTCTATTGAAAAGTGTTTCCTCTGCTCTCTCTCTCCATGTATCTATCTATCTGTCTATCTATCTATCTACCTATTTGTCTGTCTGGATGGAGTTCAAGTAGATATTCTATATCACTTTGGTTCATGCTTCTTCAGACAGTATTGTTATTTAGTGGCCACTATTAGTGTATAATAGCAAAAACAGCGCATAGAGCCCAAGAGATTTGGACATTTCGGAGACATGTAGATTTGGGAATCTACCTGAAGTTCCTCTCTGTGCTTAAAATATTCATTTACAGTTACTATACGAGAACTCTCATAACGTAAAACTGTGTACACTTTTCCATGTATTTAAACAGAACATACACAATTGATGTATCTTTTTCACTCGTTTTTGGAAATTGGATTTCAATCATTTGTGCTCTAAACGCCCAATGTACAAAGTTAACTATATTCAAGAAAACGATGAGAAACTTAAAATTAGAGATGAAGGGGATTTGTGTTGTCTGGCTGGGATAAGAAATCATTCATAACTATTGAATTTCATTAAGCAACCCCCTTATTTGGTCTAAATAACATAATATCTTGATGTTAATTTAACCATTTAATTTCATTCATATTCAGCATATTGATAAATTTCTTTAACAAAAGAAACACTGACCAAAGCTTAAAACACACTTTATTTTAAATTATAATTTAAAATATTTTCGATATTGTCTGAAGAAGGATATGTTAGATATCCGAAACCGTTATTATAATTTAAAATAAAGTGTGTTTTAAGCTTTAGTCAGTGTTTCTTTTGTTAAAATCATCAATCCAAAGCCATGGATAGTCTTACTATATTGACAAGATATATAAAATAAAAATTATTTGTGAATTAAGTTCAGCTTGGAGCAAACTTCGAAAAGTTCGGAAGTCCTCCTTAAGTTTCTGAATTCCTTTAAAAAATCTACATGTTAAAGAATATGCTGTCCAGTGCGCTAATATTTTGTTCATTATTTGAAAAGTTGTATCTCTATATTTAATAGAACTGTAAAAACCAAGTTTAATTTAAGATTTGGATATCTGGTTCCAAATCACAGTATTGAATTATCTTTGAACAATCATTCTACCTTTGTGCCTTTGGAGGAATTTCCTTCGCCGAGTGGTTTGTAACTGGTGTGCATTCCACAAGTTATCGGTTCTCCTTCTTCAACCTTGCAACATCTTTTCTATGGACTTTGATTCCTCCACCTCGTTACAACTCTTGGTACCGCACCTGGACCATGATTCCATTTTTCAAATCCTTCACCCAACGTTTTTCTCCTTTTCTTCCTCTCTCGCTTTCTCATTTATTTCTTCCTTTTTTCCTTTTCGTATTTACCTCTCACGATGCCTCATTTATTTCTTTTGCTGTTCTATCCTTCTTTTGCACCCCAAGGAGTTATTTATGTCTTGAAAGTATCGCAGCGTGAGTAGAAATTAAAGTGTATTTTTCTTCCGATTCTGTTCATCCATTACCTTTATACAATTTCTCTTTGCTGCATAGGGTTAGGAAGACGTTAACAAGGTCTAAGGTTTCGAAAAAAAAATATTTTTATATCGTTATCCGAATGGTACAGAAAAATTATCACTTTTACACAAATACAAAGGAAATATAGTACAGTTCACAAAAAGTGTTATTTTGGGGATATATCAAGTGGTTCAAAATGAAGAACTTATACATTGTGCACAAAGCGAAAGAATTACTTAACTGAATATAAATAATCACTTTACACAAGATTTATCCTTGGGCCTGAGAAATGTAACAGATCAGAAAATAATCACATATTTTCAAATAAGAGGTTGCGTTAAAAGCACAATATTCTAGTAATGTTAGTCTCCATACCTTGCCTCATCATATAAATTGGTCGCGTCATACAACTTTAACTTTTCAAGCGAATTGTATCTTAGTGGTAATCACAAAGCCTACTGCAATTAGTCCCTGGCCATAGGTTTGTAATGAACAACATCGAGTCGAACTGGATTCTCACAAACAAAAGGTCCAAATGGATGAATCAAGTAGGGGGGTGAGACATAGTGAGGGTGATAGAGAATGTGGAAATATGTTTATGTGCAAAGTTATAGCTGCTGAGCGCTATAAGAAACGGAGGGATAAAAGTTAGTGGGGGAAGGGCTATGCTATGTTATAGAAATTAATCAAATAAATTGTTGAATCGTAAAAATAGCGAAAGATGGACAATGTAAACGGTGGTAGTTTGTAGTTTCACATATTGGCATAAGAAGAATGGGCAAATAAGATCACGAACATCTGCCGCCATATTGAAATCCACCATTTTTAAATCTGTGATTTTTTAGTCATGCAAAGGTAGTCATGTGATATATAAAGTAGGGTCAGCATCTTCTCAAAAAAATAATTATGAACTTTAATGTTCGTCATCTGTACTTATTAGGAAGATGTAGATTTTTAAAGTTTACGAAAATCCAAGAGACTGACACTCGTATGTTGAAAGTTTGAATTACCACGATCATACATGTAAGTTAAATATATCTACAAGCCAAAAAAATTAATAGTGAAATATGATATCCGTGTTTTATATTATTTCATTTTTTATGACATTACTTCCAATTCGCTCCACATAGTGCCGAAGAGAACTGTTCCGGTCTAGAATAACCGGCTCCGCCTGTTTTCCTTGTTTTTGCGCTTTTGTCAACAACAAAAAAAATGTGTAGTTTATGTAGCTGCGTGTTGTTAAATTACATGCTTACTAATATAAATCATAACACAATAAAATCTAATAGATCGGAATGCAATTATTACGGACTCTACGTAAACTACTATTTCTTCACCACTTGCTATATTTTTCACTCAACTTTCTTTGTTCACTTCGTAAGCAAAAGCAACTAGGGACGAGTGTAGCATGTGATATTTGGATGAAAAGTGAACTACTCCAGTCGAATACAGCAGTGAAGTTGTAGCGGAGAGTAAGTTATCGGATAAGGTGGCTTTCTCAAGTGTCTATCATGTCGCACTATCTTTGATCGGTTTATTCGAAATATCAAGCCTTCGATTATTGTGAGAATGTTGGTTCGAGAGTTTGGAATTTGCAATGATGATCCATCATCGAAGAAATACAGTGTGTTTGAAATAATTAAAAGTTGTTGGAAGAAAACGAATATGTAGTAAATGAGATACAAACATTGGTGATCCAAGACAACTTGGAACCGGGTGAAGATGGTGATGATGTTCATAATCCCAAGTTTTTGTAAATAACTATTAAGATGATTCTACATCTTCCAAATAAGTACAGATAACGATCACTAAAATTCAGAATTGACCTTTTGAGAACACGCTAGTCAAAATTGATATATCACGTGACTATCTTTATATTTAGAAAAATATCGCGGATTTCAAGATGGCGCTGAAGGTTCATGATCTACTCTGCTCATTCTTCTCTTGCCAATTTGAGAAATAGTCTATCTTCCGTTGTTTTTACGATTCAACAGTTTATTTGATGTATTTATATAACATAGCATAGCCCTTCTCCCACCAACTTTGACTCCCTTCCCCTTCCGTTTCTTTCGGCACTCAGCAGCTATAACTTTGCACATACACATATTTTCACATCCTCTATCAGGTGAACTATGTCTCACTCCGCAACTCGATTTATCCATTTCGACCCTTTACTTGTCAGCGTTCTCCCATATTATGCAAACCATTTCACAATAATTAACTTAACCATTATTCTTTAATCTAATGGGTGAACTTCATCACCGTTTAACTAGACACTTTATTTTGTTTAACTGTATAACTTTTCTTGCTTACAGAAATATTGCTGTACCACAGTAACTGTCGATTATTACAAGTATTTTTCGAAGCTTACAAGGGTAGAGAGGGAGATTATATATCGAAGTGGAAGATGATTTGTACACCAATCGAAAGCACTAATGACGCCTATTACGAAACTGTAATAAAACTTTTCCAAATACATATACTGTGCGAGTTATATGAATATACAGGGTGTCCAGGAAGTTCGTTTGCACCCCTAGAAATCGCAAACGGAAAGAACAGATGCCAAAACAGGAAAACACGTGTTTGATCATTTTAAAAGCACAATGTATCAAACAAAAATTGTTGTCGCAGGGCCACCCGCAGGTTCCAAATCAAAAACTGCAAATGCTGACGGAATCAAGTAGCATATCTTTGAAAAGCTATTGGGAAAGTAACGAAGACGAAAAAAAGTCTCCACTCTAAAATTACCGGGGGCGCGGTGGCTCAGTGGTAGAGCGTTCACCTCCGGTGCTTGGGGTCCCTGGTTCGATCCCAGCTCGCGCTGTGTGGACTTTGTGGTGGACAAACACCGTGCTCGTGGGTTTCCTCGGGATTCTCCCGTTTCCTCCCACTTTCGTCATTCCACCATCTCACTCATCTCTCATCATCAGCGTCTCCTTTAGCCTAATCGGCATAATCGTGGGACGTAAATCTTAAAGATTTCATTTCATTTTTTCTAAAATTACCATGTGCAAAATGACGGCCGGTCAAAGTGTCAGCAAAAACGTCATTGTAAAGTCTTTGGCCACCCTCATAAATCTGAAATGGTGCGACAGATGTCAAAACAGGAAAACACGTGAGTCATCATTTCGAAAGTAGAATGATTGAAAGTAAAAATATTTGTCCTAGGGTCCTCCGCAGAGTCCCAGACGGGGTCTTACTCAAAATTTTCAAATTTCAAGGGGGTTTAAGTAGCATATTGTTTGAAAGCTGTTGTTAAAGGAAGCAGATGGAACAAGTCTAGACGCTCTACGATAACCCTGTGCAAACATATTACGTCATTAGTGATTTCGATTGGTGTATAAACCATCTTCCACTTCGATATATAATCTCACTCTCTTCCCTTGTTAAATTGCTACTTCACACCGATTTTCGAACTGTCTGATATCCGATAAGTACTACTCGATAGTGTGCATATATAGTGGACCAGTGGGTCTCCCCCCTGTTTGTATGAATAATACTAGACATAAAATCGTCTGGTAAAGAACGCAGTAGTACATTGACTTGCATGACTATTCATGTTCTCCAGTGACTCTTTCTTTAGCACACACCTTTAATATAAGAAACTCGTAGTCGCGTTGAGATCTCATTTGGTTTGGATCCAAGGCTAATATGTAGGTTGTTCTTGTATAATAGTTTTGGTACTAAAACAAAAGTTAAACTTCAAAACCACTAAAAGAAACTGATTAATTTCAGAAAATAATTCTATTAGGAAACTCAAATTCCGAATTGAGTTTACATATCCTATTTGAAATGAGTTATGCGACTTCATTGGTGTGTGTATATCTGTTCTTACGTCCACATTAACTCTCGTAGTACATATTCGATTTTGATGAAAATTGATATGCTTTCCTTCCTTATTGTTTGTGGTTGCTTTATAACTAGGATAAGGGGTACAATGGTGTAAAACATTTTAATATTGAAAATTTGAACATATACATGGACGATAATTTTCGATATAAATCCTGTAAGATATTGTTCAAATTATGACGAAACTTACTTTATAGTTTCTCTATTACGTTATAAATATCCCTGTAGATTGATGTTAAAATCTGTCAAGAACAAAATAATGGATTTACTCCCCTACACTCGAATTTAGAAATAGGTCCCGTGATAATTTTCGTTTAAAAAAGTTCAATTCTGGTGTAATGTATGATTCACCATATCTTTCAGAGACGTATCAAGTTATCATGGAATATGGCGCTTATTTTTTGAAGACTTTTCATTCGTTTTCGTTTTCACCCATAATTTTACAAAAATGTTATTTGATACCGTTTGTTTTATAGAAACCATTTTTGATCGAATATGTATTTTTTAAGGATTTCTAACACATTACATTTTAGAAAGTACATTGGCTTGAAATGAGCCAATAATTCTTTGAAAATTTTATATAACATATTTTAGTAAATATTTATCAAAAACTATCAATCTTTTATAGAAAATATTGTGTGTTTTCCTGGAAACTAGAGACGATTCTACGATAGTTTAGGGTTGAAATTAATAAGAGAAAATAGTTTACCTCAAAAATCAACAGTATCACTTGTTATAAACGAGAACATGTCAATTGTCACGCTATAAATCCTAATAATAAACAGTCACGCTAATTGAGTTCCTTACCTGTGTCATCCTTTGCCTGATTGACATTAATCGATATCATAACCACACAGAAAATTTGCAGATCTAACACTTTTAAGTGCAGTGTGTATAAGTTTTATGCATATTTGGTTCATTGCAGATAGCCATTTGTATACATATTATGCACACGTTGATATTCTTTGTGAGGTCAGTGCACGCTGCTGGTCCAAAATAAAACGTCTGAATTTGGGACTTGGTGCTTGAAGTGTTAAAATTAATGTGACGAATTACTGAAACTTAGAAACTTCATTGTTTCAATTTAATTATTTTAAAAAGGATAGTAATTATGTTGAACATCAACATGCTTTGATATTTATTACTATGGCAACCATAAGCATATTTGCAAAATCTCCACCCAATTATGCCATAATCATGTTTAGAATTGAATAATATCATTTGTATAACTGCATTTTCGTTTGTGGGCAAATTAAAAATTAATAAATATATTAGATAAGAGCATTTAGAACATATAATTCAGATCACCTTTAACCTACAGTGAATACGAAGAGATCAACTGAAGACAGTGGAGCGTAGAAGTTTCTCACTTGCGGCAAGTGACCTAACAGTAATAGCAGAATATTTATAATGATGATGATGATAATGTAGTGTATAGAGATCCAAAGGCTCAGGCGTAGAAATTATAAGTAGTATAATATAAAGATAAACAAATGAGTTTTTTTTATGCAGAGGAAGTATTAATATGAAAGTAACATTATATAGGATAAGCATAAATGATTCATTCGTTTTGAAAATACTATATTTTCAAAAGATTACACGTACATACATGAAAGATACACGAAAAGAACCACAACAGCATGAGTTCATTATCTTTCCGATCGGGTGTGTCAGTGTGCCAATACGAGGTTAGTACCTGTCGAAAATGGAAGAAAGGCAAGAAAAAAAAGACGTAGTCTGGACGTGTGTCTGAAATATGACCTGGTCGTAACTAGGAAAAAGAAGAACTGACCCTTCTAGTTGTGCCAACTTGAACTCCAATTTGATAATTTAAAAAATAAACTAAAATAATTTTCATTTCTTGTCCTGCATACGTTTCATTATTAGTTAATTAATATTTACTTCCGAATATAAAATTAATTGAATTTATTGACGGCGCCTATAGCAACAACTCCCAGTCACGACTTCTCTTCAGTTTTATTTAAAAGTAAGGAAGGCTGAGAAAGAGATATATAAAAGTCGAGAAGGAGTTAGAAGGAAAAAAGAAGAAGAAGAAGAAGAAGAATGAGGAGCATAGAAGGATAAAAAGAGGGTTGGAAAGGTTTCTAAAGAAAAATATTATGTTAAAAGTAGGGAGAGACCAGAAGAAATCGCTGCAGAGAAGAGATGTTGGATAGTCTATAGTAAATACAGAAGAAGATAAAAGAGGAAGAGAAAGATTTGGTTAGTAATGAAAAATATTGGATAAATACTGAAATAAAGTAAAGAAATTTAAATATACATTAAAAGTTGTTTCATATTCGGATTTTATTATTCGATAATAAATTTCTAATTATTCCTGATGAGACACATGCTCCCTCATACTACTCCGACCTGGATACAGGTAACTGCACAAGCTGGGGTTACCCTGAGCCAGCCCAGATGATGAGAAGTATTAATTTAATCGTTTCTCTGTTATTTCTGAAAATTAAACAACTTTCATCCAGTAACTGATTTTACATGATGGAGGTCAAATACACGTTTGAATCAGCCAAGGAAAGAAAAAAAATCAAAGTAATACACATGTTTTCCACAAAACGGAGTTCTTGAAATTCTTGAAAAGACTGCTGTTATTCCAGCTCATTCTGTTGTTTCGGCTTGCCTTTCAGAGCCGATTTGGATAACTAAGGATTAATTATCTTTTATGACCTCGGTTATGAATCAAAACACACATGTTACAGTTATACACATACATGAGAAATGTTATTATTCTATTCCAACGTTAGATATTACCATTTAAAGCTAAAGTTATCCGCTCATTCACACACACAAACATACCTACAGGGCAATGTATTGGTACAGGTGAGTAGGAATATTTTCTTGGAAGGAAACAATAAACTAACTACATTTTAGTAACATTTATTACAATTATTAAGATTAAGCATGAAAAATATATTAATTACATGCAAATAAGTATACATATAAGGATATCATTATACGTCTAATGTTAAATTATGTCAATATAGATTCAATGTGATTAAAGGGTGATAGCTCTGTTGCTATAAAGGAGTGAAAGGAAATTGTCCTGGCCAGGTGGCAATTGCACTCGGTTAAAAAACTTATTTATAGCCCCAGAGGGACATATCAAAATTATTAAGGGAAAGATCTTTTTTCTAAATGGAAGAAAACCTTTACGAATGTGTTGGAAGCTGTCAATTTAAGAGTAAAATAGGAGTCCCTATTGAAGTTTACACTGACATAGTAAAACTTAACTCGACTACTAAAAAACTTACATATACCGCCATGTTTTATTTTTTTAAAAAAAATTCAAATAAACTACATACACAAAACTATATGTAAATACAGGCTACCGCACCATGAATGACTTTGGGAGGGTAAAGGAATATTTTAAAGTTTCAAAATCACCAAATAATTGTTTGAAAATATCACAACTTGATAATTAATTCACTGACACACCGAACCTGTCCTCGAAGACAAACATTGAGATCCTGACTTGCACAACCAGTTTCTTATTTGTTTTTGGACATAATTTCAAGATTTCAGGACTCCAACTGCTTCCATACTGTTTATTTGTTAAATACAACTATGGTTACCTTTTTATTCCATGGAAAAGTTTATCGTTTTATTAAATTTCACTGCATCGATTCGCCTATGTTGGTCTGACGACTACTTCTAGACAAAAGACGAGGTAAATCGAGCGAGAATACTACAACGGAATATAGTTCCCAATCAGAGCAAAGCAATTTTTGCTGTAGAGCGAATAAAAAATGGTAAAAATTGTATCAGACCGGATTTTAGCAGGATATGGTCATATCAGACGGACGAGGGAGGTCTAAATCATTCTACCAATTATTGCATTGGTGAACAAATTCAGAAAATTCTACCCAACTACTGACCAATGGTTTACATTGAAATAAAAATTTATAATTTCAGTAATCATCCATTTGAGGTACCCATATACAGAACTTTACGATGAAATAATATATAAATAAGGAAATTATTCCTCGAAATATAATATTTCCTAGTTATTCTCAAGCTTCTGAGTTAATTTTGATTTGGATAAGGAACAAACGGATGTAATACGTAAACCGAAAATTATATTTTAAAATCTAGTAATACACATTACGGTCAAAAAGTACTGGACCCCAAAAAATTTATGCTACCTCAACCGTAATTGAATATTATATGTTATATCACCAAACGGGCACATATTGAACATTTGTAGAAGGCGTATAAACTTGATATATTTGTGTTTTTTATATTTCTTTCTTGTATGTATGTGTAGAACTTTTGAAATTATGTCCTTTTCAAAATGAATGGATCATTTATGCTAACCGTGTATGATGCAACAGCAAGAGTAAATATTCTATTCTTAGTAAGTAGTAATAAATGCAACACAGACTATAAATGCAACTAAGAAAATATGCAGTATAATTTACTCATCGGGCGAAGATCCTGCAAATTATACACCTCACTATGTTTAAAAAGAACAATCTGCAAACACACTGAATAATTAGATTGATTTTCATTCCAGTACGCCACTAACACATTTCAGACATGCTTATATTAAGAAATTATGGTCCCAACTAAATGGTTTACAGTAATGTTATAGCACACATTTACAATTAGTGTGTTGTCTTACCGAATAAAACATTCGATATCAAATATCGAATTCGATAAAACATCCAATCAGCACACTCTTGGACCAAATTTTCAAGCATGAAGTTGATACTTTAAAGTAAAACTGAATAATAGCAAATTAACGTGTTCAAATGTATATACAACTATACCACATATTAGTACAGACAAATCCATACAAAGCGTATTGATATTGTACACTAAATGCTAAGTTGGACGATGGAGCTCTTAGACCAGTTATTTCGTCTCCTATTGTAGGACTCCGTTAATTTTTTGTAACTTCTATAGGTCTTTTGCAATGTATTTCATTTTGCAGAACGAGATCAATCATGCGGATTATATCATACTGAATTTACGAAACTCGGACGCGAACTATAAAACGCATCCTATTTTGATTGAACTTAGTGCGGGGATTGAACTAAATTTGCATAATATGTATGTAGAATATTTACCAGTCCTCGTTTTGATTCACAAGTATCGGTGTTTGGGCTTACCTGGTATTTAAATATAGTCACTTTGTCTTGAAAGATATTACTAATTCTTATTTAGAATAATAAGGAGAAACTGCGTAGCAAATACCTGTTAAACTTCAAATTTCTGTTTTAACGTTAACGTATAAAATGTCAAGTAAACCTAGTACATGGTTACAAATGCGTCAAATATTGTATACAAATGCGTCCAGAATTTTCTGACGGGGTGCACCAATAACTAAAAAAAATATCAATCACACTGAAACTCTTGAAAGTGACATGCTACGATATTGTTTATCATTGACAAAAATGATACATAGAACGAGGAGGGGTAGTATTTTAAAAAGAATAGATAGCGATATGCAGGAAAAAATATTCTCTCCTTTCGGCTTCTGTGTTTTGCCTCTATTTGACAAATGTTATATTGTTTTGCTTGGTGAATCCTTTTCTTTCAATGTTATGAAAATTTACTTAAATTATTGTTTTAGTAAACCTCTGCTTTCTCTGAAGCTCGAAACAGAAAAATAATACCAGAAAGTTTATTAAAGTGTTTCTATTTTCACTCCTAGCTTCTCGCTTTAGATAGTGTATATTTACAACGAACGGGGTGCTCCTCTCTAAATCCGACCATATCTATCTATATATATAGATATAGATATATAGATAGATTGATAGATATATAGATATAGATATAAATATAAATATAATTGCTAAAGAAATGAACGGCAACTAATTTCTGTATCAGGAAATCCTTTATAAGCTACTTGAGACATGGTAACAATAATTCTCGCAATATTATGGACCTTATTTACACTCAACTGTATTCATTAGAAACGGTAAATTGTAACTTTGAAGGTATTACAATAACTCAAATATTATCCATGCCATTACGTCTAGAAAAACTGCAATTAACGGAAACACTCTCACTGGAAAGGTTACTGTTTCCACAGGTGTACATTGTTGCTGTTTGTAGTCAACCTCTAGACTAGACTAGACTAGACGCACCTCTAGCAATATTAATTTTAATCAGCAGTTATCCATTAAATTCATGCAGTGTAGAGTTTGTGCTCAATAATTATTTTCCCTACCAAAGAATAGTTAATATTTTAAAGTAAATTGTCTATAATCTGAACTAAAATCGGGACTACATCGAAGGAAGATTAACATTGTTGTGATTAATAGGAAATAGGAAAAAAAATAGTGTTTCATCTGCTGTAAATATTATTCTCATATAACGACACAACTAAATATCAATCGATAGACCAAATCGAGCTGAACGAAACATGAGTTAGGCTTAATTCTCATATGTAGTACTTGATAATTTTTTCGGTAAACCTAATAATTGAGTCTACACGATAACCACGTGTCCTATTAAGGTGCAAGTGATGCAGAAATATATTCATCAACATTTACATTATGACATTAGCAAGACAAACACCTAGAATAGTTAATGGTCTATAACCCCAAAATAATGGTTAATTGTTACACTATTGTTTTTGTTTAATTTTAGTACTGTGCAAAGATGAGAAGTGATCTATCCATTTATTGATCATATCGGAAAGATAACTGATATGATTGTGAGTAAATTAACATACAAATTTCTTGAGAAGGAAATAAATATATCAGTATGGCACTAAATGTCAATTCGTTTCTTATCAAATTTATACAATTTTGTATTGTCCACTATTTGTTTATTTATATAATTCATATGCATAAAAATACATTTAAGATGTAATATTCTAATTTGTATTTTATTAACGGTGATACACATATCATAAGTGACGTTCATACGCCAGAGAGTATCACAATAACCCTAGGAGTGATTTTTATATTACTTGCAAGCTTTGTTATTTATACACAGCCAACGTACGTAAGAAAAGTATCCAAATCTAACTTAACCAGATCGATAGCGCCCACGTATAGTCGGCAGCACCCTCTCTTCTGTGATCGGAGTGGTCCACACAAGTGTAGTACATATTGCACGGAGACAGTGGATAGTGGTCAATCAAGGTGGAAACATGTAGGCAAGTGCCAGTATGCCTCGTCGTCAATAGGGCACAATGTACACAGTAAACTGAGTTCGAACGGGAAAGAGTGATCGGTTAGCGGAAAGTGGGTTTCTGGTGCCGCGAGATTACTGCTGGTACAAGACATGTTCCGGCGACAGTGATGTGTGTGTGGAAGCAGTGGACAGAAGAGGGTCGTACAAAGTGACGAGCAATAACTGGATCACACAATGTGACCACAACCGGGGATGACAGATATCTTGTCCGGATACACATAATTGACCGGACATAGGCATTCAGAATCTTGACTCAACGCTGCGGCACTTTTACGGGTGTTAGCATGTCTACGTCGACTATTTGATGCCGTTTATCGAAGATTGGACTGATGGCTTGCATACCGTTGTAACGGTTTACCTTGACGGGAAACAAAAAATGCATCAAGCTGATACGAGCAAGCGTTAAGTGTTACTTTCGTGTTGAACGGCAAAATGTGATATTTTTGGATTTTTTCCGTTTTAATATGTCCTACAGTGACGGAAGATAATGACGGAAATTTGAGGAAGTTAAGGGTATTTAAAGAAATTAGATGACAAGAATGATTTCAAATATCCCTCAATGACATCTCTTCCAAAGATTCCACTGTCACGCATTCCATATCAATGAAACGGTCATTCCATCACCTTTCAAATCCGTTTTGTGTTACCTCTGTAGAATAACTACAGAGTGAGCAATACTCAATGGTTCATAACCTGTAGCTCTCAAACCGTTAATATTAAGACTTATGTTGATATGAACTTTTTTGCTTAGAATCACTCATACTACCATTTTCCAAAATATTGTCCCTTGCTCCTGACCACCCTGTATAAAAGCAAACTATAATGTACAGTATTAAGTCGCGGAGGCATGTGCACTGACTGCTTTCTAACCTTTTTATAATAGCAGAATACATTTCTATTAAATGTGAATGATCTAACACTTAAATATCTTCATGACTTAAGGTAATATAAAGTTCATTGCAGAAGAAACGAACAGTCTCAAGTACACAATATTTCGTTTAATTCTTTGATACCAGGATGACTGCGATGAAAATTCCTGGTAGGCTATATGCCCTTCTTTGGCTTAGGAATACTGGATTTGATTCCCAGCTTTATCCCAGTTCATATCACATGTTAAGCTATAGATCCACATCTAATGTAGAATGGGTTCTTACAGGTGCTCAACTCAAACTTAGCACCATCATTACTGGACGCCAAACACGAATAAAGTAAAAAAATAAAACTTTTACTCTTAGATAGCTACTCTCTATTGATGGGAGTGAAATAAACATATCCGCAAAGTGTCCGGGTCTGAAAGATTAATTTCTTACTAAAATATCCCCACTTGAAATAGCAGGATATATGGTAAGTTCGCATAGAGGTAATCATCAAAATTATGAAAACACCTGCACAAAATGCAATTTTCCTAACACGGCATTGAACCTGCTTTAAACTGTAGAAGTACAGCTTATACTTTGGCAGAATTGGTATGCATAATACGTGAATTGTTTTCATAATAAGAGAGGACCATCCTTCATGCAGTCTTCCACTCAGTTGCGTCAGCTGAAACAGACAACGGAATTGCTGTTCACTCACTGCTATATAACTCATCATATATGATTAACAATATTGAATTCGGTTGACTGCAAATACCAAAATGTATACTGAAGTTAATTCAAATGTTCTTCAAAGAATTCTAAAGATTTGTGTATATTAACTCTTTGTCATCTTGGAGAAGAAGTCGTTGTTATGAAAGAATTTCTAAATCTTACACCGAACTTTTTATTATTGGAAATTGGAGAAGAATTTAATTTTATATTACCTAAGACGGCCTATTACATACATAAATCCGTGGAGCCACTTCACACTACAGTTAAAGTCTTCAGTACGGAAGACCCGAATTTAATTCTCAGTGGGTTCTAATGTAGTTCGCCTCTGACGTTAAATAAGAGACTCACGTCTCATTGAACTTCGCTATTGAAAAGTGATGCTAAGTTCCAAACCAATCGACTTATTCGTAACACACTCTTTTACTTGTTGCTTACTATAAACTATTATTTAACGCAGCACTAGCCTATGACACTAGTAGTGAACAGAAGTTCAACGTTATTAACTCGCAAAGATAGCATGTTGGAGTAAATGGGTCTTTCGGTTCTTTTGGTAATCATCTACATGCCTATATGATAATATTTTGCAGAACATTTAACTTTTTTTTGTTATCAATTAACAGTAATTATTCTTTAGATATTGTTCACTTCAACTTCAGTTCTCTCGATATATTTATCTATCTCTTGTTCTTTTTCTTTTTCTGCTCTTTTTTATTTCCTTCAAAATCTACTTATTTCTGCAACTCTTTTATTATGGTAACCTCTTAATTTCAAGCATTGATAGCTTTGCCATTAAAATATTTAGTTTGCGTTTATGGGTGAACCATGTCTTCCTGATTATAATTTCGTAATTTTTAAAGTATTTTGTACTTTGGTTACAAAATAAGGGATGTTTGTACTTTGGTTACAAATAAAAGACAATATAAAAAAGAACTTTAGGGGATAAAGCTTCTGCGATAGTTCATTTGACTGACCCCTGTTGACAAAGATTAGCAATATCTATACATGCGACCCGCAAATCATGTATATGAATATTGTATGAAAGCAATAGTGTCAGTTTAATGATCATTGAAGTTATAATTCGTGCGAACAACGCAATAGAATGTGATGTTGCTTGTAAGTAACAGAGCCAAATATAGGGTTAAACTAAAATTTTTCTGTTCTCTCACTTTCAAAATAACTATACCTATAAAACGTTTTTTAAATCCTTAGAGTTAAGAACAATATAATATAGAACAATAATATAGTTAAGAACAATATAAGAACTATACCTATAAAACGTTTTTTAAATCCTTAGAGTTAAGAACAATATAATATGCTGACATAATGTTTGCTGTAGATTACTGTTTTACTGCAATATTTCGACAAATATCAGAGTGGTTCAGTGCTGTTTCAGGACTTTCATGCTGCAGCTTTAACGAGAAATTCATAAACTACTGCTTTGCAGAAGTTCGAAGCCTTGCAAAATTTCGAAGCTTTGTATATTATATGCTTGAATTATATCTTGTAAAGTTTACAAAAAGTTCTTAGAAAATATTATTTATAAGCTAAAACATTGAAACACACATGAAGTGTTTTCAAGTAAATGAAGTTATTTGTAAAGAATTGATTGCGCATTAATGAGAATGAGTTAAACTATAACATATAATACTGTATAATAATCGTAAAAGTTCAAGAACAACTACTTTGTAACTCGAACGACAGAAATCCGTTTCGCAATAGGGAGTGCACTCAATGCTCTTAGTTTATTTTCTCGTACATTGTTTATAGAATCTTGTTTTAATTACTTTTCGGGTTATTAGTTGCAATAAAGAGAGAGAGGATAACAAATTAAAATAAGAAAATAATCAGATTTTCTATGTATTATTATAAAAAGAATATAATAATAATATTAAAATAGTTATATAATAATATATCACGAGATTCTTTTGCATACATATCAATAAATTACTACTGTCTTATTGCATGATTTACACTTTAAATAAATACATGTATTTTATTTAAAAAAAAAAAAAACATTTCAGTATTATTCACAGTAAATGTTCAGTATCTAAAAAGTGAATTGTGTTGCAATATAATTAACTCCAACAAGATTTTTCTTTTGTCTTTCCTTGGTAATTGATGGAAAATACAACACATTATCAGAATATAGCACGCAAAACATAAGCAAACATATCCTGATATTACCCTTGTTATTAATGGTTGGTCTGCAAAGATTAATCCTTGTTTATCCCACCATTGCATATATAAGCTGATAATTAATCTTTTAATGGAAGGCACTAATAATAAAATCAAAGAACACATTGTGTAGTTCAACGAGTAAGGGATTTATCACAATGTTTAATTAATTATGTCCGAAATATAGGAGAAGCAATGTGTGTAACGACATACTTTTCAATAAGCTAAATGGTGATTTATAACATGATAATTTGGAAATAACTGACAAAAGTGTACTGGGCAAGCTCTTAATTGTCTTTTATAAAACATAATTTTATTTATTTGTAATAATGCTGATGGTTTTTTATTTTCGGTGCTGGTTATTCATGATATTTTATATAAAGAATGGCAAACCATAACGTAGGTCAGCAATTGTTGCAGTTACCTGATATTTGCCCTAGTATTAAAGCCATACTAAATTTATTTTGTAATTAGTAAGTGAAATAATATTAATTAAGATATTTCTTTATTATGCTCTCTTTTCAAATTTTCTTTCATCATTCTTTTTTTCTAAACAATTCATTAGTAGGTACTTTTAGAGTACATAAAAGAGGTTAGGATCTTTTGATATTGTTTTCATTGAGGAAGAAAATAAGATAATATGTGCTATAATAGGACAAAAAAGTATGTCACTATTTCTCTCAATGGTTTTCAAAACTACTCTTCTATATAACTGGAAACCAAATAACGTACGTTACTTTCATCTAGTTACATATCTATATTATGAAGAAAAGCATACAAATATTGTACTCAACAACATTCATAATCTCTAATTCGCTATACGAATAGGAGTAGTGCAAAGTATGTTATACCATATTTTCATTACTTTCTCATTTTTCAGTGGTACACTGAGATATGAGTTAGAAAATGTTTATCATGGCCTAATTAGCAATAAACGTTCTGGAAATATATATTTCGTTTTCACCAGTGAACTTAAGTATTTTAAATTTAATTCATACTCTTAATTAGCTTGCCTATATATATATATACGAGGGCTGGAAAGAAAAAGTGGCAACACTGTCCCATCCCCGCACAGGGAATTTTGAGCGAGCTGCAGTTGGCAACATTTGTAGCGGGTGGGTGGAGCTATAAACGCGGGTGGTGGCGCTAGTGTAGGCGCGGCAGTGATCGTAGTGAAGTGTGTTGAATACAGGTGGCAAAGCACACCGCTCTAAAGGTGATGTTTTCCCAGTTAGAACAACGTTCATGGATACAGATCGAAGTGGCCCGTGGTGAAACGCCACGGAATGTCACTCCGGACTACATGAAGCATGCGGGAATGACGCATTGCCGTATCAGACTGTGGCACATTGGATAGCAGAGTTTCGTGCAGTACGTGGCAGTGTGCAACAGGAACCAGGTGGAGGACGCCATGCGGTCGATAACCGAGTCATTGAATTGATGCAATCGTTGCTGCATGTATACAGGAAATGGACTGCGAGGGAATTGGTGACCGAGGTAGGAACATCCCATACCACAGTGTTGAATGTGTTGTACAAAGTCCTTGGGTACCAAAAAATTGCATCCCTGTGGGTACCGCACCACCTTACAGACATTCAGAAATGGCTGAAATAGGCCTTGGAAGTGATCATTTTGCACGGTACAGACGGGAAATTCGCGCGTTCCTGGACAAGATAATCGAACTTAACGAAACATGGGCGCGCTCGTATGAGCCAGAACTGAAACGCCAATCAAATGAATGGCGCCACCCATCATCTCCCCGACCCAAGAAGCTGCGTCAGGAACCTGGGAATGTGAAGGTAATCCTGATAGTGGCATACGATGTACAGGGTGTCATTTTACGGCATGCAATTCCTCCGAAAAAGACCGTCAATGCAGTGTACTACCGCAGGTTTCTGGAAGAACAACTTCGTCCTGCACTCAGCAGGAAACGACCCAACTTCATCAGGGATCCATCCATTGTTTTGCATGACAACGATCGTTGTCACAACGCAGGTGTTGTCAGGGACCTGTTTGCACGATGGGGGTGGAAGGTTCTACATCACTTACCCTATTCACCGGACATGAGTCCATGTGACTTTCGTCTGTTCCCTTTGATGAAAGAACCACTGCGAGGGATGCGTTTCCGCAGCAGAGATGCCATACTTCGAGCTATAGGGCGCTCTCTTGCAGACATCAACAAAGAGGGCACCGCTGCTGGTATCCTACGACTTCCCCACATCTGGCAAGGGATGCAACATGCTGCAGGGGATTACATTAAAGGCCTGTAGAAGTTTCATGATTGCCCAATAAAGGGTTCGTGAATGATTTGTCTGTTACCACTTTTTTCCTTCCAGCCCTCGTATATATATATATAAAGCTTTGAAATCTCGTAATGAAATATAATCGCGCTCCTGTTTCGAGAGAAAAGACTTTATGTATAATCAAGCAACTTTTCACGTCCATAAAAGAGAATAATAGGATAAATTTGTATTTACTAAAAAGACAAGCACCGTAGACTTACGAATTCGACAATTTCAGAAGACTAACTTAAATTTTTTCTTTGGCTAAATCATTTAGCTTTTTATCAAGGAAGTAGGTGACCCACTAGACCTTTTACTAAACACCATTGTTTCCAAGTTTCTGATGGCATTCATCATATATTTGTAACTGTAGATACAAAACAGGCATGTTTGCAAGTCTTAAATAAAAGAAAGTGCCAGTGCTTTGAAAAAAAATGTATCTCAGGAGTTTAAATGAAGAAAAAACACATGATGAGGAGTTTAAATGAAGAAGAGTTGACCTGGTCAAAATTCTCATGATACAATAATACACGGTACCTGGAATACCTGAAATATATTTATTTAAAATAGAACTGAAACATTAAAATAATGAAAATGTACATGAGTGAATAGTATTGAAATAAGCGCACAGAGGAGCAAAGAAACGTCTTAAATTTATGTCTATCCAACTGGAAACAATATTTGGCACATTGAAGACTTTTGTACGAATAATGTTTTCCGTAAAAGAGGAAATTGCTTTCTCCTGAAGTCTCTACACATAAATCATAACATTATTATTATTATTGAAAGAAAATTTCTATCTTATGCTTCTCTTGAAATTCGATTGACTCAAATAGCTCCGTTATTTGCTTTTGAAAGAAAGCACCAGTCAAAGATGTGACGGACAGAAGGACCGAAACTGCGTCCGAAGTATACAAACATTTTATCTTACACATATACAAATGCATTAGTAAATATATGTACTCACAAAGCTTTGTTACTTTATTTGCTTTGCCACCTTAAGTTTATAGGTAAAACTATATCAGGACAATAAGATAGGGGTTCCAAATTACCTTCAAAGGAAAATATTCAAATTTCCGGCAAGTATTAAATATATTCTGAGGAAACAGAACAACGTTTTATGCGAATAACGTATTGAAAACCGAACGCAAGTTTATGGAGCGGCTGTGCACAGTAAATTGGAAGTAAATGTTTTGTCTTCCTTATTTTATAAAGAATGAAAAAATGAAATCTTTAAGTTTAACGTCCCACGGATATGCCGGTTAGGCTAAAGGAGACGGTGATAATGAGAGATGAGTGAAATGGTGGAATGAAGAAAGTGGGAGGAAACGGGAGAACCCGAGGAAACCCACGAGCACGGTGTTTGTCCACCACAAAGTCCACACGGCGCGAGCTGGGATCGAACCAGGGCTCCAAGCACCGGAGGTGAACGCTCTACCACTGAGCCACCGCGTCCCCAAATTCCTTATTTTGACTCGAATAGCATATTGAAACAAATAACCCTTGTTTTCTTATAACATTGATTTCATTATAAGTGAGTGATATTCTTACGTTTGCCAATTTAAATATAATATAGAAGGTAGTTTTAGAGCTTCCTTCTAACTATGTACTTAGCAGACGTGTGTTTGATGAAACGATTCAAATATCGGCGTGACATAATTTTCTTTGAATCACACTTTAAACTTGATAGAGAATGTGCGCTTGTAAGGTCATTAACTTACCTTCCAACTGACAGCAAAATTTGAATATTATAGCACTATAAAACTATAAGAAATAATATTTCAGAAAGTGATAAGAATGTTTAACTTATTACTTTTAGGTTATACATATATAAGTCGTGATATTTTTAAGATGTCATATAATGAAATTATAAAATTTTTTACCTTATGATAGCTTGTTCAAAATTCTTTCCCTTTCACGTCAGGGTACTTATAATGATCAGAATCAAAGCCTTTTTGTTACCAGTGGTTTAATAAACGTTTAAGAAAAACTTCAAATAGTTCATATTTCACTCAAAATACCTGATTATATATTTCCCAAGACACTTAGCTTGTCAAAATGTTTATCTTTTTTACAGTATACCATAAAGTTTGGTTTATCAAATATTTCGCAGTGTTTCAAAATTGAAAGTACCTAACCGTTCCCCAAAGCTTAGGTTTTTGACTTACTGATAAATCTCTAAGTTGTTAAACGTTGGTGTAAAATATAGTTAATTAAAAATTTTCCAAAATATTTATTTAAATAATCAATTTTAAAATAAAGGTTTAAATAGTTAAACTGTCCTTATGAATCTTAAATTAATACGAGGCTTTTTAAATAGTTTATTAATGAAATATTACTTTGGAAGTTTGGCTAATTAAATGTATTTTCCAAACCATTTAGGCAATTAACAGTTTTTCAAAATATTTAGAATATATATCACATTTTGTAGTAAATTAAGTTATTTTAACTTTTCCTTATTCTCTTTTGTTATTCATGGATATGTAAACAATCAAGTTTATTGAATTTCCACAAATGCATTTCACTACTTAAACATTTTACAAAACACTTAGTCAGCTAATCATTTTCAAATTATTTGTGTTTATATTTCTTTATGTACAATGTTCTACAATTATGCTCCGTAAATAGCGTAGACCATAACAATAGTAATAAATCAAATGATGGAAATAAAAAAAGTGGGAGAGAACTCAAGGACCCAGGAAAAATCAACGCACACGATGTATGTATGTTTACCACAAGTCCCATTTTACAAGAGCAAGAGTAAAATTACGAAACACTCCAATAGCTTTAAAATATTTAAATGTTATGAAGAATAGTTAATTTCTTAAACTTTCCCTAAAACGTTCAGTTAATTCACCATCCAGCAAAACGTTTTGTTATTAGAAGATTTAACAAGATGTGTGCGGTCTCTGGTTTGATCCCAGTTCGGGCGAAGTAAACTTTGTGGTGCACAAACATCGTACGCGTTGGACTTCTCGGAGTTGTGCCGTTCTCTCCTACTTTATTCATCCCACAACTACATTCGTTTCTCATCATCACCGTCCCCTTTAGCCTACCCAAGATAATCATGAGATCATGGGATGCAAAACTAAAAGATTTCATTTCATGTCATTTTCAATTCGAAGGTTTGACACGACACTTTGCTAACTAAATATTTAAATATATTAATAAGGTAAAACGTTTAAACAATTAAAATTGTAGTATCTAACACTGGTACCTACTGTGTCCAAGGAAGCCGTGGTCTTCAAATTTTGTAATCGCTTTCAGTAGCAATTATCTCTTAAAATAAAGAAATTCCCAAATTATACATTGAAGACCTTATAAAAATTTACAAGTTAAAATGTATCTTTTGTTACACATCATATAACTACCGTGTAATGATGTGGAAAAAGTTTGAACCCGTGGAGATTATTAACCACTTACGGGTATTAGTAGAAGGTTACGAGCGAAAACGGATCTATTTAGAACGATAAATCTTTGGTCCCAGAAAGACGTTTTCCCTGTCGTCAAATTTTCTGATACCGATACCCATAAACATATAGACAGACAAATGAAATATCTGATGAACAGTCTGCTAGAAATCTTCCAATTCTTGTTAGAATCCTTTAAATTATCGATTTAAAATATTTGGAGACAACCTTAATTCTCCTACCCAAATCAGATGTTCTTTCATTTATTATTTGTATGTTCATTCAAAGTTAGAAAGAAAGAAAAAAAACAAGACACATATACCACTCACTAAATAACAAGCAAAACTAGTAAGCACACGTTATTATTAAGAAGGATGAATTCCTAGAAAACCAAATTGTGAGCATTTTTTCTGATAAAAAAAAAGATTGAATTTCGAAGTTTACAAAGACGTTATATAGGATTGTCTGGACATAACTTTATATACCAATATCGCTTTTGAAGCTAATATTTTTGCATTATTGGAAGTTCAGCTGGTGAGGCAATATATCTTAGAACAAACTAACGTAAAACGAAACATTTTTATGACAAATAAATATAACTTTCAGGAAGGTAATAATCGAGAATGCTTTCGTGCTTCAACTAATTACAAAATTGTTTGTTTATTTAGAAATGAAAAACAAACACATGATCGTTCTCTATCTATCTATCTATCTATCTATCTATCTATCTATCTATCTATCTATCTATCTATCTATCTATCTATCTATCTATCTATCTATCTATCTATCTGTGTGTCTGTCTATCTATCTATCTATCTATCTTTCTATCTACCTAGCCATCTATCTCTCTGTCTATCTATCTGCCTATCTATCTATCAATATGCATATGTCTTGTGCGCATGTGTGTGTGTGTGTGTGTGCTTTCAATCTTATGAAGTAGTAGAAATAATTGCTATTGTCGATATTTGAACAGTAATTTCAAAGAGATTAGAGATGAAATAACAAAAAAGAAAGAGAAAGATAAATGAAGCAACATAGAAGGAAGGTAATGAAATGACATAAAATACAGGGAAAATGCCTCAGGTATAAGTTATTAAGCTTTAGAGTAATATTTCTCAGAGGTTGGTACTGCTACTACAATATGTATGTTTGTAAAACATGTTATTAGAATAAGTGAAAATTTAATGAAACATAAGTGTGGGTCAATTGCATATTCAGTAGAAATTAACACAACACACGGGTGTGCTCTTATTTCTCAAACTAATAGTACAGTAAATGCTTCCATATACTATAGGACATTCTCGGAATATATGATACTTAAAACAAGTATTTCAAATTTA
Source organism: Thermobia domestica (assembly GCF_964235325.1). Lineage (NCBI taxonomy): Eukaryota > Metazoa > Arthropoda > Insecta > Zygentoma > Lepismatidae > Thermobia > Thermobia domestica. The sequence continues at coordinate 216,308,913 of NC_137461.1, read as the reverse complement.
AAGGGTTATTGGTTAGTTATACATACAGCTCCTGATTGATTCCATGTGTTTAGAAATAGAGCACACTATTGAATTCACTAATGGTGTTTATATTGTAAGGAATAATAAAGTGTCGGAGAGAGATACGTACGTAGCGTACGTAGAATTTCATCAAAGGAAAGGGAAGTGTTGCAGTTCCCAAGTTCATATCATTTCACGAGTTTGTATACATCTCTTAAATTTTAAATACGGGGTATGGCAGCGTTCATAGCGTAATATTAATAACACGCCATATGAAGCTACTGCTTTTCATTTATTACTTTTTATGTCAAATAGTAATTATATGTATATCATTTGCTACTCTGTAAATCAGTACAGTTTAATTAACATTTGAAAACGACTGTGTAAAAATGTTCCTCCTGCATAATGCATTCATTTAAGTGGAGTTACGAACTGTTCATAGCTCGTCGTAACACATTACCGACGGCAGTTCTGACGCAACCTTCAAATCAGGGATTGTGGTGCAGTGTGTTCCGAACACTTCTTACTTGGGTGCCTTCAAAGGAAGAAATAAGCACAAGTAATGTTAGGTGACTGGGGTAGCCAGGAGATTTGAGCGTAAAGAGTAAAGAGATGCAAATTCCGGCTTTATGCTAAGTCACGTCGTCTTGTTGAAACCGCAATTGATCCGTAATCAATTCAACATCCATAATTAAGAAACAACGAGGTCTTGCAGCACCCAACCTTACTATGGTGCATCCATTTGGAAATTTTCCATGATACCCCATGTTGATTTTTTTTCTAAATAGAATATGTGCAGTAAATACCGAATCATTATCCTTCAAATAATTTTCAATGACAAAGGCACATCGCTTTGCACTTCACCGATTCATGTCGAACTTCCAACTGAAATGGCAGATGAGTAATACGAAACATTGCATGAGATAGCTCACGTTGATATATTACGTCATCGAACTATGCGAACCAAATTACAGTACGAAATCTGCCACATTCAATATAACATTTTCAGTCAAACTTCAATAAGAAGAATACAGGCAGTGAAAACGTATTAGAAGCTTCCTTTTTCTTTTTCATTTCTTTACAATATTTCTATCATATTTCATATAGGGTTGTTAAGTAACACAGATATAAACATGATAAACACAATTTCAAGTAAAATTCTTAAAGGAGCAGTTCGACTTAGAAATGCATTTTTACAAATTATTTTCGTTTGTAGAGTTGAAAATTCTAAAAGCAATGGCGTTTGTTTGATTGCGATACGTTCAGTTGTTAGCGAGTAACAGAGGAAAGAAGATTTTGAGATGACCTCATCAGTGGTCAAGGTACGAAGGCAGCCTTCCATACAGTGCCAAGCATTTAGTTTGTGAGTAGTACGGTGGCACGTTCTAAAGTTCGATTTCCTTTTCCAGAACTGATTGCAAAGACTTGATAATCATTTACATTTAGAAAATAATAATATCTGGTGGTGGGCTGTACAAAAGTTTTATAATATTATAAAACGTAGTTTTTCCTACAAAACACAAGTTCAGTGTTTTACAAAAGGAACTAAAATTGCAAAACCAATACAATTGAAATTGATGGCGGACGAGATTGCTACAACACCTAAGTACCTTCTCTTTAATCATAGTTCCGATTCGCAAACATAAGTACAGGGTTTTCACAAAGTCTGGACGGATTTAATTTGCTTATAATTTTCATAAAAATGCTCATAATGAAATCAAATAAAGTGCAAACGGTAGCGGAAGGACTAAATTTTTATTTGGCAGCACTGTTAGATAAGCGGCAACTATGAACACGTTGAGAGAGGGAGAGGGAGTGCAAGGGTCAGTTTCTTACCAAATTCCATCCATTGTTGTTTTCATTGTTGTTTCAATGTTGACTGTTAAAAGTAAGTTGTAAGCTGTATTGGTGTGTGTGTCTTTTAAAGAAATAAATAAATGAAAAACTCCTCTGAGAAGACTTTTTTTTTTTACCGTATCAAAGATGGTGTCTACGAAAGAGAAAGCGCAATGTGTTCTGTGGTACGCAGAGCTAAAATCACCAATTCTGGTGTGTCGAAAGTTCACCAAAGAGTTCAAAATGCCGGAACCGACTGAGAGTGCAATCCGAAAGTGGCATGCTAAGTTCTTGGAGACAGGAAGCGTCCTGGACCGTCCTCGAAGTGGGAGGCCGCCAACATCGCCTGCAACAGTGAGCAGGGTAAGGGAAAGCATCATCAACAGCCCACAGAAGTCGATTCCTAGACGGTCCAGTTGGAGATATGGCGGTGAATGAACTGAGCTGGTGCAGATTACAGGTAAAAATTTAATCCTTTCGCTACCGTTTGCACTTTATTTGATTTCAATATGAGCATTTTTATGTAAATTATAAGCGAATTAAATTCGTCCATACTTTATGAAAACTCTGTATTTTCATTTTGACGTTTGGTTGCAATTTTTAATGATGATCCTATAATTTTGTGCTTCAAGGTATGCATCGGAGCGCAGCATATGTGGCAAAAATGAAATAACATCTGTAAAGTTTGTCAGAATTCGAACAATACTTTACCAGCTAAATTTGTTTCATTCGCATCGCTCTCCGCGAAACTACTCTCGTCACCCATTTCATCAAAATTCTAAAACTTGTTACAGAAAAATTTTTAAATAATGAATCAATGTCCTGAGAAATACTGTCATCATCACTGATTTCTTCTACAAGTCGGTATGTTTCACTCCCCAATTAACGTTGTATTTACATTTATTTCTAAAATAGTGCCTTCAGAATCATGAGTGACACCGTCGCTCTCACCCTCTAATACCTCGTCTTGACTACAACTATCGTTTCGTACGATATTTTTATAATGGTAAATGAACATACATCGGCGCTTGTGCAATAGCTCTGATTCTAAACCTTTCAGTAATTCAGGGTGGCCAAAAGTAGGTATGTAGTAACGTACTGATCAGCTCATTGCATTTAAATCATTTTTTATTGTTATCCATCAGGTAAACTTAGTTTCTTTATTATTTGTTCTTCATGTTTTTTACTTACGTCTTAAGCTCGGAAGAGCCAAAGCAAATAAACCCATTAACTAGAATGTAATACTTGCTCAATGCAAGGCTGTATACCTACTTTTGGGCCACTTTGTATACTTGGAACAGCATTCTTTCTCAGTTTACGTGTAAATAATTCTCCTGGCATTAGCTTTTCTTCCAGTAAACATGACTGTTCGAAGTCAGACTCTTCAAGAGTTTCGGAACAAACACGAGTGTTTTTATTTGGCACAAAATTGTTCCTACTTATTTTATTGAGCCATAATTGATATTGATCTGTTGATTTCTCACAACTTGAAAACGTAAAAAAAAGGATACATGTCCCTCAGCTTGAATCTCACGAGAATAACAAAAGAAAACGGCATTTCTACTTCACTCCACAGACATAGCACGCGCTGTACTAACACGTGTTTTCTACTTCGCGCCAGTGTTTCTTTCAGAGAAGAAAATATTTCGGGGGTACACTTAGTATTCGAAGAGGCACATATTATTTTCACATGATACTATCATGGCATAGACGTATTATTTCATCTCATCCGGGGGCAACTCTCAGAGCTCCCAAAAAACAGGTTTGAAAGGAACACTGCTTCACACAACACTACGTAATCAATGCTCTTTCTCTCTCTTTTTTATTCTAATACTGTAGGAAGAAACAACTTAAGAAATAACTTAAAACAACTTAACGCCCCTTAAGAATTCAACACAAAGTAAGACTACAAAGGGACCCAAAATATTATATTAAATCTACTACATTATTAAAGGTTTGTCAGCTACACAGAAGGGAGTGGTTGCTGACTCACATTCAGTTTCTCGCTAGCCCACGAGTGACGTCACCATTTGCGATTTCTAAAAAACAAATGCCTATAGGTGCAGAACGAGAAAGCCTATCAAGATTTGAAAGAAATACGTGTCTCTTATTTTCTTTCACTGTTTCTATTGCACCAAACTTGTTTCGCACTCGAACTCATTTAACAACAACAACAACAACAACAATAATAATAATAATAATAATAATAATAATAATAATAATAATAATAATAATAATAATAATAATAATAATAATAAGCATCCCTATGCTCAGGTGGCTAGTGTGACTGCATTTGGTGCACAGCGTTTCGTTTCAGATTCGATTACTTGTGAGGAAGCTAATGACATTTGGATGCTCATTACGGTTGTTACGATTCCACGTAAAGCTATAGGTCCGAGTCTCACATATGATTAATGCTGAAAGGGAAGCAAAACTCCAACCAACCACTGAATAGTGCTCAATAATGAATGTTTCGAATTTAGGACAAAATGCATTTTAAAGATAATTTAAGTCATTTTCTGTGAGAGTGATCTTTAATCGACAGTGAATATTCCATTCACATTTCCTTCAGAGAAGTGTAAATTGATAACGCTTATTAAATATTAAAATTGACTATGCTCCGATGTTCTAACATTAGCCTCATTTTGCCTTGAATACATCATTTGAAAGGTAACCTGCAAACGTTTGTTTTAACTCATAATATACTTTGTTCCACTATCAAACGTAAACAAAATGGCCTGTATTATAGAAGGGACAATTTCCATATTTATAATACCGATTTTATCTGCAGCATTATAATTTCTCAGTTTGAATGACTTCTCTGCAGAGAAGTTGTCAGAAACATATACCGTATTCTGATAAAAAGTTCAAACGGATGTAATATAAAGGGACTGATATTAACCAGGAAACTTACATAACACGCTCGGGTGACAAACAACTTTGAAACCAGAACACTTATTCAGATGCGTAACGTTAGATTTCGTAACTGCGATTTGCCCTCTGTTCTTTCTACGGCACTGCGATAGTTGGTTCGATAGGTCAAGTAATATTTCTGAATCTTAACTTAGAAATTTATCAAATATTTTTGCCAAAATAATCTCTTTAATTAAAATTGAACAATGCTTGCTAATCTTGCAACTCAAGACAGAAATTTGATGCGGTCTTCACAATCATCTCTTGTTCCATCCTAACATAACATGCATTTCGAATCATTACTTAATTCAGGAGAAAATTTGCATAATGATTGGTAGCAACGTGTTTGGTCATGCCTCGGCTATCAATAAATAATATGACAAGTCGTTTACCTCCGTTTTGTTTCTTTTATTACGAGTGACAGTTCACTACGTTCATTAGGAAACACATATCGTCGCCTAGTTTCTCGTATTATGTTTGTAACTTCGCTATAATCTGGTCTAAAAACATAAATATTTTAAAACACCATATTATCAAAACCTGGTTAAATTTACAATTCGTTTATACCATCTTTGTTACTTTTAAATATTAATATTTGTAGATAGGCTTCACACGGTAATTATATTTATTCAGAAAATACTAAACTCCTTAAATTACAAAAACAAATGTATCTGATGGTCATATTCTGCATTCAGCTTTTGAAAAACTAGCTAACAATGTTATCAACATACCTATATTAATTGCTTTATTTCAACCTTCCTCAGTTATTTTGTCTAAATTTACATTATACGCGCTACATTTTACATAAAACTTATTTTTAACTATAGAACCTGGTGACAGTAATCCAAGTGGTACTTTATCAATTTCTCGTCACTGCAATCTTTCACAGAAGATTTGCTTTCAGAAATGACTATGAATAAAACATGTTGATACAATATTCTTCTTTAACAGCTACAGTATAATTTGTAGATGGGTTTTTACTAATTGCAATTTGTCTTCACAACACTTTATGACATTCCGAAAGTTGAGGTCAAATTATAATATCCAACTGGATTTTTTCTTACACGAGGCTCACCATGCGATGTATTCTGGTGAACAATGCGGACAATAGCTCTATCGTGAGTCTGTTCAACAGAAAGCAGGATTGTGATTGAGTGTTTTTTTTATGTACTGTCGGGAATATGCAATCATAAGCGAGTATTGCAACCATACAAGACGAATGAAAAATTGCGTTGTATCCTCGAAACTTGGTGAGAGAACGCAAAGACGATCCTTATAGTACTTTATAAAGGTAGGTCTTTATTGTGCGTACACACACAAAGATGCTCCCACTTTCGTAGCCACTCTCTTCAAAATATCAAAAGGATAAGGTATCAGTGGTGACAACTTAAAGTGACTCTCATTAAACTAACGAAAAGAAGAGAGAAATTTGCACTTTTAAACTATTTCTTCGGAAGATGAGAACCTAGCGTTAATCGCAGCACATAGCATACTTACTGTTTCTTGAAAGAATATGCATTTATTAGATAGTAACAATCTTTCAGCAAGGGTAGCTAGGTGTTCTGAAAACTAATTGATCGCACAATGTCTTATCCAAGTACTGTTCAAAAGCGCAGATAGAAGCTTAATTTTCGAGCACCGTAAAATATTTCATTATTTCTTAGTGTTCTTTAAAGCAAATCAAACTGATAACTGCACCAATGCATTTGTTGTACCAATGTCGTATTTGGTAATCCACTCCAAATGTTGAAACTTCTTATGTGCCTGTTAAGTCAGCTAATAGAAATGCCTTAGGTCAACATAAGCACTTGCTTGTACAAATGATAAAAGTTATCATCATCTGGTTTACTGTCCATTGTGGCTTTTAACGCAAATTAACAAAATATTAATGTCTTGTTGAGACTTTCCTACGTACGCATCAAATGTTTCCAACGTCGAGAAGCCTTATACTATGTGCTGCGATTAACGCTAGGTTCTCATCTTCCGAAGAAATAGTTTAAAAGTGCAAATTTCTCCGCAATTGAAAAGGTCAGTTCGAAATTTAGAATACTGCACCAATAGTATTCTCATACATTAAACCAACAATTGCAAGACTTAAATTATGGCAAATATTATTTCAAGGAATTACCTAGAACACTACTAACACAAACCATTTTTAGGCTGAAACTGTAAGTGTAAGATCAGTATCTACAGACAAGGTTTTAAATTGCTATAAATCCAGGCGTAGATCCATAACTATATGCAACCAGTGAATTACCTGTTAATAATATTATGTATTTTCGTTTTATTATTAATAATCACAATCTTTATATGACAAAACACCCATTAACCTACACGTTAATCTAATCATACATCAAGTGCACAACATGGGTTACTTCTACCTAACAATTAAATCTGTGCCTAATTTACAAATGTCTTTTTACCTGTCAAGTAACTGCTAGATCATCTGGTATACCAATGTGAAATGTAATATGAATTTGCTTCTGCCATTTACACACCTATCCTATTTGAAGCATAGAATTAAAGTAGCTGCCACTTTCATGGTATAGATATGCTTAATAATTATTGTAGGAAATATCCTTTCGATTGGACTTGTGAAACACGACACAATGTGTTGTAATTGAAGATTTGTAGGGGGAAATGTTAAACGATATTATTCCACTTTTTGTGTGATTTGGTATTGTAAGTTAAAGTTCAGAGATTCTACACAACCCTACAGATTCAATATACTTTTAGATACACCCTGTATTTAACAGTAACAGTAATGAGTATTGCATTATATTTTTAAGAAAGAGGACTATTGTAGGTATGTTTGATATATAATTTTCAGTACAGCAACATTTGAAGTATTTGTATAAGAATTTTCTCATTTACATAGATTATGTCTTCATCATAAAGTAGTTCTGTACAATATTTGTTTCTTCCTGTATAGATAAGTAAATTGTAGGTTACCAATATAGAAGTGTTTTAGAGCAATTTTTAAATTACAGTGGAAAGAAGAAAATAATAAGAATATTTGATGACGTATTTATATAATATCAATGATCAATGTGGGCTAAAGGAAGAAAATGCGTATTTGTACTCATTGCGAATCATATTAAACGGTGCTTAATACTATGGTCAATGCTATTGAATAGAAGACGAAAGAGTTTGTTTTCAAGAGATGCAAAGTAGTATTGTAAATCGCGAAACACAAAGAACACACTCAGACTACAATGGTTATGATCAAAAGGGAATCTAAAATTATAATTGCGATTGTAACGCTTTAAAATATAATCCGTCTAGAAAACGTTATTTTTTTTAGATTTCACCTTTTTCATAGTTTTAGTATTATCTTTACCACGTATGATACATGTCTGTTCATGTTTCCTTTTTATTTTGATGGAATAATAAAATCCATGCACGTACCAACTGAGTCTACTAATGCGATTTAGTGAGTTTTAGGCAGAAGAAAAGAGAAACATGTGATTCCCATACGACCAAGGTTTATCCAATTCATTATACGTTCTCTTCATTCTACCTCTCAGTCTCTCTTCTATAAATATATACAAGAGAAAGAGAAAGAAGCAGAGAGAGAGAGAGAGAGAGAATATTGGATACATTCTCTTATCTATTCACAGTCATGTATTATGTTCTGTGTTGTTGGTACATCACCATAAATATTTCTGGAAATGACAATAGTAAGACTTCTTTTTTCTCACATACAACGTTTTCGAAGGGTAGGGTAGTTTTAATTAAAGCCACGTCAAAACTAAACATGTATTGTTTCTGAATTATTGATGTGCACAGGACACAAAAAATGGCAATTAAGGATGTTTACACGGAAGAAAAAAAAACAAGAACTTTTTCATTCCTGGTGAATGTGAAATTAACCATTCCTCATGTCATTTGTTTCAATGTTTAATATTTCTGACTTCGTCAAATATTAAAGTAACTGAAATGTGCCGAAAGTCATGCAAGGAATTTATAATTATTATACACGAAATTGTAATGACCTTTTAGGGAAAACTCGTTATTTTTATAGTAGAACCATCACTTCTGCTTTCTCGAGATAATTATTTTTGTATTGATGAGGTTTCCCGCTGCTATTATCCAATACAATTATCGATACTAGATATGTGCATGTAGTGTTAAAAGATGCGAATGTTTAATAGATTCACATTTTTAATGACTCAGTAAATACATTTTATAATTTTAGTTTCTCTTGATTTATTACTAACTCTAAGTGTGACTAATTTGCTAAGTCGTGTGTGAACTAATTTCATTTCTTAATGGGAAATAACGTACTGACGTTATGAAATGTTACAAACATTACAGCAAATTATAAATTAAAAACAAAAAAAAAATCACTTCGGTTTATGCAGAAATATATTGAACAAAATGCACGTAAAAAGTACCATAAGAAACCAAACTTTAAGGACACAGTGTTTATTTTAAGACTACCTTTTTTGGCTTGTGTCTTGTAAGTATGCCTCACACAAATTACATTTACACATCGTGCTTATTATATACCAGGAAAAAAATCATATTTTGTGTGTGTGTGTGTGTGTGTGTGCGTTTAAAATAAGATTAGCAAGTTTTAGGTTCAGGTAAAAGAACATTTCTCTATGTACCTTCACTCAGCTTCAGTACTTCCAATGCTTGAAAGATACGTAGCAAGTGTAGGAGGATAAATGCAGAATGTATAAAGAAATGTATACACTGTTTAATTATGAACAATCCTCATTGAATTAATATAAATATCTAAGTTTTGATAAAATTTATTTTAATATTCTGTTATTACAATGCAGTGCGTGATGGAGAACTTCGACTATTTTATGGGTACAAAATGTGGGCTGCTTTAATCAATATCCATGAAATGCTGCACAAACTATCAACTACAACATAGCAAGTTTGATATCTTCACAGGGTCATTCTATGGCTGCTCACAGATCATGCAATATACGAGACTTTTGTTCATAAAGAACATTCTTGACAATCCCCCACAAGCAAAGCTCTAGAGGAGTGAAGACTGCGAGACATGAAGAGGACTTGGTAAACCCTCTTCAACACATCCATTGTTCGGATAAATTTTCATTAGAGGAACTGCCAGGAGAGATGATGGTAGAACGGTGAAACACCACCTTGTTAGATACAGACAGACCCATGTAAAAATCATATCTCTAACATCTGGATATAGTGCTCACCGGTAATCGCGCTGTTAAAGAAGAGCTTTCCGTACAACTGTAACGACCCAACCGATCTGTAACAGAACGGCCAGCTTCAAATTTATTATGAATTCGGTCAATTGTAAAAGCGCCAGTGTTTCAAATTCATTCCGCTATTGTCGTTTAACCTGACATGATTGCGTATTGCATGTACTACCTCAAGACCAAATTCATTTTTTTAATGTCAGCCTTGCAACTATGTTGCGTCACTCAAGTCACCTATACAAAAGAAAAGTGAAACCCTTGGAATGCAGTGTAATAAAAGAACACCAAACAATAAACTGTAACATTACTATAAACTAGACGTCACTGTCAAACCATTTCAGAGTTATTTACAATAAGATAATAATTAAACAGTTATACAGTTTTGGATCCATTCTGTGCACCTGAAAAGGAAACAGATAATAGCACCTACATCCAGCAATTAACCTACGGAAAGCGTTTATATATTACTTTTATTTTGTTATGTGTACACGCCTTGAATTATAAAGTTTAGGATGCTAATATGGACAGCATATCTGTTTCTATATACATTTAGTTTTCAATCAAGAGATACAGTATTAATTGTAATTAAAAGTAGTTTGTATATGTAATAAGTTTCACGTAGATAGACAAGATTTCGTTCTTCGTTTTCAAATGTAAATGACTTTGTAAGATTTGGTTATTAGTGGTGGTACAACTAAAGATATGTCTGATTAGTTGTATTTGTTATTTATCACTATACCTAGGTAATTATTGGCGTTTAGCTCAAGATGCATAATTTAATTTACAGGTTTTCTACGTTTTTCCTTGAAGAATTATAGCACAAAATAATAAGTTATTTTTAAACTCCTGAGACAGTATCACATTCTTTTTGATGGAAACATTCAAAAGAAAGTTACATTGAAACGTTCTATTGACGTCGAAGGTGCAAAGCAATATGTCAAGTTTAGAAATCTTATGTAGAATAAATGCTATCTTTCAAATAGTCTAATAAAATATTTATTTTTTCTTAAATCAAGGGAAATCTTTCCTCCAAATGATTTCCACCATGTAAAATTTCGTAATAAAGTGGATAATGCAAGAGCTTTCTGTATGTGCGGTTCCTGGTTTTACTCCTTGTAGAGGTACTAAGAACATTAACTTAACTTTCGTTCTGGTGCAGAAAGAAGGGTTAAGTTCAATGAATTAATACAAATAAGTTCACTACTGAATTTAACTGACTTCAGTTCCAACAGGTAAGAATCATTAGTGAGATAGACACATACAAATCGTGGTGTGTCAAAATCGAATAATTATCATGAAAATATATTTTTGTATGGTATTTAATCAGAAAACTTAAAAGTCCGTAGTAAATTTACCTCCTTCAATCTTATTATCTTTGGTTAAATTCAGCTCAAAACAAGACTGTGATTAGATATCTTTGTGCGAGAGACCCGAATGTATTTTTACACCAAAATTATACTTTTAAATTATTGTGTTTTTAATTACATCTGAGAAGTTGCAAAATAAAGCTAATTTTGTTATATTTTGCGTCCTTATTATTGAATGATGTTAACACGACGGAATACACTCATTTGATTGATTTGCGCCATGCGGAATTTATGACATTGTACGAAAAAAGGGAATTTGGGATAAATCAGAAAATTCATCTCTCTCTCTCTCTCTCTCTCTCTCTCTATATATATATATATATATATATATATATATATATATATATATATATATATATATATATTAATGTCATGTCGCCTAGGGTAGTCTCGGCTACAACTACCCGAATATACACTAACCTTCATTGAAAAATACCATGGCCTGTACGTCATGTTTACTTCTTAAGTGCATAAACTATGGGCAAATAGTACCGATAATCAATACTGACAAAACTACTTTGTCTTCCATTTTTACCAAGCAGACAGAGATATTTTAGCTACTCCAAAACGCCTTGCTTCATTTCAAAGCCTAACATGAAGTGACATCATCATCAAATATTGTCCAACGTAGTGAGTGAAAACGTGTTTTGTCATAACTTTGCAAATTCTATTAAAAACAAATCATCACTTTGAACCAAGTATAAAGGTTCTAGGGACGATAATTAATTATATATGGTTTTGTCACAGTGTTTCTGTCAAAGAATGCCAAAGGATTAAACACTGATATTGAATTTTGAGCTTTCTTTGAAGCTTTTTACTCTTTAATATAGATTGTGAAAGTGTCCCTCTAAAGAGCAATTATTTACTTTTTCTATATATACTTTAGATAAGATAGATCTTCAATAATTGTTGGCATATACAGAGTGTTCCCTAGGAAACCGACAAATTTCGCACAGATGAACCTACCAACAAAACATTAGGAAAGTTAGTTTTGTATTCCATCTAGGAATTTCCCAATGTTAGAAATCCATGTTGGTTTGTGAAATTTAATGATAATAATGTTAGGTTTGTTACAAGAAAAATGTGTGTATTTATTTCAGCAACTTTGAAAGTACGCTCTGTGAAGAACATGTGTGGTAAGATTGTCGATTTGCCTCCAGAATTCCATGTACATATTAATATTATACACGCTATTGTGGTACAAAATTATTACTAGTGTAACATATAATGTGTCAAAAATCAATAATAAGTTTCAAATCTCGATAATGTTATTATTATTATCATTATTATAAATAATAATAATAATATTTTCCAAGAATCATAAACAAATACTTTATTTATTTTACTGGTCCTGTTTTGACAATGAACATACTCTTCATTTGATTTATTTTTTTTATTAGATGGAAACTCCTTTATGTATATATTTGTATATAGAAAGAATCGATACACATGATGGCCCTCAACGAAGGGAAGGGAACACTTCCCCCCATGATTTTGAAAAGGTTCAGTTTTTGGAAATGCATGTGAAAATATACTAATTAGTTCTCACATACTACATTATTTAACACGTTTATTTAAATAGTATAATATTAGTGTATACTTACTGTAGTTAATAAAATTATACGCGTAAATAATGATGTGGATATGTACATTAAAGTATGCTCTTACTATCGAATATGTTTGTCTGTAGGTCTTGCTGGCGATACATGTTATTAGGGATTCAGGTTTTCTATACCTTAAAACAAACCAAAATATTTAAGCCTCGAAGGACAATCATGATATTTTCAATTGAAATCGGACTTTTTAAGAGACAAAGGTTGCACTAACACATGTTTCTAAAGTCCTACATACATTGACTCTCTTACCCCATAATGACAATAGCTCCAATCAATAGTTTATCGTTGGAGGTGTCAAAAGAAAATACTTGCATATATATATGAGAAGATACCGTATTTCAAAACATTTGTTTCTTTTTCCTTTTGAGATGAAAAGTTATGGTGTTTTCATATTGTACATATATTTACAAAAATCAATGTTAGGGTAAATTTACCCCGTTTACCTAGCTTTAAATTGACCGACTTCAACCCAAAGCAATGATGAATATAAAGAATATATTTAGAAAATATGCACCACATAGAGTCAGAATCGGACACCAAGTCTATGTTGGAGTATGTATACTTTGTGAAATCCTGAAAAATACGTGGTTGATATTATCTCTTTCTTACACTTTGATCATTTATATTTTAACTATAAACTACGTTTTAGGCTTCTGGAAAAGCTTTGACAAATTTGACCCAAATCGACAAAGCTTGTACTAAATTTGTAACGGAATAGTCATCCACAGAGACAGAGAACACACACATACGCACACACACAATTCCAGTTGAGCTGAAGATTATATGCTTTCCATAGTCATTACAACAAAACTAAATCTTCATTTTATTGTCATTATCTCGGATATATCTTTAGCATAAATAATCAATGAAGTATGGAAATGAGTAGGAAAAATAATAAATGTTGTCCTCGCAGCTAGTGTAGTGGCTAATGAACGTCCCTGAAACACGGTTTTTCGCATTTGATTTTCAGCAGGAGATCCTTGAAATGTGAATACCTTAGGATATTTTAGATTTAACTTTAAATTGTAGGTCCATGCCTTATATAGTGTTGGTGCTAAAACGGACGTTAAATTCCAATCGAACGATCTAAACTTAAAATTTCATGATGCAAAATGTATAGAGATTGCAAATCATTTTGTTTCAATGAAACATGTTTAGAAAATATACATACTTACAGATAATATTCCAATATTTTATAAAAGAAAACTACGAACAAGGTCAATATGGATGATCGACCAAACAGATCCGAAACTTGAACTACGATTTTGAAGTGAGTATATATTTCACCTACGTTGCCTTGGTGTGTGGTATATGCATAGTGTTTACTTAACGTGCAATGCAGAACTTAGAGTTTGATCGTAATTGAAACAAGAGAACGTGCTTTTCAGCAAATCTAGTTCTAGCATGAGATTTCCAGCTTGAAATTCTCAACTTCTGTTTAGCTGTTCTTGAATTTAAATATATTGTTATCACGGGGCCATGCGAAATGAGAAATATAGATTATTGTGGATTTGTAATTTGTGTGCCTTAAATTTGAGAATAATGTGCACATGTTTTTTTTTTTAACGCATGCATGAAAGCATTTTTTATATTTTTCAATTAATGCAGTAATTATATAAAGGTTTGAATGATAATCATGCATTTAAATAAACGAAACTCATTCATTAAATGAAATGCTATAGGAATGTGTGACTAGTAAAATGCAACGATAAGAGAAAGAATTTTTTTTTAAGTTTATATTCATACGTCTATAGTCAAGCGGTATACAGTACCCAGCAACATAAACTAAGGTGATATATTCTAAAGCCGTGTATAAATGGTCCATCTATCAGCGGTAACATTAAATCTGGTTGTATGGATGTAGCTGCACGTATCCTTGCCATTATCCCGTTTCACAATAGGACAATACCATAGTTACTAATGAGCCTCATCATTGTCAGTGGCTACGTTATAAGTGGATTCTACGGTTACTATATAGGCCATTTCACGCATCGTGATAGCAGAATCAGAATTTCCTTTACCTAATACAAAGAGGGTCATTATTAATTTCAAACTGACCTTTGTTTAATTAATCATTTGTTGCTAGTGTCTGGAATGCTTGAAGGCTTCAGCGTTAGTCTTTAATGTTGCATCTTTTAAACTTTTATTTATTTTCGCTTTCATTTTCAAATTATGTCGTCTCAATGAGAATAAATAACAAAAAAAGAAATGTAACTCTAAAGTCAAAATATTACCAAAAAAATAATAATAAAAGAAGTGATGTGTACTAATTACGTTCATACATATCAAGCACTTATTGCTGGTCTAGTATAGCATATATGCGTTTGGTACATGGAGTCCCGGTTTTTATTCCTGGTGAGGGATAATGGAAACACTTCAGTGTTTCAGATGCTACTTTAAATTGTGTATATTGTTCTAAGTGCATAATCGATGCCAAAAGAGACATAAATACGCATTATCAGTCAAAAATTATGCATTTTATATCTTGCAAAACCACGAAGTGTGCTACCACAGGAACTAAATATTGCCACATGATTCATGTAGGGAGTCATGTGGTTTTCATCTCACGTTAAGTTCTAGATACACGTCTAATATAACTTGTGTACTGTAAGGAACGCTAAACTTTATCGTAACGAAACGGGTAACTAAGTAGCCATCAATATATTTATATTGAGACAAATCAATGAAATCAAGATTGAATTATTTTACGCATCAGCTTCAAATTTAACTTAAAATCTAATTCCCAGCTAAATTTCCAATAAAAATTGTAACCCTATTATTTTATTTCTTATGCATTTAGTCCATATTTTGCTGTGTTATCTTATTTGCGAAATATTTTATATGAAATTAAATATTTCAATTTTGTCATAATGTTATGTCTTACTTCATAAGGAAGAGAGATCTTTAATGAAATTGTACTTTTCTATTATAAAAAGATTAATTCTAATAAGATGTAGGAAGAAACGAGAGAACTCCGAAAAGAAAACATGGACAATATATTTTCAACTATAAACTTGCATTGCCTGAGATCGAACCAGTGGACCCTCGTATCAGAAATTGGCGCTCTACTCTAAGACTCCATATCCTAGATATATATTTTGATGTGTAATACCATGGACTGTGGTATTAAATAACCTTGATTAACCTGTTAATTATTAATCATTTCATTTGAATGCTAAGAGAATGTCAATCAGACAACCATTGCAAGGAAGGTACGCAGAAGACACATCCAGATATCACAAAAAATATTAAATGGAAGGGATTCGAAATCACAGTGTAAGAATTAATCATAATTTTATATTATTGTATCATATTAACCACAGTATCTATTGTCGTTTTACTAGCTTCATAATAAAAGGCTTAACGTTGTGTGTTTTCGCATCCGTAGTATGGATAACATTATGTTTTGGCTATTCTGTCGAAAACGACAAATGAAATTTTACTCCCTGTGCATATCATTTTTTAAAACTTCGCTTCTCTGAACACATTTCTTTAGTCGCTAATGCTATAATGCTATTCTGAAAGATGTACGAGGGCCATTTCAAAAGATCTGCACACAGAGAGATATTATGGAAGTAGTCAATTTATTGTACAAAATATCTTAATAGTCCTTCAATATAATCCACATTCTTGCTTATGGCAGCTTCCCAATGTTTTGTTAACTTATGTATTCCCGATAGGGCACCTTCATTGTTGAGCTGTTTGATAACTCGGGTCAACTCACTGGAAGCCTCGGCTCAAATCAGGGCTATATGGTGGGTGGGAAAGTATTTTCCACCCATACCTACCGAGTGCTTTCCTCACTTGTAGGGCAGTGTGAGGTCTTGTAATAATCTTAGACGTGTTGTCTATTGCAGATGATGATCAACTTCTTTGGTTGTCCGCAGTGATTGCACAACCTTCACGGAAACGAACTGACCACCGTGATACATTGTTACCATCCTCTACACTATTTCCACAAATCTGACTCAAAGCATTGTAAATTTCAGTTGGATTCTTTCCATGAGGGTTTCGATTTTGATATAGGAACGCTGGTCACTATGTGTAATCCAACCAAGTACGGTTCACCTTACATTTAACACTGAATTTCTCAGAACACAGCCACGCGAACCACACATACAGACGCAACCGTCAAACCTAAATTTTGACTTATAGCTGACATAAAATTGAACTTGATCACATCGCTCAAACGGTCTTACGTGTGCTGTGTACAAAACTTGTCAAATCATCTTAGTATAAGACATTTGTGGAAGAAACTAATAACAACAGTGAAGTGGCTAACTTTTGTATCGTTCTATAATATTTGAAATATATCAATGAAAAAGAATATACCTTTGTGTGCTTCACAATCAATGATCCATTCTAAGGACATACTAACGATATTAAGCAATACCCTCTAGGAATATTCCCCCCCCAAAAAAAATATAAATTTACCTACAATTTCATGTGTTTAAAACAATATGCCAAATAATGTAGTAGAATAAACAAATTGTAATTTTGGACAATATTTTGAAATGTTTCCCATATTTTCCTTCCATAAAGATAACCCAGAAAATTCTGGCGCTTTTTTACCCACCACCTTCAAAGATCCACATGTCATCTAAGATAAACCTGGAAGATCAAAAATTGTCCCCGTCAGGTTCGACAAGCTTCTACTAACTTTCAGGAAAGACAAGATTTCATCACGACACAACCTGTTGGGACGTGAAGTGAAGAAGGTATCAAGTGCATTTTGCACCTCTACTGGGGATTTGAACTGGAGTTTCTAAGCTGATTGTCCAAGGAATGGAAGAGGTGATAATCTGACTTTGCAACGTCCGGAGAGAATGGTGGATGCAATAGTATTTCCCATCCAAAGCATAAAATGGTGTCCCGATCATAATAGCCACGTGGGGCTTAAAGCTATACTGTAACGGATTATCCCTTTGAGATTCAGAAGTGCTGGATCCAGAGTTTTGAGTTTTTCTTGAACAAGACTCAACCGCCGACAGTACATAGTTGCATTAAAGCTCTGACTAACTGGAAGCAACTCCCGATGCACGATGCCGCGAGCAGTCCACCAAACACACAGGAAAACATTCTTCTGGTGAAGTACTCTTTTCGGTTGTTTGGAACCGGTTCTTGCCATGCTAATCAATGGCATCTATGCCATGGAGCTTCGTACGGGACCCATTTCTCATCACATGTCAATACCCTGTCCAGAAATTGCACTTTCCTCAGACAAGGCAGCAAAAATCATACGCGTCTGGCAGCGTTACGTTCTGGCCCAGAGTCAAATTATGTGGTGCTTATCGACCCAACTTGTAGTGCTTCCCAAGTTGATGAAGGTGCTGCCGAATGGTTTCTCTACTCACATACCCCAGTTTCTCATATGTCTGGCCACTGTTCGCCTCAATTGCTGCTTGAATATCTTCATTTGGGATATGTATTGGTCTTCCGACACATGATGCGTGTTCGAGTATTTCGTCACCCTCCTTAAACTTGTTAAACCACCGCTGTACTGCCAACGTAGTCGGAGACCCTGTGGAAAGCCTTGCGTATCTTCAGCCCGCTGCAGTGGCGTTTCACCCCAGTTTTAACTCGTACAGCATACACGCCCTTATGACTCCCTGTGGAAGTGCCATGTTCACTTTGTCCTTAGGCAAGTTCACGGTGTAACTGAACTACCACAACCAGGTAGTATGTCGGATATATCCACATCAACAACTGACCTTTGCCTTATCTCCATTCGCATTCAACTCACGGTTTGAGGGCCAATTCAACATGGACCTCCACAAAAAGTGGCAGAACTTTCTTGGTTACCTTTATTTAACGTATAGCAATTAATGTAAATTTACGGATTTTATCAACATAAAATATTGAATACAGTAATCGTTATTTAAGTCACACGCTGTAGTACATTACCGTTTTTCCATACCTCTCTGTCCTTATCGTTATGGTTTCTGACTCAATTTCTTATATATTGATGCTTCCTGCCAAGTACTATCTACAAAATCTGGTATTCTTTTAACATTATTAATCTCTAAGACGAGTGTCAACTGCTACGTTTAACATTTTCGATGCCAAACCCGAGCCGAACCTGGAATATCTCTTTTAACGCAACTAGACGAAGTGCTTGTTGTAGCTCGAGGTAGTAATATTCGTCTTTCATAAACTTTTCGTGGGTAGTGTTTGCATGTTGGACGCACGGAGTCTTATTTGGACCTTCGCATAAAAGAAAAAAAATATTTGTTTCTTGACATTTAGTGATGAAGGTTTGAAGATCTTGTATGTTATAAGTTTTTTTTTTTTTGTTACATCGCTGACGAACTTAGATAGATGCATTGTGTTTAAATCGTTTTAGTCTTTGCTCTGTAGTAAAACATAAAGATATTTAAAAAGATGAAGAGCGATAATGACCAATATATCAGTTGTATCCTATAGTATGTTAACAATTACAAACACGTTTTTCACATTTTTCACATTATATTTTCGTTGTAAAACATCTCCCATGTAAGTGAAAGAACATTTGTTTGAAGTCATATTACAGGATTTTCACCGAATAATATAGTCTATCCATTTTTAATAATCTTAAACACAACGATTAAAGATTTATATGTCATTCGTGTTTTTCATATGTACCGCTATAATCACTTGTACTTCCTGATATTCGTCTCTTTAAAAATGCACTGAACTGGCAGAAAACTGAGAGTTGCAAACCATGTATGTAGACAAAATTATGTAAATTCTGTTTGACTGACTGTAGTATTTGTAACACTAGACAAAAATTATGATATGGTAACACTATGTAGCCTGAAAGTGGGAATAATGATCAGTTGCCTTAGAAACGTTAGTGTATACCAGACAAAATAGCGGAATCTTGTCTCTAAACAACGTGTGCGCTGTGTGCGGTTTATTCAGCAACAAATAATTACACAAAGGCTTGATCTCCCGATTTGACAACAACTGATTTTTTCCTTATGCAGTGTTTTCAGGGACAAAGTGTATCAACATCACATACGAAATTTTGGCTGAACTATTGGAAGATATCACAGAAGAGTTCCACAGTGTACTAGTACGGATCTATCATGCTGCTTGTGACAAAATTGCTTTTCGTCTTCAGAAATGTACCAATTTGTATGGTGCATTAATGGACCATGAAATGAAGAACCGATCTTAAAGTTCTTCTAAGGAAAGGCCTAAGAGTAATCAGTTTATATGGAATTTTATGTTCAAGTTATGTTGTTAGTTTCTTTACGACAATCTTTGTAACATTGGTTAATATATAGAAGAGCAATATTGTAAATACTAGGTTTGGTCACCTTTAACTAACTGGAAATATAACAGTTATGGTTTAAGAAATGTATTTGTAGAGATCACAAAATACGATATTGCATGGATATATTAGACCAATGACCTTCAGCATCAACGGTTTCAGCAGTACTACAATTACTGTTATCAATTTTCCATCAGCCATTTCGTCACAAGAATCGAACAGTTATAACACTCTGCCACCTACTTTACTCTCACACTTACAGTCAATCATGGAGGAACTCTTGATATTATCGACATAGAGCCTGGGCGGTTAAAGTGCAGAAATATGTCATATGAAGCGATAAATTAGTTTACAAAATTTATTGCACTCATTGTTGAGAAAGGTGCACTTCTCAAAGAATAACTACTGCTGAAATATGCCTATCACCCATGATGTGCTACAGTGTTTGAATTGTGGTGCAACTATCGTACTGAAAAGTGTGTATAACTGTCAGAATAGTGCCACTTTTCCTACTGATGTGAATGTTTTGAAACAAAAATCCATTCTTAGCTACGATATGATATATTGTAAAATGACAAATGGTGTACCAAGACACAATAGTGTGTCACGACGAAACAACTGGCCTGAGGGAAAAAAGTTAATGTTTCTTAGAAATCGTTAGTATTTATATGTTTTAATGAACAAACAGCGTGTGCGTGGGTTTCCTCTGGGTTTACCCGCTTCCTCCTACTTTCTGCACTTCACCATTTCATTATTTCTCATCATCACCATCTCCTTTAGCCTAACCGGCATAAACATAGGACGTAAAACTTTAATTTCATTTATATATTTCGGAACGAGAGATAGTAACTATTTCCCGTTAATTGATAATTAGTCAGGGAGTTATACTTCCGAACGCAATATTAGGTTTTGATTAAAACTCAAAGTTATTTGGAATTAGATAACCAAAATATTATTTTATAGGCATGTTGCAGGATTTTAAGTTTAACACGTGTGTCAAGAAACAAACAAACAAATGATAAGGGCTGTCATAAAAGCAATTCCTTAATAGATATACAAATGATCTTTTATGAGTTCTCACGTTAATACAACTAATATTTATTACATTATAGTACTTTGAGTACTGACCTAACTCTGTCAAACTTTTATAGTTTAGACGAAGGACTCAAATCTGACATTTAGGTAAGTAAAGCCTACCTAAGCAAAGATCACCAAAAATCTGAAATTTAGTACTGTTATCTCAACACGTGGTAAGTCCACAAACTACTCATATGAAAAAGGAAGTTCTAGAAATACGGCTACAGATGTAATCTTGTTTTGGGGGACGCGGTGGCTCAGTGGTAGAGTGTTCACCTCCGGTGCTTGGGTCCCTGGTTCGATCCTAGCTCGCGCCGTGTGGACTTTGTGGTGGACAAACCCCGTGCTCATGGGGTTTCTCGGGGTTCTCCCATTTCCTCCCACTTCGTTCATTCCACCATTTCACTCATCTCTCATCAGCACCGTCTCCTTTAGCCTAACAGGCATAACCGTGGGACGTAAATCTTAAATATTTCATTTCATTTCATTTTGTAATCTTGTTTTATGACGTTACAAAAATTGCATACACAAGAAGCACTCCGATTTTCTTACTTAACACTGTCAATATAATAAATAAATAGATAGATAGATATGCAGGGTGGCTCATTTTAATTTTTCCACGGAAATATCTCGAAAAAGGGTTGAAGAAAAATAAACTGAACAAAAACCCTAATAAGAAAAACATGGGACACATCAGGTGACATTGTTGCAGTGTCCTCCAGAGCGGCTCTTCATGGGGGCCTATTGCGCAGCTTTGAAAGTTTAAATGGGAACATGGGACGAGTGATATCTAGTTCGATAGATCTTTAAAAGCTAAAGAGCACTGTGGCAAAAGATTTTTCATATCGGTCAGCGTTTTCAAAATGGTCATCAAGACATGGATATTGTATCAGATAAAAAGTGTGGTACCGCTGATATGAAAACGGTTGGTGAAAAATGAACAGAACAAAATGTGAAACAGGAAAATGTCATAAGACACATCGAAAGATGTGTTTTAGTTACCAACAGGGCCGCCTTTCATGGGAACCTGAGATTCAACTTCGAAAGTTTAAATGGAAATATGGGGCGAGTGACTCTCGTTCAATAGATTTTTAGAAACTAAAGAACGCTGTGGCAAAAGATTTTCAGGTGGATCACCGTTTTCAAAATGACCGCCATGATGTGGTGTCTGTATAGGATAAAACATCCAGCACCACTGATACGAAAACGATTGAAGATAAATGAACAGAATAAAAGTCGTATAGGAAATCACAGAGAGTATGTGTCATTCCATGGCTCGAGAATGATGCAATAGAGAGAAAGATGACTAAAGTAAAAGAGACATAATGGAAAGAAGGAAATCTAACTCTTACAAAATTATCTTTCCGACCTCGCTCCGTAAGTGGGTGAAGTGGGAATGAATAAGACAGTCTGAAATGAGAACCCCATTTAACTTGCAATAGGTATAGTTTGTGTAAAACATTGTTGTGTAGGAGTGACTGGTACTGTAATTAATAAAAAAAGTGAAATTCAGTTTGAAGGGAATCTTTGTATTGCAAAGAGTCTTTTGATGAGGAAAAAGAAGCAACTGAAATGAGAAGCAAAGGTATTATTAATATATTGTATTAATTATTAGCTTTGAAATTAGTGGCACTGGACGTTTTATTAGTGGCACCATGGTTTTGGCGATTATTTTGAAAATGGTAGCCGATATGAAAAATATTTTGCCATAGGCCTCTTTAGTTTTTTAAAGGTCACTCGTCCCATTTTTCATCTTAAGCTTTTGAAGTTGGAGCCCTAGTACCCATGAAGAACTGCCCTGAGGGGCACCGCGACAATACCTTTGGATGTTCCTCATATCATTTCTTATTTGGGCTTTTGTTCAGTTTATTTATCTTCAACCGTTTTCGAGATATTCCCGTGGGAAGATCAAAATGGGCCAATTACGTATAGGTATATAATTACTGTTATAGAAGTTAAATATTTCACAGTGCTAGACGTTCGATCTAAAATATTTTGTAGTGTGACATAGTATATCTATGGACTGATAAAATTATGTGCCACTTGGAAGAAATCAAATAAAAACAACTTCAATCATCTCCAACAAATTGACCAGGAACGATATACTTCCTAATACCATAAAAAGTCATTTCTCCAGAAAAGCCATATCCCGAAAGACCATGCATGATAATTTTCCCACTAACATGTTATTCTTCTCTGTTGATGAAATCTAGTGATTGGGAAAAATATTATTACAGATTAACATTATTATATTTAAGAAAAGTTGGGCTCAATAATAACGGTAGAATTACTCATATTTGTAAGAATATCTTATTAACTGTTTGGTATTCTATCATCTGGCTAATGTCATAATAGAAAGCTTCATGAGAGTATACCTGAGTTTAAATTTATTCTTAATATGTTTTACGTTATCGTAAATAATCATTTTTTATATTTACATTTAAATTTCTTTCATTTGTTTACATTACATTAAATTTGTTTACATTCAAATTTCATTTCCTTTTTTAACTATTTATTAAAGAGTTATACATATGCATATCACATTGTTTGCTCAATGAATCAGTCAATTCTGTACATGTTTTATTTTTGGACATTCTGTATTTCTAAACCCAAATAACATTGAAGAATTATGTTGAAGTGTTAACATTTTTAAAAAAATATTTTCTTCCAAGCGTTAACATGATGCATTACCGGAAGCACGATAAAACAATGAATACCTTTTGTTCTTCACAAAAGTGTATCCTCTTTGTCAGTGGCCGATGAGTTTTGTTTTTCTATTATGAAAGTTGTTACAAACTCTGAATATGTATGGTCTGTTGTCAAAATGGCTCATCTATCACAGGCAATATTAAAGGCAACTAGAAGCTTACTTCTATATCGTAATGTTTCATTATGTTCATCAGTCAACAAGGAACAACATTGTCATCTCTAATGAGAAAGCTGATCATTGTTAAATGTACTCTAGTCACGGTTAAACGCTTCACAACATTGTAATTTCATTCAGCAATTATTAATCTTCATACATGTAGGCACATGTATACTCCCTTACTAAAATGAAAATACAGCACGGCATAAATTGCTATTAATATAACAAATTATTTAATATTAATTCTTTAGTTACATAATTTATTGAAAAAATAAAACTACAAGAAATAATTTCCCTTTCTTTTAATTTACCTTGAAACCTAAGCAGTTTCCTAATTAAATGTAAAAGTGTTTTTAACTGTTAAATTTCCAGTCATATGAATAATAAAGAAATTTCGTACTAAAATATATAGTATAGATATTGAGCATTTTACGTGAGTCATCACCGACATTTTGCAAAATTCAGATTATACATGTTTGTGGATCCACTTGTCAATAGGTATAAGGGACTTTTCAATTTTCCTTACTCTCACCCTACGTTCACAAAACTTGATGATACTTTTCAGATACTATGGTAAGAGTACTAATGATTTTGGTATTTACTTACTAACGAAATTCTCATTAATTTATCCCTAGTCATTGGCACGGTCTTGAATTGTATTGTATTTAGCAGATGTTCGTTGAATTGCCTACCATTACCAGTTGGTATCCCACTCAGGACGTAGGTGTGAAATATTGTCCCTTCAAAAAGTATTCCATTATTGTCGTATATTTGTTATTGTCTTCTTTAAGTTAAAGGAAAGAAACACGGGAAGTACAATTAAAGAAAGCCAGAAAATAATTCCTTTTGCAAAATTTCTTCCGCCTTTTCGTCTATTTCTTAATATTACGGCAGTCATTTGTATCTTTACTTTTAGTTCTACAAATAGCACTTTATATCTCATCTTTAACAATGATCTTCTATGATTAAGTAGGCCTAGTATACTTAGAGCAATGGTTTTTAACTTGATGGTATGTGACGATACACATTGCTCATCCTATAGTTAGTAAACCAAAGGTTAGAACCGGAAATAGGCAGAAAACCTAAGTTGATAATAATAGGTGTTAAGAAGCAAAGAAGAACATTAAATACGTAGTCAGTGGTATTACAAATGCAGTACTCTGAATTTTTATGTGCACTACATTTACACTGCTTGTAATATTTGACTTTTACTTGAATACTTGATATACCCGACTTCTCCTACACCCTTTCAACCCCCTTTATTTGCATCTCCGCCAATTATAGGGGGTATTTGTAAGAATTTCAAGCCTGACATTGAAATATTGTGCAAGTGTTAATAAGCTGCTTATCGCATAAATTGTCATCTATGGAATAAGCAATATATAAGTTTCAATTATTTAGCTGAGTCGGTTCATCGAAGATACTCATTTCAATCAGCACTGTGTGTTGAGTTCGCATAACATATGGCACTTGCGCCCCAGTTCATATGACTGTTGTTGTGTGAGATACAGTAAAAAGCTGTAATTTCATGGAGTGTCAGCACGCATTCTATAGCCCAGATTTAACACTGCAGCCTTGGCAACAATACCTGTATAGCTTAACGCATTGTCATGTTGTATGAAAACTAAACTCACTCTGAATCAAATGCATGCATTCAGAGAACTTCTCAGCGAAAGAGTTGAAATCAATATATCATTTCTTGCTAGATGGCATTATATGTTATGCACAGTTTATTATTAGTGATGTGTTATATTATTGTCAATATGAGAACTTTGGGAAATAAACTCATATATAACTGCTTCCAAGTGATACATCGGCTAGTTGATAGTAACTGAATTAATTTCTTTTTAAAGTCTTCAGCACCGGAATAGATTAGATGTAAGGCTAAAACTTAAGATATGATCCAAACCGTATAGACTCTAACCGGAAGTTGGTCTCAGGTCTCCTGGTCTGATGGCAACTATACATACAATAATGATATGTACACGGATGAGATATATTAACATTACTGTTATTATGATTATTATTACAGTGTGTTAAACAACTCTAATGTGTTGCCTACGTTTACGTGACTATACTTTGCAACAAAATGGTCATTGAAGAAGTACTAATAAATAAGAATGTCTTGCCTAATCCGGGAATGAATTGACAAAACAAGACTCACCATGTCTCTTACTTAAATTTTTCTACAATCAAGTCGCGTAAAATATGCCATTGTTGCATTTCGGTTATTAAGTTAATTGGCTATCAATAGGTTATTAAATTAATACTATAAAATTGATGAATGTAAGTATCGTATTTTAAAATGCAGTCGCTGGAACGTTTTTAAGAGATTGCAGCATAAAAGTGTTTGTATCATTGCATGATAAATTTCGATTATTATTATCGAACTACTTGTTGTTAAAAAACAATAAAAACTGAAACATTTTATACTCTCAGAGTTTTGTTAAAAATCCAGTTATAATTTAATATATTTATTAAAATATTTTGTTAATTAATAATAATTTCCACAATATTCGGAGAAAGCTGTCTAGAGGTCGAAATTAAATTATATGATTACGGATTAAGGAAAGATTCATATGCGCCTTACTTCAGCTGAGATGACGGAAACGTATGTTGAAGTTGCATTACTTCATTTTTAATCCTCTCTTAGACGCCTGGTCCCTGAAATTTGGACTAAAATATCCGCAAGGTTGTATTTAGTTTTCCTCCACTGTATAGCAATTTGCTTTGTTGCATATTAACTACTGACCGCTAATTCTAGTAGTTCATTCGACGTTGAATGAAGAATGTTGCTGCAAAGTCTTGCGAAAGCTCAGCAAACTTGAACACAGAATTATGTACACTAATTACTTGTGTTGGTCTATTAGAAGGAGAATTTTACCTAAAGATGCTTAGCTTCTATTATGGTTGCATGCATAGAAACATTGCCAAAGATAACATTCAAACTGAACGTCAGAACCTTAGCTTTGGAAATTCAACTTCACTTATAAGACTTCACAGAAAAATAATGAGCACAAGTGTTTCGTATCAAGAAGCTCTGGCAAGTATGTTGTCGAGGCACTTAACGAAATTAGTAATTGTATTAAAATAACTTGTAAGTGATATGTAAAAGACATCAGTCTAGAAAAAGTTTGTGCTTTGTTAAGCTACTCGCATCTTTCTTGTGAACAAGTAGTATATTTACTTCAGGTCTTTCCTTAATACCTCACGTTATTCTTCATGATGTTGCTTTCTTACTAATATTTTATAACTTAAATGGCGAAATCTTTTCAATATACAGGGTGTTTCAAAAATCCCCTCACATTGAGTAACTTTGTTATTATCAGAATTATAATAAAATGTAAGAGGAAAAACCATCTACAAATATGATTATTTTTTAAAAATCTAAAATGAAGGATTTTTTAAATAGGACGAGTCGATTGGGCTGTACACTTTTTATGCACCCAATGTTAAATGAAAATGCAACATTGCAATTTACCTGCACCCACAACATAATGAAGTTGTGAATGAAGTTACTGTGTTATACGCTAACGTGCTGATGCCAAAGCCCCGCTTCAAGCAGTAACACCATTCATATATGTTGTGGATCCAGTAAATGGCAACATTGCATTTTCATTTAACATTGAGCACATGAAGAGTGTACGGCCCAAGCGCCTTGTCCGATTTTTTTTTAAACTTTCACTTTAGATTGAAAACTTCATATTTGGAGGTGCTTTTTCCTCTAACATTTTGTTGTAACTCTGATAATAAAAGAGTTACCCCATGTCAGGGGACTTTTGAGGCACCCTCTGTATAGCATTTCTAAATAAATTTCTGCAACCATAGAGATGGTTCAATTTTAATATGCGGAGTGTCTACCATTGTATCTCGTAAATTTTAAAGTGTTGGAACTCGAGAAAGGCACTTGCGAAATGTGTGCTGATTACACCCAAATAAAGTGTGATTCTTGCTCATATTTTTTTTGTGAAAGTGAGACACATCATGTAAGTAAGAACATTCATATAATAACAAAAGTGATGGAAACTTTTTCTTCCTTAGAAATGGTTCCAAAATTCAATGACATAAGAAGTTATCTTGATTTGGACATAATATGTTCTGAAATGTAAAAATTAATCAAAATGTTCTGTTTTCAGTATATAGGTTGACTGATTTTCGTGCAAAATACGAGAGTTTCTAATTCTCCATATTCTAGAGTACTCTCTGTTCACATAACCAGATAACTACATTTTATTAGAAATACACATAATCAAGTAAGTTTCATGTCGTGATGATCTCGCGAAACAATAAGTAAAATCGTACTTTTTTTCTCCAAATACAGTTCTTTCAGTTCTTGTACAACATAAACAAGGTAATCGTGAAAGTAAACGTACGAAGTTCTTGATGTAATATAAATTTTGGTTTATGGTATTCTCTCGATAGATGAAGTAATGGTTTCTTAGCTGAAACCATTGGTGTAACTAATTATGATATTTTGTTAGAGGGATTAAAATCCCTTATTTCTAAAAATACTTCTAAAGAATCTTACCTTTATTCTACGGTTCTTGAGTCTAGCAGTTTTCTAATGAATCTAGTCGTTCCTCAGCTATCTTTAGTTACACTAAGTGGTGAAAGTACTTAAAAATTTCACACATATTCCAAATCAGGTGTCGCGATAATTAATCTTTCATTTTGGAATCTGTCACATACAGTTCCAATCTTCTGAAATTGTTGATTCCTTAAAATTGTTTCTCTACGATATGTGCTTGTTTCTTGGAATGTATCACATATTTCGATACCAAATATAAACAATAACAACAGCGCACGTAAAGAATAACATATAGTATACAGCAGCAACAATAAATCTCTTTTAAAAGAATGGGCAGGGAAGAATCAAAGTATTAGGGCTGGACTGTGGAAATATTTTATAAATACTAACTTTTCACAAAAGTTACAAATAACTGTGATTTAATTTAACCAGCTTCCGTTGCGGGAAATGATAAATAAACTCTAGTGAAGAGGAGAGCGTAATGCATTCCCGGAAATAGTGGCAGCATTCATGTGTGTATCGCATGGCTCCAACATTGAATTTTGTTACCTTGACCTGAATCGTCTGAATTTTAGCTTTGACAACTAGAATAATGTGTTGCCAATCCACATACATATAACTATATGAATTAAACTTGCTTCAAATGTTAAAATATAAATTAGATAGCTTATAATTTTCTTTTTCCTATAATGAACATACATCTGTCACGGATCATATAGTGTAGTTTGGAGATAATTCTATGTATTTCCGATTTATTCTTCTTTATTTTTTTCTTCAAGGTTTTCTTTTAAAGTAATCAAAGTGTTCCTAGTGGTCAAGCAACTTTTGAGAAAATATATTTTAAAGCTGAAATCTTAAATGCTAATTAATGACCAACTCATAGTTTATATAGACAATATAGGGACTTGTTTCGATATTTTAGCACGTGTCATGGCTAAATCTACAGACGTTGTCGTAGTATTGAAAGATTTCTAAACAAAGAAAGTCATATTTGTTTTATACGTAACAAACTATAAAACATACAAACATAAACTTACATACTTGTCCTTCGCAAGTATGTTCTTACTTAAGTGGCGTATATCACTTCCTGAGAAAAATACTTAAAAAATCAAATTTGTTCTTGTGCAATATTACTTGATCTACCACATGTCATTGTCCACGAGCCAAGATAGCTCAAAGTTAGGGACAATACTTTCTGTACATTCTCTAGTATATACTAGAGCAACTGATATTTTTTTTCTAGTCGTTAATAATAAGTTTAAAAGACGACCGTACTAATATGAGTTGCTTCCTGGCAGAGAGGAAGCAATTCGTTCTATAGAACCACATATACGTGATTCAATATAAGGAAAATATAATGTTTGTTAGTAACAGAACTACATAGTTAATTGTAGTAAGAAAATTAGTGTTGCTCCGATACTTCTCTACATTTCAAAAATAGGTAAGAAAACTTACAGAGTATCTTCTTCTTCAGGTATGTTTTTCATATACATTTTGAATTTCAACAATTATTAGCCCAAATATATTGGTGTTGCAAATATAGATAGAATTATGGTGACAATGTATATTTCATGACACACACTTCGTAAAACAGTCTCGTTACATGATAGGAATTTGCAGTACATGATAGGAAATTGAGAACTTCAGAATTAAACAGTGTACAATTGGTCCATATAAAAGTAAATCATGTACGCTTATAAATGTTTATTTTATATATCCTGTTTCTAAATTAAAAACGGCACAATGAGTCAAAACAGTAGAAGTCACTACTTGCTTTATGATCTGTGTGCCTAACGCTAATGATGATTTAATTGTATTGATTGTATTATTAAAATTTAATTATTTAAAATTGGGCAAAGGATGTAACTATATTTATCTTTTTCCAATAAAATTTGTGTAATCACGTGTACGGGAGAAAAAAACAATTTTAGATATTATTGACATGAGGAAGAGAGACTGGTTAAGACATTGGCTAAGAAGGAACTATATCATGGAGTACCTGTTAGCAGGTATGGTAGCAATAAAGAGAGGGAGATGATGAACGAGACTATAAAAAATGGGCGATATCAAACCAGAAAAATCGTACGTGAAGATGAAGTAAGGGAAAGACTGTGGATCATAAAGTTTCTCAGTTGTGGCAAATGACCTGGCAATAATGGCAGGATACCGATAGATGATGATGATTTCTATTGTTGGACAAATTAAAACAAGAAATGTTAAATATAAACAATTATATTTTTAATTAAGCGCGATTTTAACCTATTGGGGGCAGTGGATAAAATACTCTTTTACAACAAGTTTAAACGTTAGGACGAATTAATGAACCATACGTCGAATGTATGCAAACTTTTGTTCCGGCGGTGCATCTTAAATATGGATTTCTATATCTACAGTGCTTCAGACGAGGTTTGAAAAATACCTTCGAAGTTGGATCACGTCAAAAATTTGAAAAGTTCGTTGCTTATTTATTCCACAAATTTTGTGTGTTCCTCTTAATTTTTCAATAACCCGTAAATATAATTATTCAGATAAAGTAAGGTAGAAAAGAAATTAACACCTGAAAACTATAGAGTTGATACATATAATTAAGGTACATGATTTTAATGTGTACAGCCGTTTCATTCTTAATAAATAGGAGGAAGAAGTTTAGCATCGGGTAGTCACATGGATTTAATGCTGATATGTCATTTAGAAGTAAATTCAGAGAAAACTAAATAAATGGAAGATCGTTAGGATCGTAATACGGTAAATTATGGATGCGTTAAAATATCAAATAATACTTTTGATAAAATGAATATTTTCAAATATCTAGGATCAATATTAACAGACAAAAACCATATTCACGAAGAAATTAAATGTCAACTACAAACAGGAAATTCAAGTTATTATTCAGGTCAGAATCTGTTGTCGTCGAATTCTGTCCAGGAATTTGAAGTTTAAAAATATAACAAACGATAACCATGACTGGTGTTCTTTATGGTTGCGAAACAAGGTTGCTTATACTGAGGGAAGAACACAGGATGAAAGTAATCGAGAACAAGATCATGATATGAATATTTGGACCCAGGGGGAACGGGAATGGGGAATTATGGAAATCTCAAAACAAGGAACTACATAATTTATACAATTTACCCAACATTTTTAGAGTCAATAAGTCGAAGAGGCTCAGGTAGGTAGGCTACGTAGCCAAGATGGAAGTAAGTAAGAGCGCTCTCAAAGTCTTGCCTGGAAGCCCCATCGGAAAACGACTATAAGGAAGACCTAGGCGCAGATGGGAGGACAATATTAAGATTTATATTGAAGACAAAAGTAGGAATACAAAGTAGAAACTGGATCCAGTTGACTAAGGATAGAAGTCAGTTGAGAGCTTTTGTGAACGCGACATTGAACCTCCGGGTTCGTAGGCCTTAGAGTTAGTTTTAGTTGGTTACGGTGTACGTAACGATCTGCACAATACGTTGATAGAGATCAGTGTCGAAAGCACGCTGCTCTAATTTATCTCTTTATTAAGTGTTGCTGATTGAGTGGTTATTTACATTACATCTTACCTTGTACTGGCGAACAATTGGTCCACGTCGTTGCTGTTGAACTTCATGATACTTAATTTTTGAACTGTTCTCAGTCATCTAGTCAATAGACTTTTACCTTTATACATTGTGAAAATGCTTGTCCATACGCCTTACAAAAAGGAGAAATTATGCCCACATTTACATTTAATTTTAGATTGAGATATTCTCACATACAGCTATATTCAAAGTTATCTTCAACTGATTATAGCTCCTGTTGGCTACAGGAATATTACTGTAAACAAAATGATCTGGCGTACTATTGTTAATTTCTTCCACCACAGATTCTATATTTCCTTTTTACAGTAGGAAACAGTTGTTGATTCGCAATGGTAACATTCCATAAATAAAGAGATTCTGTATTTCGAGTAATCACTTTTTTTTAAATAGTATACTCCATGTAGGTCGTATTAGGACATGAATCCGATGACGACTTACTCGGGTGTTTCACGCTAATATGTGTATAGCGTGTTAATATTTGATAATTTGTATCAGATAACTTACATACTACAAGGTAGTCTAGAAATTTTAAAACATAATTTGTTGTGATCTTGTGATACAATTGGATACTGTGATTCACCTATGATTTAACTTCCCTGAGTTAGTATTGAAGTTATCTATGTCACAGCGGTATTTCACATGTATATAGGCCAATTTGCATTGTATTAATGTGAGTACTTACCATAGGAATCACAGCACACTGGCTTGTAAAGGGGCTTATAATGCTGCTAAGACGGCATTATGATAATTACTTACCCTTATCCCTTAACTACAACTTTCAGGTAATTTGAAAATAAAAAGTCATAGTTTTAAATGAGAGTGAATGAAAAGTGATAATCAAATTGGAATTCAGAAAAGATTCTTGTACCGACTGAAATCCATTAAATTAATAACGTAAAATAGTAGTTTGTTGAGTTTAACCTAGCACATTGGTTTATAAAGAAGCTTAAAATGCTGTTAAGACGTCATTATGATAATTACTTTCCTTTATCTTTCAACTACAAGTTTCGGCTAAGTTGAAAATAGTAGGTCATAGCTAGAAATGAGAGTAAACGAATAGCAATAGTGGAATTTGAGTTCAAAGATGATTCATGTGCCGACTAAATTTCATTAAATTAATAACATAAGACAGCTGTTTGTTTAATTTATCGTGCTAAATATCAGAGAACGAAAGCGGTATCAGAGTCGGAGATTGAGAATTTTGGTCAGTTTTGAGTTCAAGAATAAGAGTGTTTTAAAGGTGGTCAGATGAGATTTGGAGTGTGACAGACATAGAAAACAAAATACGATCAATTTGTGGACGAAGGTGCGAAATATTAATTCAAAATATACACGTACGACTTACATACGCTGTGAGTATATTCTGTACAGAGTATTCAGATTGAAAACTGATTTTTCGTTACACTGAGATATGCGGTAATTTGGAAAATGCAAGACGTAAAATACAGCGTAGTACGTTTAGTTCT
This sequence comes from Thermobia domestica, assembly GCF_964235325.1. NCBI lineage: Eukaryota > Metazoa > Arthropoda > Insecta > Zygentoma > Lepismatidae > Thermobia > Thermobia domestica. The sequence goes on along the minus strand of NC_137461.1, from coordinate 216,275,231 downwards.
ATTGATCTTAAAACCGATGAACTTTTTCTTTAATGGGGCATCAAATCTCTTTGTTGACGTACTTCTTTTAATGGGAAACTGATCCTTTACATGAAGAAAACCTAGAAGAGCTTCCTTTTGGGATGAGAACTTGTGCTCGTATACATAAACGTGTGTGGGTGATTCTCTATTTTGCAGCTGTATCAACCTTTTTTCTCTCTTTTGTATCCGAAGATACATATAAAAAAAGAGCTAGTTTTATGCGTACCTCCTACAGCGCTAAAAATCCACTGCATCATCACAGATGGCACTAGAGCACACTGACGTGACTGGTGACGTTCAAGCGTATAAAATGCTATGGTGATCTCCTGTCAACAGTCAAATGAGTTTGGTAGGTCCCTGTGTAAGCTTCAGTAGAATAGATAAGGCATGGGTGCTAAAGCTTGCTTGTATGGAACGGAATTTTATAGCTTCTAGGTCATCTACAGGCTATGGATTTCAGCTGACGACGATATGACTCCTCTTATACTATAGAATAAGAAAAAATGACAAAGATACTCTTTCGCTTTTTTCTATTCTCCATTCCCAATCACGTTTTTCTTTATCTCACTCTCCCCCTACCTTACTTCCTTGCTTTCGTATTCTCTTTTAACGTACTTCTTTCTTCAGTCTTTTCACTATTACATAAGGTTATCTTTAGAATTGTTTACTAAGCTAGCTACAATAATAGTGTTAGAGAATAAGTGTCAAAATTGTTCTTTATCGAATAAATTGGGTAGTAAGTTAGTGTAAATGGGGAGGTAGTTTAACTTGTGAATATAAATAATCAAGCATCAATATTGCATATTATCTTGTAGAAGAGAGATTAATAAAACAACGTTCTCCAATTACTATATTTATCAAATTGTGCTTGATCTTATACATAAATACAAGCAGTAGGTAGGTAATGCAAAATTAGAAGTTCCCAAATCAACTGCGATTTCGTCCAAATATGCTAGCTCCTAAACATCATCCGTGGTAATTTTTACCTATCTTAGCTACTGATTCATGTGAAAATATATTTTAGTGGATATTAATAATTGCTAATTACTGTATTTGATAAATTAGAAATTATCCAAAAAGAAGACTATGGAGTATATTTGTACTAATTACTATGCCTCTAGATGAGAATATTGGACGCTACAATTTTGATTGTAAACAAGGATATTGCATGGTAAAGTAGGCATTATTTACAATAATGAAAGCGAAGAAGACTATATCTCTAATACATTTTGAGTGGTAACGTAGAAAATTTATATTACATTTTAATATAACATATTTAAAGCTAATATTAATCTCAACGACAGTGCCTTAAGCTGTAAGTGTAAACTTTAAGCAGCATCAACTTTAAGCAGCATGTGCAAACACACGCCGTAATTTACTAAAACTTTTAGTTCCACTTTCCTAAAGCTACGAAACTAATCATCGCATGCTTTATATAATGTGAAAGTATATTTTCCACATAAAACAAGTAGTACAGAGAGATAACTTTGAGAAACAATATTCTGAAATGATGTACGAAATTAAAAACACTTCAAAGTGTTGCTTCATATGTAAGTATAAAGTAAAATTACTTTGATAATAGTTAATGTACTACAACAATACTTTTCTGTTACGGTAATATTATTTATAATTTGTATTACTATGATACATTTTTATAATCTTAATTTATTGGTTTTATTGTTTTCAAAATGTCAGCAAGTTAGGTTTTGGGGATTGGTACATGAATATTTTAAAAGAAACCTCATAACCTCGACATAGAGAACCCCTTTCAAACTATTTTTGGCGTTATCTTACAGTTTATTTCCAAGCATGTACGCTAAATACATCGTATAGGTTTACCATACCGTGAATTTCTACATTTCTTTGAAGGCAATGGGAAAATACTTTCATTTGTCTTACGGAAATAAGCCTTCATTCTTATTTTAGTACCAGAAATTAAACTTTAAAAACACTTAGTATTATTCAACCATAAATTGTAGCAAAGTGCGAAAGAAAGATCTTGAAATACCACTATAATAACAACAACAACTACAACAGGAACTATTATGACTACTACTGCTACTACTACTATTACTACTATTACTACTACTACTACTACTACTACCACTACTACTACTACTACTACTACTAATAATAATAATAATAATAATATTAATAGTAATAATAATAATACAGAAATTGTACTGATTTATTTGTCGAGAGTTCTACACTCCCTGTAGTAGTCTGCTACTAAGGAATTCTTCCCGAAACCGTCAGGTCGATGGGACACCTATTTCTATTTTATATTAGAGAATTTACATTACTGTTGTAGTTCTGCAAAATGCTGTTTATAGAGGAATTTATAACAAAAACCGATAGTGGGAAACGATTCCGGACTGTAATTTGCCCTACGTATGCTCTACTTTCCCTTGCACCAGCAGAACTTTAAAATGCTTATAACACGTATGACAAAAAAAAAGTCATACACTATACTAGCTTTATACTAGCTGGATAAAAGTTATTTTTCGATTATACAGGTATTAATAAGCATTCAATATTGTCTTGATTAATATTACACTAACATCTTGAACGATTTGGGCCTGACCTTAAAATAACTTGTTTCCTCATGATATTGAAGGTTAGATGTGAAAGATAGTCTATACATTTCCTTTTAAATGTTCATAATTAAGCTTAAATAGCATTGATGTGTAAAACAAGAAAGATAACATCCATAAACGAAATGAATATTCAAACATGTGTGATGTACGCAAATTGAAGGATCCATCGCCGCATGGGATAAGAAGGAACTGGAAAGTGACTCCTAATTATAGTTATTCTTTTGTACTGATCCGCAGTACGCTATACGTTTGACTTAGTGGCTTAAACGAACAAAGCGCATATCATCTCTTACATATTATTATTATACCTATTCACTGTAAATTTACACGCAATTCTTTTCAATCTTATAAGTAATCCTGTAATTTACTTATTTTTAACGATGAAGCTAATGTGATACCTTTGTAATGATTCATGTCTTGAATCATTGAAAACGAATGTATGCCTGTGTGTGCGCCTAGATCAAAACGATCACTAAAGCCAATAATAGCAGTATAAATAAAATCTCTCTTAGCTTTAAATTATAATAGCACCCTTAGGACCGCGTATACCAATGAACGCCTTTTCACCCAGACACATAAGCCAGAGTTAACGTTTTAATGTTCCCCAGGCCAGTTTTACCCCGAGAAGCCGTTACATAAATTTTCTCTTGTCCAGCCATTTGTTTCAGTCTTTAATGGACACTCTGATCCCATTCAAAATCTAATTACCTGATGGACAGTTCCTTTCCCATTTCTTTATATCCACTTGGTTGATACGAGAAAACGGAACTTAAAACCACATGGTATCTCACTCAAGTGACCAGTTTCTATCACACAAGGAAGAAATACGGAAAAGAAATGGCTTCAAGAGAAATTGTTCTAAGCGCCTAATAAAACCCGTCTCACGTCTAACACGATAAAATAACAGTTTTCGTTCGGCCGTGAAACTATATATTAGATTTAATGGAAATTCGAAAGCAACCACTAAAGGATTTAAATATTATAAAAGTTTTACATTATTGCTTTCATTGTATCATTAGCTGACTTTTCTACAAACATGTTTTTTTTTCTCTCTTGCTTTTGTAGATTATCTGTTACGTTGAACATATTTAGCAAAAAGCAAAAAAAAAATCCTTATTTGAGTGAAGAAAGGCCCATAAGTGGCAAGAACGTAAATAACAAGTCTTTACAGTTATTTCGTTTGATTTTCAGCATTGATTGCTTTCAGAGTAGCACACCAGGATTATATTAAAATTTCAGTAACATGTAGGCCTAATTTATTTCTAAGCTACTTAATTGTAACTGACTTATTTCTTATTATTATTAAGAAATATACTGTTTATTTGTTTATATATATTATCAAAATAATGCAGATATTAGCAAAAATAAATTCAATAAACTCTACTTTCCTAAGTAATAAGGCATGAGATAGACGTTACTCTGAAGGACACTCTTGATTCGTCACAGAATGACTTATGATTCGTTCATTGTAACCAATGTGTGGTTTTTACGGTAATATTGCATTATTTTCCGTGCACTGTTGCACTTAGTTCCGTAACCAAAAATTCAAGATGATATCTGCTCCAGAGTATGAAGTCAAGAACCGACACAGATGTTGAATAATTTAAAAATCTGGAGATTTGTCACCTCAACGAACTTTATCTAGTTCATTCTGATATTCATTAAACCAAGTCTCAACAGAACCGATATTGGCAATTGATGTATCGTTATGTGGGGAAATTGTGTCATTATCTGGAAACAACATCTAGCAAAAATGATCATATAATCACTGGCAGAAATGTGCCCTGTGAGTCTAATACCACAGGACCTATGGAATACCAGGTAACTGCGGAGCACATCAGAGTCATAGTCATATTTCACAGTAGGGCGTTATAATTTCAGAGTATATTTTCCTTGGAACTTATAGATATGATATATCATTAAAACAAAGGTGAGAGACGGAACATCGGATCACATAGGATCATATTGCGCATTTGCAATAATCGGTGGTCCATTTTGCATGTTATTGAAAGCTTTGGCGGTAATTGGCGGGTTGAACCTTGCAAATTTATTACGAATGACCATGTTATGTCTCATGCCTGATTTGGGTTGTCGTAACAAGCTGCTGCTAGTGCTGATTGAGTTCCACAGTCACTTTTCTGCATTTATTTCATAGATGCAGATGAGAAATCTTCATCAACACTTGCCTATACCTGTGAGCAAAACCTCTCTTTCGTGTCTTATTGACATTGTTTCATCATGTCTTCTATAAGTCATCATGTTGAACATCTTCCATCGTAACACTCGTAAAACACTGACCAACTTAAAAACACGTATCACAACAAACAGTGCTCGCCCAAATTGATTGTTTCAAATTTTGAGAGGTCTCCCACTTTGGCTCACTAATGTCTGCCCACTTCCACACACACCCTTGTTCTACTAAAATAGGCGCACTACAGGCAATCATCTAATTCGCCACTGATAACAGTCAGTCGCTTCACACATATATGGTCAATGTTACAATTTCGCGTATCTTACGAATCAGAAAAAGCAAGTGCTTCCAACATTTTTATATCAGTCTGCATAAACAAAGTAACATGATGGTGTATTCGATAATGCGTCTCTAAATATCCGGGTTAATCTATGATGAAAGACGGGATTTACTTTTACTCTACCCTTGTTTCAAAGTGGCTCAGAGGTTCAATCTATATCTGTAAAATGAAAAATAGGGAAAATTAGGGTGGAGATAAAGGGCACGAAGTCAGGTTTTGTCTTAACTACATTATGTTCGAGCCAAAGTCAAGAAAATGTGAAGCTTGCTTTTAAGCAATAGCAATTTGTTCGGAAAGGGGACAGCAATCTTTAGAATATACGTTAAAAATAAAAATAATCAGTGGTGTCCCACGGAAGGGGAAGGAAATGTCTTCCTGGCTCCCCAAATGAAATTTTACTGCTAAATGTTTGCTTAAACATGTTTACTAAACCAAGATGCCGAAAGATTGTAATAGAATAAATAGAAATACCCTTTTTTCACGCTGAAGAATAAAGGTTAACAACTATAAAACCGAAAATTTGAATATTGTAAAATTGTCTAGAAGCGGAACTGTCCAAACATGAATTCTCTTCCTTTTATTTAAGAGTTTAATATACCTCTATCTTAAGTGAATACTCACATTTGACATTTCATAATTGGGAAACGAAATTTAAAGATAGAAATTACTCATTTTCCCTATTAAGATAAAAAAGATCGATAAATGATGGAACGTATTTGTTTTATTTTAATTAGAGGTTCATATACCACCTTTTATGTTCTTAATGAAAGGTACTTCATTGTTGGAAAACAAAATTTAAGACTCCTTTAATCTTTCTTAAGATAGGTGTTTTACAATGTCTTTCTTATCACCTGTTTTCAAGACTAGTGTGTTTCCGTCCAAATTTTATTTCTCTACTGCATTAGCACATTATAATACTTGCGAAATTTCCAAATTCAATATTGACTGAAATACTCTTCAGTGGCATAACGAAAAATACAGTGTATCATTGAGCGTAAATAATAGATGTAACAAATAAATGCACTTACATACACATACAGACATACAACAACCATTATGGGACTAAAATGTGGGCCAGATTACTTCAAGGGGATCTTGTTACAAAGTTTAGAATTTTATTTCAGTACACAGAGGTAAGGCGAGTTGCAGTTGAGACAGAAACGAAAGAAGTCGTCTTTTCAGTTTTCTTCCTTTACATAGTAATGAAATACTGTTGAAAGTTTCTTAGATGTACAATAAAATTAACAAAGAAAGTTCTGTTGCTTTTTCTCCAATCACTTTCAAACATCGATATGTCAACTAAGATATACCTGGACAATTAAAAATAGTCCCCATCAGCATCGACGATCTTCTACCAATGTTCTGGGTGACCATGGATTCCATCGCTGTAGAAACTTGTGGGCGTGAAGCGAAGAAAATATCAAGTGCATTTTGCACCTGTAGTATGGATTTGAACTGGTGTCCACTAAGGTGATTGTCTAAGAAATGGAACAGCTGATAACTGGACGGTGAAATGTCCGGGGAGTGTAGCGGATGCAATAGTGTTTTCCATCCGTAGAATTGTGTTCCGGGTCATCCTAGCACGTGGGGCTTAGCGTTGTCCTGTAAAAGGAGGAAACCTTTTCGATTCAGAAGTGTTTGCTCCAGAGTTCCTCAAACGCGGCTCAATTGCTAACAGCACACTGTTACATTGATTCTCTGAACAGTTGGTAGCAGTTCCCGATACACGATGCCGCGAACTGTCCATCAAACTAATAGGAAGACTTTCTTGTGGTGCAGTACTGGTTTCGGCTGTTTTGTAGCCGGTTCATGGGATGCTAACCGATGACGACGGCGCCGTGGAGCTTCGAACAAGACCCAGGTCATCACATGTCAACACGTGTCAACACCCTGATCAGAAATGGTTTCTTCCTCAAAGAAGACAGCAAAGACAAACCAGGTTTCTGCTCACCTTGCCTTCAGGTCCAGAATCAAAATATGTAGAACTCATCCACCCAACTTGAGTGCTTCCTAAGTTGATTGAGGTGCTGCCGAATGGTTTCTCTACTCACACTCAATTGCAGTCCCAGTTCCTTACATGTCTGTCCACTTTTCACCTCAGTTGTGCATGTGTTGGTCTTCCAGCATATGATGCGTCCTCGAGTGTTTCGTCAATGTCCTTAAACTTGTTAAACCAACGCTTTACTCTCCGCGTAGTGACGACACCCTACCAAAGGTCTGATATATCTTCCGCCCCGCTGGTGTAGCGTTTGACCCCAGTTTCAACTTGTACAGCATGCATGTTCTTATGACGCTCTATGGATGTCCCGTTTACACTCTGTCCTTACGCAAGTTCACAGTGTAACTGAAGTGCCGTAACCAGGTAGTATGTTTGATATACTTACAATAAAATCTTACCTTCGCCTTATCTCCATTCGCATTCAACTCACAGTGTGAGAACCAATTAAACATACCTCCTGAAAAACCGATACAGTTTTCTTGGTATCCTTTACAAATTGAACTATGGAAGACTATGACCAGACAGATGTCAACTTGCAACTAGGGGATGAGTGGCCAGCGCATACGTTCCCAGGTGATATTATTTCTGAGTTTCTGGATAAGATTTTGATTCTTAATCTAGGTAGGATACCAATTATTTCATTAAGCTGGGTCAATATCAGAAAATTTTAGTGCTTCCAGCGAAAATAGAACTAGCAATTACACACAGCGAGATCGCGCACGCTTAGGATATGACTAAACAAGAGCTAAATAATAATAATAATAAAATTTAAACATTCACTTTCATTTTTAATGCTCTCTGATCACACCCACAGATGATAAATTTTGATATTTATGGTAACGAAAAAGAGATGAGAAAGGTTAAGAATACAATATATAACTTATCTGTTGAAATATTGTGTAAGATTAAGAACATAGCTTATAGAAGTAAGTTTTTCTTTAAGCATGCCTGTGTAAAACTTGTTTTACGAGACAAATTTTCCATACGAAAGAGTCGTAACATGTCTATATATAAAAAGTACATTTTACAGTGTCAAAAGCAGTTTCAACTGCAAATAAATAAATAAATTAATTAATAAATAATAATAATAATAATAATAATAATAATAATAATAATAATAATAATAATAATAATAATAATAAGTCTAATATACAATGCATGAAAACTTAATAATGTTTCCACATTCTAAAATAGGACTTTCAGTTATTTTTTAGTACGTAAAAGTCGGTCCGTTCTCAAACCGTTTCTGTACATAATTGGAAATAATGGTATAGTTTCCTCTAATGTAATATTTATTTTTCTATGGCCTAATGTAAGTAATAACTAAATACAATTTCAAAGAAACAGATTTCTATTCATGATGTTGATTTAAGTGCATTGGTTATTTCTGATAAATTATTGCCATGTCTACGAAATTTTAGTTCACAGTAAATGTTTCTAAGCTTCGTAGAGAAAAATAGTATTCATGCAATCTCTCTTTCTCTCTTGCTATATATATATGTGCCATTCTTCTGAGTTATTTGAAGCCGAGGCAAAATGTCTTCATGACCTGAGCCAAAGAGGAAAATATGAGGCATGCCAATGTCTTTACAGCAGTTTTCTCCTCTAGGCGTGCCAACATATTGCGTTCCAAATGGACCCATTTGAGCAGAAATAATGCTGTGAACAAACGCAGTCTAGGTCGACACAGAAAATGGATTATGTTGTGTATGTGGGTGACTCTCGTTCGCTTGTCAGTGAGTGTATGTAGGAAAAGACCTCACTGCTCCGTTGTAAAGGATGGTTCACTATGAACTCTTCGGTGCTTGCTTTTTCTGCGGTTCTTGCTACCAACAGGCAATTTCCAACAGGGAAGGACCACTAATAATGACGCACTATTTGTTTGCTTCTCTGTACGTTATTATCTTGGTTCAAATATCTCAAACAATGTCCGGTGTCTAACAAATAACAACAATTAATTTCTGTGTCTACATTTACATCAATGATTGAAAGATTTGACATAAAGTAATTTAATAAATATTAATTTTAAAACACTATTTTCTTTTCTTTGCATTGAAGACTTACTAGTGTTTTAATTCATGATAAAGGCAAGATTTTGAGCATTGTAAGTCAATAACGTACATGTGGTTCGGGAATATAAATATTGTTAATAGATACTACTAGAAACAATATCCCGAGGACAATATTACACAATAGATTGGCGGAAATCCAATACTACTAGATGGAAACACTATGGTGGTTAAAAAAATTAAATCGATTTCTAGTAGTGTGTAAAAGTTGGACCATGTATATGAACATGTAACTGTATTTTTTTAAATCGAGCAATACCTTCAGTTCACGCATCGAGGCTAAATATTCGTCAAATTGTCAAAACTTTTACTTACCTTGGAACGCTTTGTATAAAATACAGTTTACCTTTTATAGTTGTAATAAGGAAGTATTTTTTTCATAGGCTTGTAACAATACACAGGAGAAAAAAATGAAATCGAATAGTATCTTCAGTTTGCGCGTTGAGGTTAAAATTTGGTGAGATTTTTAAAAATCGTACCTTTTGGATCACCCTGTATGAAATAGTTTACCTTTTTTTATAGGGTGTTAATTTTCTCGTAAGTATGTAGCAATATACAGAACAAAAGAAAATCAAAATTGGATAGTATTTTCAGTTCGCGCATTGCAATTTAAAAACCGGAAATTTTAAGTAAGAAAGCATATTTTATGTTTCGATTGTGCGTGCAACTTTTCACGTATTTCTGAACTTAACTTAGAAATAACCCAAAATTCACCACATAGAGATGGCTGCACTTCCGAGCTCCACACACACTCTTCCGAAACGCTGGATGCTTTTCAAATTTATTTCTTTTCTATTTCTAGCATAACTTTGAAGTCAAATTTCTCACTGAAACTTGCGGTACTAAGCGAGACACGAGTGTAGTTTAATAAAAGAAGCCACCCTTTGTAGCAGCCACCCTTTGTAGCAGCCTCTGTTGTAAGTCTCCCGCATATTTCTATGGACTGCGTGTGACATGGAACTTTTGTACACCCTAGTTCTTTCGTCTTCAGAAATAACAAAATATTTTCTGTTGCTACACGAGTCATCATTCGTGAGGGTGTTAGTTTATAGGTTTACCGATCTATCAATTCTGTGTTTGACAGGAGCTTTAAAATTAAAATCAGGTGGTAGATCTGTTTTCACTCTTACATAATGATGATTGAGTCCTACTCGAACCTTTTTAAAGCTAATTCTACTATATGTTTACATTCATCCTTCGCCATTGCCACAAGTCGATTTTCGAGGTAAGCAAATAAAACGTTCAACTGTATTAGAGGATCGATAATTTCTAGTAAGATTTCTAGTATATACAGTCATATCTGAATCAGTTTAAACAAATATTTAGCACCATCTTTTCCAGAAGATTTCTTTTACAGCAAACCAAACTGTTGTGCACATTTCTATAGTATAAGCTGCTAATATTTCTAGGTTAAATGAAGGATCTTTCGTCGAAATATGCGATCAAAAAGCGACTGGTTATAGTTAGCCACCTTTAAGGTGGATCACTAGATGTTCTCGGTGCTATGCTAAACGCTGCTTAAATAGTGCAGCGTTGCCAGATAGTGTTGTGTTTTTACTGATGCCAGATAATAAAGGGAGTAAACTTGGAATTCTGCTTGGATACTTAATGGATGAATTAGTTTTCGATCCTTACCGCATTCTCGATCTCGAACTGCAACGCTAGAATCCAGGAATTTTCTTCTTGTGACTACTATAGTGATTACTGCAAATATGGCGTTCTGCGCAAGTTCCGTCTCAAAGTGCATTTCCTTAAATGTAAGTTAATATTTAAATAAAATGTGAAACATAACACGAGAAACGGTCAAACAATATAGTATTTCGTAATAAGATCTCTACTTCAAAATACTTTACACATACAAATAAACATTTCATAAAACGAAGCACTTCCTTGAGATCTAACAGGAAGTGCTATCTTGCGTGCTGATTGTGAAACGATTCAAAATTTTTTTTTATTTGTTACATTTTTCGATATCAGGAGTCATAACCAAATGAATTAGTGTCTTGTGTTGTAGCTGAAACATTACTCTATCTTAAAGTACAACATTTATAATATGTAACGTTTCATTGCGCAGTGGTTAAGGGAATAAAGTAAAATATGTACTGACTTCCGGGTGGTTATCCACCTTAATGACGTACATGATCAGGATCGTTTAATGCAAGTTATCTTGCTTACTCGTCTCTCTTTATAGTTATCACGATATCAAGAAGATAACTTTGTTTTTTTTTCTTAGGTTATTTGTTGGTTACGGAAATATCTTTGGATGGAATTTGCTCATAACCAATAAGAGAAAGCTGTTCATAGTGTATGATCTGTTGGATGATAGCTCCAGAAAATGATTTTTGGCATGAAGTATCACCATCAAATATGTCCGAATAAATGACTGAAAGACAGCTCATTGAAGTGTAATACACAAATGAACTATAGGAGTGGTCTTCCCAGTTTGATCTCAATATTATGGATAATGCCACTTTTCCATCCAGCATTGGTTACTCTGCTATCACAACCGATTGCAAAAAGAATCATTTAAGTCCAAACCTTGATTAATTAAATAACGAAGTATACTCTAAACATAAGACAGTATTTTTGAAGATCAACTTCTAGGCGAAACATGGCCAACTAACTGACTAAGTAAGAATACATGACCTTGTTTTCTTCTTCTGCGGTACATTTTACTGCTTATCATTTTTTGTATCAGAGTTTCATCTTTCCTGCCATCAACTTTAGATAACATTACAAATCTATTTTGTAATGGTCTTCTAATTTACTGTATTTTATCCTAGTTCTATTTGTATCTATAACCAAGGACATGTCTCATTCTGTAACTAAGCCAGAGTCTTATAAGACACGCTAAGCAACTCCTCCGGTCGCTCTATCTGATACACTTTTCCGCACTATTAGCATTCAATTCTTTTTTAAAGCGTTATTTTCGACCCACCCAAACATACACTCTTCTTCAAAAGAAATCTAACCACCTGTCTGTTTGAAACGACCTGTACTCTTACCTACAGTTAGAAATAAATAAAACAAAACTGGGTTATCATTCGGGAATTGAAATCATTATTTAGAGGTAAAATATTTGCTAGCATTTTGTAAAACGGTTACCAAAGTAAAGTTTTCTACAGCAAGGTAACAGCGAAGGATTTTTTAACAGGACTATACATTTCTCAAATGTAAATGTAAGATTTTCTCTGCCCAAATAGATAATCTGGAAATTTGGTATGCGATATCTGAAGTCGATTCTTTGTGAGGTTACATATTAGAATCTTACATTAAGGTTCTAAATCACGTCTGAAATTGTTTCACACCTGGAAATCAAAATAAGCACTAACAGTCTGTTCCAATACTATTTAATACCATTTAGAGGAAATACAACCTACGTTGTGTTGATTTTACTTTCAATATACCTGCCAGTCTCTGTTTTACATACTTTGGCGTATGAATGCTCATAAGAACTATATTTAGAAAACAATATGAACCGACTTAAAAACATTCAATGCCACAAAATAATAAAAGCGCTTAAAAACAGAAAATAATGTATTACAACTATCTATATATCTGTCTATATTTTGTTTCAAGTCATCCCAAGCTGAACAAATTAAAATCCAATGTATAATTATTTCTATAGTAATTTTATAAGGCATTAATATCTTCGGATTGGCTTGGATTGGCTTTAATATGATTGGATTGAATGACTTTGCTTTTAGGTGGTTCATTAGTGCTGTTTTGTATTTTAATGCTTTAAATTTCTTTACGTTTTATTTCTGTTTGAAGTTGTTTCATTGAGCTTTTGAAGTGGAGTATTTTTATACGTGTTTAGTTTCTTTTCTTAGCACCTATAAAGTCAGTTATCTTTACTTCAAGATTAAAAAAACTATCCTTTACAACAGTAGTTCAGTTAGTTATGCAAACTAAATATATAACAGTAACTTGTTATTAATAAGCTCTGTTACGATACCTACCTGAACAAATGGATAATAAATAATTATCAGGATTGTTGAAATTATTATATTATGGGCTAGAATCTTTTTGTAAGGAATACCTCCTTACATTAGTGAAACCTTAATGAAAATATCAGATAATTTTAAAAGAAGTTAACTCTTTGCACCCAAGATAAATTTAGTGTCCCAGATTATACGGTGTTTGGGTTCCATCGGATCCAACCTTACGTTATTTGTAAGTTGACAATTTAAGCTAATAGATGCTCAGAAATGATGGAATTCCTTTATCGGACGTAAAGTATTAAGATTAGTGAACTTTCTGCATACTGCGCAACATTTTCGATTTGATTTCGAAAGAGACGCAAAATAGAGACACAATGCTGCGAAAGCACGTGAATAAATATGTATTGATTCTTGGTAAGATAACGCTATAAAAAGTGAAATTCAGAAATGTTTCATTTGCTTTTGTATTGGAACTGTCCATGTCCAAGTTGCTTCTAGCAGACGACAACCAATCACAGAAAAAGAGGTAGATATTCTGACAATGATCGACCGAGAGCGACATGTAAGCAGCCTGACATCACCATTTATCTAAAACCCATCTTATTATCTGGTTGCCATATAAACTGATTATCTGGTTGCAGTATATTTTAGAATGACATTTTGTTTTTAATCAATCTTTGCAGGAATTATATGTTGTAAATAACACTGGGTAACAAATTTTGGCCAACTTTATGATGCTTATCTGCTTTCTTTCCTTCTTTAATATCATTTGGTGGTACTAATAACGTGCATAACATTAGTTTTCCCGAAATGTCAAAAATCGCCTTAAAATTCGTCTTTAACACTTAGAAATCGGGAATTTGTCGAATTTTCCCTACATTTTTAGTTAAAGCGTAAAAACTATGAAACCATTTCCCCTAACACAACCGATTATGCCTCGCGCTTTAAGCAAAGAAACGGGCTTTTAAACGGTGTAAGTTTATTTGCAATATTACATGCAAAAGAAAATTTAATCAACAAATTTTGAGAAAATTCTTAATTTTTCCTCAAAAATAAGTATCTTTTATTTCTCGAGTAGGCAACACTGTTTGTACAGTCAGTCAAATTACATCAGATATATATATATATATATATATATATATATTTGATCAGAAATTGATTCTGTAACTTTTAAATTGCTATTCACGAGACGACACAAAATGTTGCGGACAAAATTAGAAATTTGGTTATGAAATCAACTGGAACTTGACAAAGAAAAAATGTAAAAAGTCATTTTTCATTTCCGTGTAATAGCTCCTAACCTCTATTTTCAAATAAAATATATTACATTTCTAACAGTTTTCGTACGCAGAAGAAGTGAATATTAAATGGCTAGTCTATATAAGATGCAGTTTTGGCCCGGTTTTGATTTTTGTTGAGAAATTTAGAGCTAATTATTAACTTACAATATTCTTTACTGAAGAAATTATGCAGAATTAACTGTCACTGTGGAGTACGAACACAGAGTACAAAATAAAAATATAGCAAAAATATATCCACTTTCACTACAAGCACATAAAGCAGAACATTTTAAAAATTAGCATGCTTGCTTTTTCGCTTGTGCGAAGCTGATTTGCCATCAGAAATCAATGTCCAAATTTAATCTCCCATCATCGCGGTGTCCCAGCGCCCTTGGTATCTTCTTTCAATTTGTTCAATGTCTTGATGAAAGCGTTCACCATGTTCTTCACTCACATCTGTTAAATTTGGACGGAAAACATCCAGATGGGGCAAAAATGCTATTTCAACGATATTCTACAACCCAAATTGCGATATAGTTCAATCAAAGAATCTATTAACTCCCTATAATTTTCACTCCTATTTTTACCAAGACAACCTTGCACTACCACCCTAAAAACTTCCCAAGCACTTCTTTCCCCTCGAGTCATTCTATTCTGAAGTTCTTCAGAGTGAAGCATCACATATATCTGTGGGCCACTAAAGACGTCAGCTTTGATTTTAGCGTCAGTAAAATTTGGAAACATTTGTCTTATGTAAGAGAGAGCTGCAAAATGTGGATCTAATGCTCTAACAAACTGTTTTACAAGTCGCGGAGTGGTGGCAGTAAGATTTTTTCTCTTTCAACTAAAAGTTCATGTATGACATTCTGAGTAACAGGAAGTAAATGTTTCCATTGTGGTCACACCTTGAGTGTATAATGACGGTCAGCAGCTATGCTATTCCAAAGACAAAGAAAACACGAATATTTAGTATAGCCATTTTGCAAACCTTGAAGAAAACCGATCATCTTAAAATTTCCACAAATATCCCATTTATATTTTTGGTACTCAATCTTTTCCAACAATAATTTCACGTTTTCGTAATCTTCCTTCATCTGGTCTAAGTGTGCAACTGGTACAGAAGGATTCACATTTCCTTTGTGCAGAAGAACTGCCTTCAAACTTCTAGATGAACTGTCTATGAAAAGACGCCACTTCTCTGGTTGATGTGGGAAACCGATATCTTCAAATAGACCACTAACATCATGACGATAACACAAACTTCCTTCCATTGTGGAGAATTGTGAAAAAGTCTTATGCATGTTCCTATATTTTGATATTTTACATGTTGAAAGGAGAAAATTTCACTCATTTAAAGTGAAGCAAGAAGTTCTGCCTTTGATTTGGAAAGATCTAAATCTCTTATCAAGCCATCAAGTTCTTGCTCATTAAGCAAATGTGGTTCTTGTTACCTGATTTCATGCGAAAAACTAATATCAAGATCGGAAGATTCCTCTGGCTCTCTTTCCGATGACAATATCTCTGGTGGTTTGGGTACAGGAAGTTCGTCATTGTGCGGAACTGGAGCAATGGAAAAAGGTAAACTGAGGTATTCTATTTTTCACCCATTCGTTCTATTTTTATAATATGACACGTCAACTGAACAGAAGTAGCAGTCATTATGATGATTAGTAGGCTTTATCCAAATTCGAGGAATAGCAAATGGCATACACTTTCTGGTTCCCCGTAACCAACCTTCTAATGTAGAGCGGCAACTACCGCAACACACATGCGGAGCCTAATGTTTGTCTTGATCACCTACGGGCACTCGAAAGTAATTTCATATGCAACTTTGTTCCAAGCACAATGTTATGTTTAAATTGTTTAGGGCTTATGTAATATCCATAAACATAACAGAATGAGTATACTGACATTTTATCTTCCACACAGCACCTAGCGAAGTTAAATCAAATGCCACTTATATAATATAGTTACCACTCTAGTTACTCAACACTGTATGCAGCTGGTTTAAAATTAAATCAGCCAAAATGCAGCTGGCTATCCAAGTGGACTCATATAGAAATTTACTGCCTTTACTTAAGTAAAAGTTAATATTTTTTGTACAAGTAAGTGGGAAAATTAAAAATTATATTTTTCTGGACAGTTATTTTCATTCAAAATAAATGCTGTATTCAAAATTTATAATCATGGAACGCATATGTTACGAAACGGAATTAGTTAATTAATCCACAAGGGTTTGTTCTGTGTTGCCATCTATGGACAATCGAAGTAAAGGCTCAAATTCTTCCTCTAAAATTCTTGAACAAAGACTATTTTATAAAATTCCTTCCAAACAATCGACATTTAAGTAAAACTAATACCAGATTCGTAATTAGCACGTCAAAAGCATTCGGTAAATGTAAAAACATTAAGATTAACAATTTCTTGTTGAGCAGTGTTTTCTAATATTTATAAGTAAGAACCTTCAATGAGAATGTCTTATATTAGTTAAAATCCCATCGAAATATTTGCAAACGGATTTCTGTACACTCCCAAGCATATTTGGATACACACAAGTGTTAATGTGCATTGGATAAAAAAACTAGGGTGATGAGGCTACTGATAAGAGCAAAACGAAACGCCAGTAAACATTTCTTAGAAACTGATTGATTTGAGAGTTAGAAAATTACCGAAACGATTTTTTTTTGGGGGGGGGTATTGAATATTTCCGAAACTACAATCCGTTGAACTGAGACGGTGTGTCATCATCTTACTTGTAAGATGCTCTATCCAGAAATGCATAATTCAGAATCTTTCATACCGGCGTAAAGGATTCCCACATATTCAGGTGATTTTAGTTTAGCGTCTCTTTCAGCAGCGAGGCTATATGAGACCTGGACCTACTGATTAACGTGGACTCCGAACCACATGAGCTCCCGCCGGGAATCGAACCCGCGTCTCCCACGCCAAAGGCGCGTATGCTAACCGCTTAGCCCCAAGGAGCTCATCCCACATATTCAGTTAGAATAGGTTGGTTATACTCATGACGTATGGAACGACACCTCAGCAAATAACAACGATTCAGTATCAAAATATGGATTTTGTTTTTTATGAGAATCAAAATGGCGAAGGACGTTTGGTGTTTTAGTACTTGGTTGCATAACGATAGAAAGAAGTGTTCGCAGTTGGTGAAAGATAACTAAGTAAAATCTTTAGTTTGCTGTCTAATGATCATATTCTGTGAACAAAAAAGACAAATATCTATGATATTTAACTTAAAGTTGCGTACTTATATGATAGAAAAAATATGAAGAACGTTTTGGGAAATGTGTTAAAACTGTCCGCCATTAGTCTCGTTATACCGATGACCTCAACAAATCTGGTATTGCCTGGTACAAACAGGTATTCTTAATGTTTCTGAAATTACCGCGCTAGCTGGAGTAATATAAGCATGAGATCTTCACCTGTTGCGGAATTCGTTGTGCACACTAAAGGTTTCATCTCACCCCACAGAATGAAATTGAATTTAGTTGTATCAGGCGTGCGTGGTATGTAAGGGACAGGGTTGCCCCTGCCAATTTAACAAACTGTGAATATTTTATGTAGAACATTTCTGAGATCCACTTCGAGATATGAGAAGTCCCGTTGTCGTGTTGGAACCACATTGACTAACTGCTGTGATGGCACACCCACTAGAAATTCAGGCAAAACGTTACGTAAAATCGTAAAGTCACAAAGACAAGGAGGCAACAAATTGGGACCAATTATAACGTCCTGTACTATACCACATCATGCATTTAATGAAGTCTTGCGTTGATGGTGTTTCGAGAGAGTAGCATATTCAATTGAACATACAAACATAACTAAAATTTCTTCGACTTTTTTTTTTCAAGTACTGCCTTGGAAAGGCTGATACAACCATAGTTACCGTAGGAACCTTTGCAAATGATGTAAATTATAGTTCCAAGTGAGATCTTCTATTAAAAAGAGGGCATACTATAGATACTCAGCAGTTTTATTTTTTAAAAGAATATTGATAATAAATATTCAATTTTAGTCATTAATAATTTCTCTTATTCTTTCAATATATTCTAAAGTTATTTATCAATTGAATTTGTAATGTTGTTTATTTAAAAAAAGATAATTATTTATTTGTTTGAGAACACGTGCAAAAATATCGATAATAATAATAATTGTTCAAAAGACTTATTTATATTATTTATAATTGTGTTTTTATTGCAGGTAAGGAATATTTGAAGAAAATAACACTTACCTATAACGCGTAGTTTATCATATCCTGGTTTCCTTTCACCAGAAATATTGGCAAAAATATATCTTTCTTCTAAAAGTACCTAGAAATAGAAGTAATTAAATGTTGCTATGAAAAGTAAATAGAAATAAAAGTAACTTGTGTAATTATATGAGTACGTGACATTTCTAAGATACTTTAACTAACATTATGATTTATTTCTGAAATGCACTTTAAAATGTTATATGCAATGATCTAAAATTTTAATTACAATTTAATTACTAAACTTTAATTACAATTTTTATTCATACCAAGCAAATTAATAATAATATTTAACTGACTGTCATGGTCAAGCGGTTTAAGGAGTTGTTTGGATGTCACAAGAATTATCTGTTACCGCTTCGTGTTCCGTATATCGTAATGTTAACATTTATTGTATTATAATAATTCACTTTCATTTTTCTTAAACAAACTTAAATAGATAATTTATAACAGAAGTTTGAGTGTATAAAGAGAACTCGTAACTATGTGGGCTCAGGAGGGTCTAAGGGCTATAATAAGAGATTACGTGAAACGTAACTAAGTTAAAATCACATGGAGTCACAGTGATGATTTAATTAATTATTCTTCTTCAAAATTTCCAGCAGATGAAGCTACTAATTAGCTCTTGGCTAACCACAATAACAGGAAATTTTTCAGAGCATTTAGTCAGTTTTACCAGATTTTTTACTCTAATACAGAACAACCTTGGACATTTTCAGATTTTAAACATAAATAACGTTACTATTTCAAGTAATGCATCAAACCTTTGGATCAAAAAGGCCCAACTTGATCACATAGAATACAGATGTAGGGCAATGTAAAAACAGTCAAATAACACATTGCAGAAATAAGTATATTTCCTGTGTCCAATGTTAAACTTGAACGAGGTAGATTTGAACCCTTATTAATTTTAAGTAAATAATAACTGATTTGACCAAGGTTGACATAAAATATATATATTTATAATTGCTAAAAATTCAAACATAAACTCACTACTTTGCTACATCTTTAAACTGCGTTATTCAGTATTTTAGTATTTATGAACTTCCAGATATAACGAGCATAATTGTATTTTCATCTGTCTTTAATGTAACTGCAGTACCTTTGGAACTTGTAGAACAGAAATTATTTCACATAATGACACTTCATAGACTTCTTTGGTATTCTTCGTAAACTCACTTCCTCCTTCTTGCATACTTAAGCCCTACCACTTCACGCTATGTAGAGATATTTGAAATGTTTTATTTACTGAATTACACACTAACCTGACACGAAAAATTCTGAACTTTCTCTTTCCATGAAACTTGGCTATTATGAAAGGGACAATCTGACAAAATATTATCTTTAAAGCTTTTTCCTCTCCCTCCCGAGCCTACGTTGCTTTCTCCATTCTCATGTCAACAGTTTTCTAAAGAGCTATCAAACTGGCAAAATCTGAGTTATTGCAACATATTTCCAGTTTAATCCATATTCTTATGCGGCTTGGCTAATTAGTACATTTCTAGACATTTTCAGGCTCATAAGTCTTGCTATTTCAAATACCATGTGCCTACGCTTTGTTTCTAGTCATGTCCAGAGTTAGCATGTTTTTAGTTACTTCACTACATTTAGTTTTATTACTACATTATCACAACGTCAAGCTGAAAGTTTTATATGTAATAACATGTTCCTTATTCTTAATATTCTTGAAACAATTTTAATCTTTGGACTATATCGTCTCTTTTAACCTAAAGGCGGTTAATGGGGGACGATAAGCTGAAAGATTTCATTTTTCTGTACTGTGAAAGTAATATTCTTATTGTAATAGTAGTAGTAGGAATATCTCAGGTAAGAGTTTGAAAAAAAACAAAACTAGCACAATCATTCCACAAGAATAATAATAGGCCTGCTTAATATACATCATTGTACACGATCTTAACACTCACTGAAACAGTCAGGCGTTAAAAACTTGTTTACAGAAAACAATGGATATAGGTTAGTACAAAGGGAAAAGGAGAAATTCGAATATGCCACGTACTGTAAAATAATGTATTCATATTCAAATGTAATTATTAAGTATCAAGTAAAATCTCAATTAAGATATTTTGCAGGTTCCTTTGGTCCCTTCAGTTTCCAAGACCTCAATTCTTTCATAGATACACAATTTTAGAGAGGGAAAGCTATCTGATCATAGACTTATACCTAGTACGAACAATAAAAGTAAATTCTCACATAAAGTGTTGGATGTGAAACAAAATTAATACGCAACATATATTCAACAAAACATCTTATCCTGAGTATTAAACTACAGTGTCAGAAAACAATTAAAATGTATTTTGCACAGTAAGCTGAGAGTTGGTCGGTTGAAGTTGAAGATTCTGATAAGCATTAAGGCTTTGTGAGACGTGCTTCTATAGGTTAAGTGGAATCCAAATTGCACGAATTTCTACTGGCAAACAAAACCGGGGTTATAGCCCCAAAGGCACCTGTGTTGACAATATAACCATGAGGGAGATTTCATGTATGATACGAGCACATTAACTTTGGCTGGAAATCAAACTTGAATCTCACTAACCAAAGCAGTGAGTAAATTTATTTTTTGTATATTTTAATATATAGCAGAATATTATTAAAATTCCCAATGCACTTTTTTTATAATTTGACAAATATCAGCTATGACTTGAGAAACCAAGGTAAAAAGAATACGCATAGTATTATTTTGATATATAGAAACAAACTGAAAATATCATCAATATGGCTCCATTTATTGTTACGTTAATGGCTTTAATAGAAATTTGACAACTCAAAATTTATTCTTATTGAAATGGCCCTAGAAGATTTTTAGTAAAAAGTTTGCAGGTAAAAGTACTCATCCTTCCTAGCTGGGAAGCAGTTATGACATCCTTCTGGCCATTTTAATCCACAGTAGTGTCAATATTCAACTCTCTCGTAAAAAATAATGATTTTGAGCTATGCTACTTTTCTATTAGGACTTCGATTTATATTTGTGGAAAGAACAATGTTCTCATATGAATACAACAACCAAAACTTTTGATACTGACTGTCTGCATTTAGTTAAACAAAAGAACTTTTGAAATCCTGATTGCTACGATGAATGTTCTTTGTCTGGCTTCTATTAACAACTGTTTCGATAGCTGGGCATAAACGGGAGTAGAGAGCCACCCTCAGCTTTTGCAGTTCGATTGTGACCGTTACATCTCTAGCAGGTGTAGATGACGAGTAATAGCTTGTTCATTATCAGCTGGACATTCCACCCGCAGGGCCTTCACATATGTGACACATCATAAATCGTGATTAATAGCCTAGTTCTACATATTAACACGCACTAAAATAAGTTTTTGGTCTCGTTTTGTTATGCGTTTTTCTCAAGAGTTTGTGGTTGAACATTGTCCGGATTATGTATTAACTGTTGTATACAGTATGTAGCACATAAGATTTTATTACTTGTTTCGATAGATATTGTTACAATGTGTTGTTATATAGCAGATGTTTAAGGCATTTTAATGAAATCGAAAAGAATGAACATAGCCTTCAGTATGCAATTTAGTATTTATTATACCAGTTTCTAGTAATATATAATATTTATATAGTACTTTCTGCTTTTAATTTTCACAACATAATACTAAATAGATATCTAACATAGATAAGACGATGTCAAATGATAAACGAAAGCTCTAATTTATTTTTATTTCCAATTGATGGAATCTTTCAAAACTGTTTTCTTCTTGATATAGTAAATAAATGATAATAATAATAGTAAGAAAATAGTACAAATACTTTTAGTTGTTTCTGGTGACCGTACAACCAACGTTTGATAACAGAACGCAGGTAATCTAATACAATGTAAAATCTTAAAATATTTATTTCGTATGGTAAACATTCCAGATTACGTATTGTCTGCGTTAGACATCATTTAAAAAATTATATATGGAGAATTTGAGAAAGTAACCATACAGTTGCATTAGAAATACAGAAGAAACGAACTTCTATCCTAATTTGAAATAATTAGGAATATGATTTGACTAATAATTGTATCAGAATGTTGAACTTGCTAACTTCTAAAAATTTCCTATTCTTTAGCCACATCTAGATCTACTAACCGACAAAACACTCTGGTATTCTTAGTGGTATTGATAGTTTAATTTCGTTTATTTACTCACAATGAGGATATATTGTGTAAGTGTTGTCCACATTATTATTAATACTTCATGATATATAGAAATCTAATTCAAAAATATTGCGTTAAGATTCCTCCTTATATGTGGGATGATTCAGAAGGAATGTAACATAATTTGTGACGTGATTCTGCATGTGAAAATAAACGAAAAGTGTCTTATGGAAATAGGTCCAATTTTGGATCGTTACGGAATTGGAGCGGGTTTAAAACTACCCACAATCATAAATGATTATGAAGACAAGTATGAATATTACTTACCGAAATGCAGTGCAGATGCTTTGCTGAACAGAATAATGGTATGATTGATGACCCTGCCAAATTGCATGAGAGCCTCAGCATACGCATATTTCCTGTTAGAAGACCTACCTACACTTTTGGAAGACATAACACTAGAGCAACGACTGCAAATGAACTTGCAACATGATGGAGCATCGATTTACTGTACCAGACAAGTATCCCAGTATCTGAATAACACATTTCCTTAACGGTGGATTGGTCGTGACGGACCCATTAACTGGCTTCCCAGATCACAAGACTTAACCGCATTAGACTTCTGGTTATGAGGCTAGGTAAAAAGGGATGTGTATGCTACGAAGGTGGATACAGTTCAAGAACTTATCGCTCGCATCACCGACCAAAGCTGTTGCAAGCATTAAAGCCCGCCCAGATGATACTCGATGTGCAAAACAACACATTCTCCTACGTGTTGACAAGTGCATTGTAATGTGTGGAGAACTTTTTGAATACCTCTTTTAGGATACGTACGTCATTTGTCCTACCATTATTTTGTCCACCATAGTGCCTACACAACATTTTGGTATGTAATATCCACACATATCTCCATAATCATTAATGGACGTGTGTAGTCTTCAACTCGCTCCAGTTCCATAAGATCGAAAATTGGACACATGTTCATATGACATTTTCGGTTTATTTTCACATGTAGAAACACCTCACAAAGTATGTAACATTTCCCTTGAATCTCTCTCTCTCCCTCTCTCTCTCCATATATATATATATATATATATATATATATATATATATATATATATATATATATATATATATATATATATATATATATATATTTGCATTCCTGTGTATAGAAATTATATATTAATTTCTAGCTCGATATTTTTATTAGTCTTGATGATTATAAAGGAATTGAAATCAAATTGAGTTCAGCTAACGAATTATTTCTTTTAGCAAATTGTAAGCTTAATCATAAAAGTTATAATCAAGTTATAATCACAGTAAGGAATAGCAAAAATGAAGTGAGAAAACTTTTACCACCTTTAGAAACTAAAACATATTACATATGCTTATGCATGCATAATAATGCCTTTTACAATCTTCAGCGTTACATATTTATATTAGGAATTTCATAACTAAGATGAATCTTGTAGTGTTTAGTAGATATAAAATGTAACTTATTCGAACTTGCTGCCAATCGGAGGGTGTATGTTTCCAACCACGTTGAATCAATGTGTCATATTGCTCTCCTGAATTCGAGCAGGGCATACATTGATATTTTAAATTACTTTAATATATTTATGAATACATTCAACGAAAACTATCACTAGTAAACTCTTACGAGGCACTTTGGTGGAGAATGTATATGAATTGGCTTCTGTTGCGTTTGTCTGGCCATGTACTAGCAGACGGAACGTAAAAGTCCTTGGCAGAAACTAATAATGGAGAACCTGAAGCTGAGATTCGCAGTAGTCTAAATAATCCAGACTTTTCTTTCTTAAAAGTAAAAAGCATATATTTGTAAACATTCGAATACACAACACAAGCAATATTTAAATATTTTTTAAATGTATGTAATTTTTATTTTCTTTTTGTCGACAGCTTGTTAATCTGTAATTGGACAGTTTATATTATGTGTATATAGTTGCTTGTTTTTAAAGTGCATTGGATGTTCGTGATGCTTACATTACTTACGCGTTCCCTACCTTATTCAGAAGATAGAGGCATATGGCATGGTGTTAGATATGTGATACCTGTAGAAATAAGTTTCTTATACATAATTGTATCTTTGAGAATTACTGCATTCATCTCATAATCCATATTTCTTCTTTAAGATATTTTAAAATTGTAAATTGCTTACCATTATTGCTCTTCACGGTACAGTTTACTTCACAAGACACATTTCCCTTGAAGTGTGTTTAAAATAAACGTGATGATCACCATGATAACGGTGACGAAATGACGATATCACTAAGAAAGATAATACATTGTTTACATAAAACATTACATCCGTATGTGAACCATTGTATTTGCTTATGAATATCAATTGTTTAGTTTCATGCTTTTTGAAGTTGCCACTCGCTCAATCGTAATCAATAAAATTATAATTTATTTTACATCAATCGCTTTACCTTTTTAATTCAGCATTGAGAACTGGCAAAGATACCACAACTTTTTCCTATTAACGATATTAATATGGTTTGATTAATTTCAGTTATGAGAAAACTCTTTCATTCCATATGTTACTTTTGCACAGGGAAGTACAAACGTACTTCTATATCCACCAAATAATTCTAAATAGTAATTAATATTGAAGTTATGTTCATAAAAAACTAAAAATACAAGTTAAATATGTTTTACATCTGTAAGTGTCATTACTGTAATTACCTCCGCTCATATTCTTCAGTTCATGTACATACTGTGAAGTATACGCTATTTCAGTATCAGAAAAGTATTCATATTACATGAGATTTTCATTTGTACTTGCTGTTGTCTCTCTCGCAGTAGAAGTTGTGCTTCTTTCCTTGAAACTCCTTGTGTTAAAGCGTAGAAGAGGTCAAAAGTTTCAAAATAACGAAATCTTAAAGCTGCTTTTGCATTATACTTGGTCAAGTGCAATTAACTGAGAAATATAACAAACAATTTATTCAGAAAAAACAAGAGTTTGGATCTATTGACATCTTTTCGGATCAGAAACAGCACAATCCTTGATCGGATATAAGTTTGCTTCAAGCTAGCATTGCAGACATTCTACTAACAAGTTAGAATCAATGAAGTTAACTTCAAATTTTAATTTCTGCAAACCAGGTGTAGACATTGAAGTTCATCTTTATTTTCTTTTTCGGAAAGATCCTCATTTTACAACTCACGTATACACAAAACATATCGTTCTGTATGCTTATAGAAACTGAAAGATCTAACGTTTTGAGTACTTAATCACAATGATCAGTAAATTTCTTAAATCTTTGCGGAATATCTTGAAACAGTTAGGACTTTTCTTTTCCCTAACGTTCAGTTACAAACATTTCATTTGCTCTCATGCATTTAGAATATCTAAATACGAAGCCTGTTAAGTATGATGCACAGGTGATAATACTGAAAATATATCAACGAATATTAAACTAGTTAAAATATTTTCAAATTGGCACTAATCTTCTAAGAATGAGGGATCTAAATTCGAGTTTGTGAGTCAAAATCTTGTCCATACAATATCATGCAACATATCCTTTAAACTTACGAATTAGCCCCGATTAGGTTTTAACGTATTGTGGAAGATAAATTGCAGAACACTTCCCTGCTTTCTCGTTCTGTTTCATTCGTGTTGTGAAGTTTTTTATATTGTATTGTTAAATCAGAAAAGAACAACCTTTTATTAAGTTTCTACACTCTTATTCCTTCGTAATATCGATCAATAATATTGGTTCCTTCTAACAAACCACACACTTTTCTTAGCGAATATTACTAATGACTTGGTGCAGTCCATCATTACAAAACAGTTTATAAATATGTAATGAGTAAATAACAAATTAAATTGGTGTTTATTCAGATAGACTAGGAGACGATTACGTGTTTCTAATGTTACTCGTGCCATCAAGGGAAATATATATTATTAGCATTGTGTGATCTGTACTCAGATAATTGCGTTTTGACCAGTTCGTAAAGTTATTCTCCAGTTGCTTGACCAACAACCCATGAATCTAGTAAATACTCTATCTCTTAGCCACAATTTATATCTCTAAAGAAACGTGACAATTTGTGATGAGGCAACAAACCTTGTGTTGTATCTATCATATTAAAAGTTTCTTGCTAACTTTGCTTCATTTATAGATTCACTTTCAACATCGAATGCTACAGCTCGTATGTAACAGTGAATGAATATTTCAGAGAAAAGATTAATGAGGGAGTTGAGCTCTGCTGCCAGACTTGTCTTCCAGTTTCAGCTTTTTCTTTTGAGTCTTACTTTCTTTAATACACAACATTATGTGTTTCTACAAAACAGGATCACAGTTAAAATTAATAAGCTAATTGAAGGAAGTTGACACAATTATGAGGCACATCATCTCAACATGATGAATCATTATTTCTCTGTCCTCATATTCAATCTTTGTTTTCTAAAGAAATAGATAATATTAAAAATTTTAACAACATTTCGTCACTTCCTTATTTGTGTCCAATGACTAACGATTATGACTGAGTTTATGTAAAGAAGCGATTGAGAAAATTTAAAAAGATTCATACCCGTGTTTTACATAAAGGTAATTGTCACTAATTAATTATATAAAGTTCAAATAGAATTATAAATTATAGTTTCAGCGCAAAATTTATCTGGTCATCAAAAGTGCCATCAAATAATGCCGAATAACTGACCTCAATGATTTAGAAATTTGATAAACATAATGCAGAAAACGAAAAAAAAAATGCAGATCAGTAAATTTCTCACTAACCACTAGATAGGGCATTTTCCTGTCAAACATACATGTAAAACTGTTAGATTTAGTGGCAAATCAATAACTTTGCAAGGCAACAGTGTTAGTAGCACTTGAAGGTACAAGCGCCAAAATGAATAGGTGGACTCGTAGACGTACGATGCTTTTGACTTTCTTAATTTTAAAATAGGACAATTAATGATTAGCTTTCTCCGGTGGTATTGAAAGGCTTATAAACATTTCGTCTTAGGATTTGAACCTCAAATGAAAATGTGAGACATCTTCTTTTTTCTTTTCTTTTCTTTTTTCTTTCTTTCTGTTTTTTGAGTTGTTGGACGTACAGAGTCGATGAAGTGCATGCAGAATTTGAAAGATTACCGTAGGTTTGTAGGGCGTAGGTTTAAGAAGTGTGATATATGATTCTATAAAATAAATAATTTCGCTCACATTGGCACTAAATATGTATAGTGTACGAATAAACGCTTCTTTCCAGACAGGGTGTCCTCTGTGTTCAAATACAGCAGTGTTTTTCAACCTCAGATCCGTTTTACTGTAGACAAAACTGAAGGATGAAAGGATGAAAGTGATAGCGATTTTGTTAATGCCAAAGTGCCATCAAGTTGAGAGAACACCGGTGTTAATTCCTTATCGAGTCAAACCTAGTCCTTTTGGATGATTGATTGTATAGACATATAGAGTCCCTTTCACCACCGAGTGTGCATGAGATGTTGACCTAAAGTTTAAATTGCAATCTGAAACATAATAATATACTAGTATGTCCTTGTTTATGCCCGATTTTGTCGAAGTCGGGCGTAGTATGGCGAGGGACACCACGTGAACTGATCATGTGGTATAATGTCAAAAATGTGAATGTCTTTTTGGTTTTAGCAGTGATACCTTAGCCCAGCCCCAAATATTGGGAAATATCTATTATCACCCCTCTCAAATTTTTGAAATTGCGAAATAAAATAATAATAATAATAATAATAATAATAATAATAATAATAATAATAATAATAATAATAATAATAAATTGTGTGACAATATAGCACCTTATATGAAAGTTTTAGTGTCCCATGTGGTTCCCTTTCAAGTTTTCAAAATTGCCAAAAAATTTGAATTTTGAAGGATGCATATGTAATCGTCTTTGGTGAAACTTTCTTATGTTATATTGGTATTTGGATAAATATATGAGCAGATTCTCTTTCATAAGATATTAGTTAATTAAAACTCGCTGTTAAATATTGAGAGGAATACATAGAACCGTCCTTTAAATTTGGAAATCCTAAAAAAATTGGCAATGTTGTTTAGAGCTTGAATATATAACTCTGTAAATTTGAGTGATCCTGCTTATCCCCTTCTACGAGTAAATCAATGAGACAATATTCGTATTTTCATGTGCTTACCATGTGGTCGGTTATTGAGCTAATTAATGTTCTTAGAAAAAACTTAATTGCATTATATATTTATACAGTTAAGTGCTGTGGTCTATCCTCTTTTGTAATTCATAGTTATCTACACGGATGTTCCCCTCTTAAATTTTCCAAGGGGGTACCTTGACCCATCCCTTAAATTTGGGAATTGTCAAAAAACAAATTTCATAAATGTTCTATTGGACACGACTATATATATATTTTTAATTTGGGTAGTCCTGTTTACCTTTGTGTATCTCTAAGTAAAATCATAAATAATTGCATTAATACATATTCACCACGTTGTCATTTTTTGATCTAATTTATCTTTTTGGATAAGACTCCAAATTTGAAATGCATATAAAGTTGAGTACTTTGGTCAATTCCTTTATATATGACACAAGGATCTTGATGTAGCATCCTAAATTTTAAAAGAGAATGTATTGCCTCACTTTAAATTTGGAAATTTCAAAACTAAAATTTCGTAAATGTTCTCTAGGACACAGATACATGTTTTCTCTGCTGCTTTCGCCAGGTCAGTAGCATGTCACCAATTACATCAATTCACAATATAGCAGCTAAGCTGAATATGCTGCTTTAGACGCTGCGTGACCAGGTTAAGAAAAATTTGCATATGAACACATTAGATCAAGTTTTGTGGATGAATTAACTGACGACAAGAAATAGTTTGTTGCAGCCTACACTTCTTCGTTGACGCAATTTCTTGCTCACAAGTATTATTTTTAAATGAGTTGGAGTTATTTCGCAGTTCAAACATGAGGATTGTGGTCTTCTGGTCTAAGAAAAATCCTCATTTTGTCGAGAATTGGAACGAAAACTGTTTCATTTTATGATTAGTACTAAGATGATGTTACGATTATATGCAGGTAAAACTGAAAAGTGTTCCAGCATATTTTCCTCTTCAACTGTGTGATTTTCTTAACGGAGAGTTTTTCCACCTTTTTTAATAACGAGAGACTACTGATCTCCCGCGATGACACGACAATTTTTAAATTATTTTATCAATAATAATATTCATAATAATGGAGTAATAATGCTTTCTTTAATAAGTGACTATATGTAATACTGAACATTGTTGCTGCTACTGAACGTGTTGACTTGTATAGCTTGACTCAAATTGATTATAATAAATGATGAAACGTATAATGATTTTTAAGATCAAAATGTAGCCACACATCCTACGGAACTGTGAGACACACCAGTTGGGACCCACCGCCTTAACAAACATTTCGCAGGGCAATAGATTGGGTGTGGTTCTCCAACATCTTCGCCTTCACTGAAATGGCCCCCACAAAATACGCCAGTACCTTCCAATATAGGGCTACTCGTTGTAGGGAATAATAAGGTTTCATGTCTCTCATCAACAGAACAAGATATTAAATAGTGCGTAAAAGTAAGGGGAGAATCGTTTCTAATAATCATTACTCAGACACTTTCCAACATATCAAGGAATACATGGAAACACATATATGCGTATCTATTCATAAAACACAACGGAGCAAATGTAGTTCGTCTGTGAAAGTACTTAACTATAGTAGGTACTAAATACATATACTGTAAATAAATAGATATTGTTCTCTGTGGTACACAAAAATAAGGGAGCGGGGACTTCATAGACATGCTACAAATACTATTTTCTCTGTATGCAATATGTTAAGAATGTAGCTCAAAATATAGAATCATGCATTTTCTTACATATACTCCCCGTAGAGATTCTCTTAGAGAAGTTTACAATTTAATTTTTCTGTAGAGATAATATGAAAAGAATTCTGTTGCTGCATGCAAAAATATTTCTATTTGAATTAAACATTCCATTCACAAAATGCTGAAACATAAAACATAGTCCTACACCACATCATACTAGCAAAGATAGGGTCAAACATGAAATGGGAGATGCTGAGAACATTTCGCTGTCGTTTTTGTGCATGTTCAGAAATGTTAAAAGAGAAAAGGAGAGACATTCACAAACTGCCTCTTCCACAAGATTAGCCAAATAGCATACAAGTCCCAGATTACCTTCGTATTCCTCTCACACTGACCTTTTCTGGTATCTTTCTCCCAAAAAAACTCACAATCAAGAGCTACGGCTCATGTATAAAGTCCTTGCGCAACTAAACGGACTCATTTCTCCCTCACGAAACTAAATGGTATAAAGAAACTCCGTTGCTAGCCTGCTTTCTGGAATTAGTATTCTGATCTCAAATCTTAAAAGCATAGTTTGTACACAAGTCACTGCAAAGCGAGCATTTCGGCTATCAGGAATAACAATCTGTGCTGGTTGTCCTATGAAACATGACTGTGACTCATTTTATATGTGTATTAGAGTAGATAAATTGTTTTTATCTGCTTTTTCAAAAATGATTCTGGGTAGTGCATGTGAAAAACATATGATCTATTTAAAAAGACTTTTACGACACCTAAATACTGCTTTTAACTTTGGGTTAAATTTTAATGTAAGGTTTTGTCACGTTACCTTCTACTCTAGTTAGTCTAAACAACTATTCTTATCATTTGTCTGCTTGCTCTATTTTCTTGAAACTTAGTTTCTTTGTAATAACTAGGCTACATGTGAAGTAGACCAATACTTGAAATTGGAATACGCATCAATGTAATGTTTCTTAATGCTCTCCCACTGTTCATCGAAATGAGTACATTGGACAACCAAAACACGCGTGTTACCAATTACACCAAAAGCAAAGCTATTATTATTGACATTATATTTATTATTCAAATTTCTAGAAACCTACTACTAATATGGTCTCAATAGTATTATTACAAGGCGCATGTGAAAACAGTAGCCTTTTTAAAGTACAACTGGCAACTTCGACGAAGTTACTCATACTGGTAGCTTGATGTAGTACGTTTTGCAAGCAACGGAGGTATAATTATAAGTGTGAAGTTGCATTCCTGCAAAAAGCAGTATGCTGAGATGAGTGTCGTCTAAAAAAAAGTATCAACGCAGATGGACATAATCCTGCTGATATTTCAGCAGATGTTTCTTACGAAACACTGTCTTAATTGTGAAGTGCCATCCAAAATACGTAAATACAAACGTCATGGTTCTGATTTTGTCCTGGCTCATGACAGTGTCTACCCATGCTGTTGAACGAGTACTCGCTTTGCCCTGGAAAGGTGTCAGGGTTGGCAAAATTTCAATGATAGTGAAGTTCTCAAGACTTCAATTCTTCTCTGGCTGAAAACTCCAAAGACAGATTTTTTTTTACAACACAGGGTCTAGAAAACTTTTGGCACTGTACCTTCTATTATCTTTTTTGCAATAACTAAAAGCCTATTTCGGGCATAAGCTATGTATTATTTTCATTATTAATATTATTAATAGAATATTATTTTCATTATATGTAGTAGTAGTAATAATGGTAGCAGTATTAGTACTAGTACGTAGTAGCTATTGTTGTGGAGTATTAGTGTTACTAATACAAAATTTAATTGTCTTACTACGGAGTAAATAATGCCCATTAGATGCGCATTTACGTACTAGTCCATTTTTTGTACCTCTTAGTAACATTTTAAATGTCTTTGTACTTGTACTTGAAATAGAGAACCTTGACTACGCACCTGATGGACCAGAAATGAGGTTATGATCTCACATTACGTTATAGCTCTGGGTCTCAGAAATATGCTCAGTACATCGAATCAGACATTAAGTTCCACACATACCAAACAGACAAAAAGAATGGTTTTGTTATATTTTATATTTCAACTTGTTATATTTATAGCCCACAGTTCGAATCACAAAAATCGATAAATACGATTAAACACCTAAATTGTTTCCAACTGACTTTTATTTTTCTTGTTTTATGTATATATATTCTGTTGCCATAGTAACAACAGGAAAATACCTATCTTCTTTCAAGAACTGACATTACATGATTATTTATATAAAATCAACATATATTCTACAATTTTTTCCTCTTCTTATCAACAAATTGTGCACTTCTATGCGCAGTTGCCCGAAATAACTACAAGAAAATGGAAGTACTTCATAGATTAGATATACAATCTCGTTGTATATATGGGTCCTGACGAGGAATTCTTAAATTGATTACAATTAAAGAAAGAATCCTGGAACGTTACATGTTCTTACATACATGGTTACCTTACTTTCCGAATAGCCCTCATATATATATATATATATAATTTCATTTTATATCAACAATAATCTTACATTTATTTAATAATCAATTATATTTTAATTCTATAAATTATCGTCGAAGACGACTTATTCAAAAATACGATCAACTTGTTAATTATTTTGGTCCAAAAATAGATTCTTTAATTCAATATCTTCGGAGCTCACTTCCACATTAAATGAAAATACATTGACACATTACATAACTTATTTCTTCCACTTAAACATCATTAAGATGATTATAAAAGAATTGAAAAGCACAATATTGATAAGTGAAGCGAATTACAAAGAGATCATAACAATACTCAAAATAAAACAAAACTTATGATCAATATAATGAAATAATGGAAATAAAGAAATTATCATGTTAAGAATTAGCAAAGTTTATATGGGATAAAATATAATATGTTTTATTTATTCAAGTATATTTACCATAATTTTGATAAGCAATATTCGTATTCATTTACATTAAGAGCATTATTTATATTATCTGTTTAGAATTCAAACAAAGTACGAATTATAAAAAAATAATTGTTTTCAAAGTACAAATACACAATAATTAATTAAACATGCCTTGACTGACGCCACAATTTTAGCTTAAGTTACATTGCTAAAGGGTTCTGTTAAGTTGCATTGAATAGCACAATTTTGATTACCGTTCTGTATATTAGGTATTCCTCCAGATCTTTCATTTCTATTTTGATAACTTCAGCCACCTATAAAATCGTTACGAAACCTATTTCGAGAAGAACTAGGTGTACTGCTTGCCTGATTTCCAAACGCTGTATAGTTACTATTCCTGTTTCCTCTGTAATTAGGTTAGGCTGTATTACCGGTATAATTGGACCTATCATTACTTCTTACATTAGAGTTACATTCTTCACGCACATTGATATTCCGGACGGAAATATAATTACCTTGACTTCTGTTATTATTAGTTTGATTTCGATTATTATTACTTTGCACCATAGATCGATTTTCGAAATTTTGCACTTCATAATCAAATGATCGAAATTAATGCATTGTGCAGAAATCAGTATTTGTTGCAACCTAAAAGGTAATAGTATCCGGATCGATGCTATAATTTGTGATCTTGTTGGTACGGTGAATTAATTTCAACTCATTGTATACAGAAATCACAAAGTCAGAATTCTTATCAATTTTGGGATCAAACCGTCTGTTTCGAACCAAGACGTCTCGGTTTGCCAACATGAAATCATTCTCAAAATTGGAAAGCCAAGTGTTCTTGAAATCTAGATAATTGCGTATGCTTTT
Organism: Thermobia domestica; assembly: GCF_964235325.1. Lineage (NCBI taxonomy): Eukaryota > Metazoa > Arthropoda > Insecta > Zygentoma > Lepismatidae > Thermobia > Thermobia domestica. The sequence continues at coordinate 216,240,806 of NC_137461.1, read as the reverse complement.
CCTAATCGTTTTGAACCAAGCAGAGCAGGGCGGTAATAAAAAATGCTGTAGTATTTTAAGGAATTTAGTTTTGTCTATACCGATTAGGTCAGATTCCTCTTTGAATTTCTCCAAAAATACACTTGCAGGTACGTCTCCTGACCTTCCGCTAAATTTCGTTAATGATCGTATTTCATTAAATCTGAAAGGATGATGATTATTATGAGGTTGTTTCGGAGGATTAGATCTTATGTGTCTGAGTTTTCGGTAATGCACTCAACGTGATGTTTTTCCTCTTTTCCCATACTACAAGCACTTTCATAATTCTCCGAAGAGTTTTGTGTTATATCACTTTCTTTTAGTGGTAATCTGGGTTCACTGGATATATGGTCCCTGTTGAGGATTGAATCAGGATTAACATTTATGGTGACGATCTTTTCCTTTATAGGGTCTATTTCCTCCCGTAACACTTTAATTTGGTTACTAGGTTCACCAACCTGAGTTTCAACAACATCCAGTGCACTTTGCACAATTGTAAATCTGTGGAACATTTATTCCATCATACTCTCGGTGCGTTCTAATTTAGTATTTATTTGCTGTGTTATTTGCTCTAATTTTTTATCCATTCGCTGAGTCATAGCGTGTGTAATTTGATTAAATTTATTATCTATTTGCTGAAATTGAGTATCCATTTGCGGAAACTTGTTCAAATTTAGCATCTATTTGCTGAAATTGAGTATCTATTTGCTGAAAACTTGTGTCCGTTTGCTGAAATTTCTGTTCAAATTTAGTGTCTATTTGTTGCTTTTGCTGCGACGAAGATTGATTTAACTGTTTTACAGGTATAGAAGATTGAAACCGGAACCTTGTTGTGCAAATGACACTGCTGTTATGTGACAATGAGCAAACACATTTTATTCAAAATAATCTCCACTGGCAGTGATACACCTTTCCCACCTCTCCGGCAGCTTATGAATGCCACGCCAAAAAAAAAAAAAAAAAAAAACTGCTTCCTTTGAAGCGAACCACTCGTCGAGCCATTGTCGTACAGTTTCATACGACTCGAAGTTTTGCCCGGCAAGTGCATGGCCCAATGAGGCGGACAGATGGTAATCGGACGGGGCCAAATCTGGTGAGTAAGCCGTATGCGCTCCCAACCGAAGTCCTTGATGGTATCCGTGACCCGTTTTGCTGTGTGTTAGGAGGCATTGTCGTGGAGCAGAATGACTTGATGTTGCCTTTTTGCATATTCCGGTCGTTGGTCACGTGTGACTGGGTGTAAAGCGATCATTTCCTGTTGGTAGCGATCCGTGTTAACGGTTTCACCAGGTTGTAATAGTTCATAATAGATGACACCCTTTTGATCCCACCACACGCAGAGCATTGTCCTTTTGCCAAATCGATTTTGTCTGGCAGTGGATGTCGATGGTTCGCCTGGATTTACCCATGATTTACGACGCTTAGGATTTTGCAAATATATCCAATTTCCAACCCCTGTAACTATCCGATGGAGAAATGACTTGCGTTGATATCTGGCGAGCAGCATCTGACAAATGGTTCTTCGATTTTCTTGCTGTCTTTCGGTCAGCACATGTGGAACCCATTTGCCCACGTTCCGGATCTTCCCCATAGCTTGAATAGGAAGAGATAATACTTTCTGCGTCATATTTAATTCTTTCGCAAGTTCTTCTTGAGTCTGAGTATCGTCTTCATCCAGTAACGCTTGCAAGTCCTTGTCTTCAAATTTTATCGGTGGTTTCCCACGCGCCTCGTTTCGCACACCAAAATCACCACTTTTGAACTTCTTAAACCACTCAAAGCTCTCAGTTTTCCCAAGAGCATACGCACCGTATGTTTTGAGAAGCATCCTATGCGCTTCCGCTGCAGCTTTCTTCAAATAAAAGCAAAACACCAATGCTGTCTGCAAATCATAGTTCGTAGGCACAAAACTCGACATGTTTGAGGTTGTAGCAAACTCTATCGGTGCATTCAACCTGGTTACTGCGTGTTGCCACACTTCGTCAACTGTGAGAGGCAGACGCTGGCGCTGCACAAGCGGTCTTACGGTGTTTCAACTGACGAGAACACCATCTATTGGGAAATTACGGTTTCATACTTCTACACCTGTATAAGGTCAGCTACATTTGTTGATGTCTCCATACCTGATGTTCCACTAGCTTCTTCATTTTTATTTTCATTCTCACAAACACTCAATTTTAATGTTTCTATAAACTCTTTTCCTACTCTTGAGTAAAGTATCACCGTGTTCAACGCTATGATGAGACTGCTTTACTTAACTTCAAACTAATCTCAAGGTGTTCCGGGTCGGTAAACCAACATCTAAAATGTACGTTATATTTTATATTTCAACTTTTTACATTTATAGCCCACAGCTCGAATCACAAAAATTAATAAATACGATTAAACGCCTGAATTGTTTACATCTGACTTTTATTCTTCTTATTTTAGGTATATTTATTCTGTTGCCATAGCAACAACAGACAAACACCTATCTTCTTTTCAACAACTAACATTACATGATTATATATATATATAATGAACATATATTCTACAATTTTTTCTTCTTCTTATCAACAAATTGTGCACTTTCAAGCGCCGTTGCCCAGAATAACTACAAGAAAATGGAAGTAATTAATAGATTAGATATACATACAATCTCGTTGTAGAATAGCGCAATGAAGTCTGAAACAAATTCTTCTTACACAAATACTTTGTGTTTGATTTTTAAACATATTCAGGGGAGATTTCGTGTCTCTGAATCGTTTATCCGCTGAATAAATGAGAAACACTGTAATGTATATAGTACCTCTAGAACGTGTTTAAAATGAAACGTCTTTATAACTGAAATACTAGCATTGAAAAGTTAATACATTTCTTATAGAAAAAAAGGCAGTCAGAATATATATTTTGAATAGGGATTTTTCTTAACTATGTCTTGAAGACAAAGCAGGTAAAAAGAACACGAGGTTTCAAAAATGATGACAGTTATCGTAAAACAATGGAAACATGTACATTGTAATCACTACTACTACTACTACTGCTGCTGCTGATAATAATAATAATAATAATAATAATAATAATAATAATAATAATAATAATAATAATAAAATAATAATAATAATAATAATAATAATAATAATAATAATAATAATAATAATAATAATAATAATAATAATAATAATAATAATGTAGTGAGTCTGATATATTGTCCGCTATTAAAATGCAACACCTGAAGGAATACATCACAGGAAGTCTAAATTTGCAGAATATGTAGAGCATGGAAGTATAAACAATTAATTACTATGATAGCCTCATAACGCAGCAGAGTGTCCGTGTATGCGATCTAGTGACAACAAGCGGGTCCTAGTAAAAATGCCTTGTCGTCGAAAGTAACAGTCCTTTGAGAAGGTTCCTGCTTTTGATCCCAGATAGTTGCGTATCCCAAGTGTGGATTTTCCTTTCCGCCATATTGCTAACCCTAGTTGGCGAAATGTGCCCATGATGCAGTGCATATGGCCTTGATAGCAAGAAGACACTACGAAGCAACACTAAATCCCAACGACTTTGCCATATTGTTAACTGGAAGAACAGATGATGTGTGTGAATAGGTATGGAGGATCAGACAACCACATCTTGTACAATAGAGCAACCACAGAAGAGTGTTGCAGAATGTCTAGTATCTCCATAAATATTTCTTCCTCGTCTGGGAGAGGAGAACAAATTTGTATGGCTCCTATTGCGGTTATTTCCACTTCTTGTTGTATGACTATTGGTTACTACTATGTTGTCGCAAGTGTCGCGTATGGAGAGACAAACGGAAGAACACCTTTTTTTCATACAAAATCCTGTTTTTGACTACATCAATATCTGGCGTTACCGTTGCGCTAAACCGGGAAGCATATGCAATTTTACCATGTCGATCCAACGCCATTTGTTATGGCGTGAGAAGCCATTGGATTAAGTCCCAATTCATATCTTATACACATTGACCAGCATTTGACTACTAGTTGTACATTGGCTAGAGATTGGACCAGATTCTGGATCCCTTAGTATATATTCAACCGAAAACTGCATTCTAGGACTATAATGTCTTCTTCATTTGTAGATACTGACTTACGCTTCGTGACTGGGTACAATGCTTTTTTGCTTTCTTGGCCGGGGCGAACGCGCCTGTCATACATGCAAACTCCGCCGGCTAGAGTTGAAGGGTTGCGGAATCACGGCTGTAAGATGCTAGGCTTGAAATACTGAAGGATGACATCCAAGGACTGATCCTTTATGCTTTGCCGTGAAATTGTAGTTCTGACCCTTCAGACCGTCATCCTTTCTGATCTGCTGTCTTCCTGTTGTCACATGCTGAACAGAGTGGTATTTTAATCATTTTCTACTTAAACTGTCATATCTCTGCTTAATCATTTTTACTCTGCTATCTTGTTTTTTCTTTGTATTACATTTTTAATGCTAACAAGCAATGTACAGAACAAGGCACGATCAGATCCGACTCAAACTTCGCCCAGAGAACACATAATAGAAAAGAAGAAGAAAATGCCAAATTCGAGCTTCCCCCATCCAGAAACACCGGAGATATGCTCCGCAACATAACGCACCACGCGACAATATGATATAAGATAAGCATCGCAAGATACCCGTTTATGTTGGAAACGGGAAGGATAGGCAGCATCAGGATATAAAGATATTTGATATGCTATAACACTGACTTGGCGGCCATCTTGAGAGCCGCCATCTTGGATATAGCGTAAGGTATTGAAATGAGAAGCGGGGTGTATGATATATCAATGTAAGGTAAAATGCAAAAGAAAAACGAATGATGTAACCGCGAAAAACATATGTGTAATGGTATGGACGGGACGAAGTGTAGAAGACTCGGGCAAAACAAACGTGTATTCGAAGGGCAGAATAATAGGGAAAGACCCCACGATAAATGGTACGCGACAAGTAACTGCAACAGTGACTGTGCATGGAAGTGCATCCACCTTGACAGATTATGCATTCCGAGGATATTGGTGCCTTTCTCTGATATTGTGACTGTTTGGGACCGTCGTGAAACAGTGTAGCAAACCGTGCAAAGGAAAAGATACATTAGTAAAGAAATGTAAACTAGAACAGTGCTGGCCTTTCCCATTCGTACGCACTTTGTTTCAGATAGTGTTGTTTAAACAAACGTGGACCGGAATGTCTATTGTTCACACGAAACAACAAGAAAATTGAACAAGAAAGGTACAAAACGGTGTCCAGGAGTGAGCTTCAATCAGAGGTAGGTCGGGCTTTTGATCACCAATCCAAGATGATATGTCCTACACTCCGGAGTGAGGTGCCGAATTGCTGTTTCTTGTAGATTATGTAGTCTCCAAACGCGTGATCGTATCGCGGGTTGCAATTGTGGTTTTCACTGTTCCAAACGGAATCCCAATATCCTCGGAAGGCATAATCTGACAAGGCGGATGCACTTCCATGCACAGACACTGTTGCAGTTACTTGTCGCGTACCATTTATCGTGGAGTCTTGCCCTATTATTCTGCCCTTCGAATACAAGTTTGTTTTGCCCGAGTCTTCTACACTTCGTCCCGTCCATACCATCATACATATGTTTTTCGCGGTTACATCATTGGTTTTCCTTTTGCATTTTACCTTACATTGATATATCATACACCCCGCTTCTCATTTCAATACCTTACGCTATATCCAAGATGGCGGCTTTCAAGATGGCCGCCAAGTCAGTGTTATAGCATATCAAATATCTTGATATCCTGGTACTGCCCATCCTTTACGTTTTCGACATAAACGGGTATCTTGAGATGTTTACCTTATATCATATTATCGCGTGGTGCGTTATGTTGCGGAGCATATCTCCGGTGTTTCTGGATGGGGCAGCTCTAATTTGGCATTTTCTTCTTCTTTTCTATTATATGTTCTCGCGGCGAAGTTTGAGTCGGATCTGATCGTGCCTTGTTCTGTACGTTGCTTGTAAGCAGCGCATGATTAAACACTGCTGTGTAGTTGTCAACAATAGACATATTTAGTTTGCTCTATCACAATTATGATCCAAGATTAAGAAATAAGAATGATATTTGTATATAATATGTATTGGTATTGGTATATATTATGTGTTGACTCAATGGGAGATTTGAGATGAATGAGCTCCCTTGTGGCTAAGAGGTTAGCATACGCGCCTTTGGTATGGGAGACCCGGGTTCGATTCCCGGCGGGAGCTCATGTGGTTCGGATTCCACGTTAATCAGTAGGTCCACGTCTCATATAGCCTCGCTGCTGAAAGGGACGCTAAACTAAAATCAACAACAACAAATTTGAGATGAAGGACAGAGGGTTATCTCAAAAGAAAAAATAAACATGAACACAATATTGTCATTACAAACTCTCTTGGACTTGCAACAGTTATAAGTACTCAAGCATTGAATCACCCTCTCCTAAGGCATCTAATAAGGAAGTTGTTGGTAGCGTATTTAAGAATGTAAGTTGTAAATAGAAAAAAAAACTGGAACTGAATTCTACTACTTCCCATGCTATTTCAATTGCAACTGATTATGTATGATGTTGCAGAAATTGCAGTGATAACGGACCTACGAGGCAATACATCGGTGAAAAATGGCGTTAAGTTGGAAGAAAATAAAAGTTCAAAGTAAATGGTTTGAAGTCAATGTTTCATACAAATGCTCTGAATCAGACTAGAAATACGTAAATCGGAACGAAATACGTAAAGGTGTATGCATACCTTAGAAATATGCATGTATCAATAGGTATGCTGCTGATATTTTAACAGAAGTAACCAAAAGGTACATTCACGGTGTATCCCTCAGGACTCGTGGAAAGTTGACTCAAATGCCAAGTTCTCCGTCACCCTATGTATATTATACTAATATACTAATTTTAGTGACCTATACCAGTAATTTGTAAATTTATAGGCTTTCATATATCCGGAATTCCATTATACTGTACAGTACTATAACGCTCGGACACAAAATTGCTTTTAGTTTCTGCAAAACAAATTGGATCAAGTACTGTTTCTCTGACACATGTTACCCACCCTTGCCGCCATCTTGGATCCGCCATATTGAATTGAACTTTTGTTTCTTCACATGGGAATAGGTGAAAGTGATAAATCAAATTCATATACATTTTTTTCAGAACTTCACTGGTGTAGTGAATTTTACTGCAGCTTGTACTGTTTTGAAGGTATTGCATCTTAAATCCATCCCGATGCTTCGCGAATAGACATTGCAGAATAATATTAGTTACGCTTACGTTTTTGATGTTGACAAATCAAGACAATTTCTGACTGGAAAAGTACTGTAGGTATAAAATAAACTCTTTACAACATTGTATAATAGATATTCGTTATATGATTGAATGTATATTGAATAGTATTGAGTTGATTTTGAGTTTAACGTCCCGTTCAGCAGCGATACTATATCAGACGTGAACCTACTGATTAACGTGAAATTCCAACCACAGGAGTTCTCGCCGGGAATCGAACCCGGGTCTCCCTAATTTGAATTAGATATTTTAATCAACTTCTTTCACATCCTTTATGACTTGCTTTCTGCATCTAACTACAATAAAAGACGCCAAACTATGATAGATTCATAATGAATCTAATGGAAACTAATTGAAACTAATATTCAAAATGGCTGCAAAGGATGTGTCCATATTACTTTCGTTTGAAAAATAATAAGATATTTCCATCAAAAACAGAATGTGATACACTTAATAAGATGTTTTCTTCATAGATGCAAATGAAATTATATATATGAAGAAGATGCCTTTAACTTAGCAGTAATCCTGAATGATACGATTGACCCATAACAGGAACAACTAGTTCCTATTCTGTCTCTGTGCTTTTGAATATTGAATTTTTTAATGAACGGTGTTAATGAGTGAGAAAGCGCTAACAAAATGCACTTTTCTTTCATCTTTTCTTGAATACAGTAGCATTAGGTTCATATATTAGTATTTAATTTGTCACAATAAATTGCTGGTAAGTAAGATTAACCACAATGAAATTAGATACAGTATTGGATTTTCGTAAATTTCAAATTACTTTCTAACCTATATTGTGAATACTAGCGTTTGTTACGTTTACTCAGTAAACGTTTTACACAATGCTATATTACTTGAGGTTTGCCCAATGCTTAGTTATTATATAACTTAAGTATGCATTCATTGTTCAAAGTTACTGTACCTGTATATTTAAGCACAAACCACATTTGCTTCTTAGTGTCACACAATTTTGAGTTACTGAAGCATATCTTACAATTACTGAGTCTTAGAGGTTTCTTCGTGTCAACGCGGTTTGTGAACCTCTAACCGCAGCAAACGGCTTCACGCAAGAGCTCTAATGCTAGTGGAATTGACCATGGCGTCTTCAACCACGCCAAAGTCAACCCAGCTTTCACAGAACCTACGAATGCTAACAGTGATATCAAAGCTTGAGTAAATGGAGTAGTAATCTCGAATGTGGAATAAGCCAACATACATATATAAATATTAAGTACAGATTCACATTATAAAATATATTTTTCTCGCTTTTCTCCCACACACTCATTTAGAATGAATACAGCTTAACGTGAATGCACACTCTAAGAAATATATATGTTTTTCTTTAAAAAACATACATTATGTTGTAAAGAATATGTGTTGTAAAGAAAAGAAAGTAACATATTTAATATGTCACTCCATTATAAAAACAACTTATATATCTTCAGTTTGTAAGGATTATTACGTGTTCTAACTCTTAACATGTTCGTTTACTGTAGAGTTGAAACCACATGATTAATTGGTTAAATTATGTTTATAGAGCAACCAAGAAAGTTCTGTTGCTTCTTCACCTTCGAACATCGATATGTCACCTAACATGTACCTGGAAGATGAAAAAATAGTCCACATCACCATCGACGACCCTCTGCCATCGTTCCATCGCGGTATAATTTGATGAGCAGTGAAGCGAAGGTATTAAGTGCATTTTGCACCTCTACTAGGGATTTCAACTGGCGTCCTAAAAGGTGATAGTACAAGGAATGGAACAGATGATAATCGAACTAATGTCCGATGAGTATGTTGGATGCAATAGTGTTTACCATTCAAGGCGTAGAATGGAGTTCCGGGTCATCAAGCCACGTGGAGCTTAGCGTTGTCCTATAAGAGGAGGACCTTTTTGCGATTCATAACTGCTGGTTCTAGAGTTTTGGGTTTTTCTTGAATACGGCACAATTGCTGACAATAGACAGTTGCATTGATGCTCTGACCGACTGGTAACAGTTCCCGATGCACGATGCATCGAGCAGTCCATCAAACACACAGGAGGACCTTCTGGTGCAGTGCTGGTTTTGGTTGTTTTGGAAACGGTTCAATGGACGCTAACCAATGATGGCGGCGCCGCGGAGCTTCGTGCAGGATCTGCTTCTCATTACATGTCAATTCCCTGTCCAGAAATGACTCCATTCTCAGACAAGAGCAAACAAACACAGGTATCTGCTCACGTTGTCTTCTGGCCCGGAGTCAAATCATGTGCGACCGTTCCACCCAGTTTGTAGTCCTTCCCAAGTTGATTGTGGTTCTTGCGGATGGTTTCTCCACTCACACTGAATTGTAGTTCAAGTCCCTCACCTAGCCACTGCACGCTTCAATTGCTGCTTGAAGTTCTTCATTTAGTACATATGTTGGTATCCCGACACATGGTGCGTCTTCGAGTGTCTCGTCACAGGCTTTAAACTTGTTAATTCACCTCTGTACTGTCTACGTAGTCAAAACACCCTCACCAAAGGCCTGACATATCTTCTGTCAAGCTGCAGCGGAGTTTGACCCCACTGTTTGAATTCATATAGCATACAAGCTATTATGACGCTCTATCGAGTTCCTATGTTCATTCTGTGTAGGTTCCATATACCTACACCAAAAACAGACCTTCGCCTTATCTCCATTTCGTATTCAACTCACAGTGTGACGGCCAATTGAGCACAGATCTTCACAAAACCTACAGAACTTTCTTGGTTACCTTTATAATATTATTTTTATCAGTACTTTTCGAGACTTGTGGGTCTTATAGAGGTAAAATGACCAATGAAAGTGAAACCGTGATTTTTTTCTCGCTAACGTGACTCGGTTAAATATTTGCGTAGTACTTCGGTAAACAGTAGACACTGTCTCATATGACATTGATTCTGAAATTTAACCAATGAATCAAGCACTGGAGCTATCTGAGGTGAGACCCACTTTCCAAAACTAGGATCCGTATCATTATTCGAGTATGTGTCCGAGAAGAAACTCCACCGAAAATCGAGTTCTTTATTTATGACGAAGAGACAGTCTTGAAACAGATTTACTTAATCTTTTTATGGAAACTTAATTGTGAGTCTTGCGGCGTTTCCTTAGCATTGTGAAGATAAGTTGAAGACACTTTGGATAATAAAATAAAGATGAGGTGGTATGGATAAATGAAGAGCGAAATAAATGCAAGGCGATAAATAAGGTACGGCAATCAATTAAATGTTAAATAATCATATGGATAATCATTGACTTTCTTCGGTCACAGCACTGTTGTTCATTATTATGTCATAAGAGAAATTTATTAGTTTGTGTCCTATTGTATTGCAATACTATGAGAATTTTACTTTGTCCTTACATTTCGCCTGCTTTTTCTTTTTCAGCAGCAAAATGACATTTGAATATATGTATGCTTCAACTAAGGTTGAAAGGTTGGAAGGAGCACTAACGGGTCCTTGCGCTTTAGCAAACAATCAAGTCTCTGTCTACCGAGAATATTGTTCCTAACTAAGGTGATTTTAGAGAGTATTAATTTTTATTTATGTTAGAGATGTGTTTAAGATAGGATTGCCCGATCTCCTTGTCTGCTGGGAACAATAGTTTTTTTTTTTCAATCTCGGTACTCCGAATCAAAATGAAGAAATGAACACAAGGAGGATTTTCCTTGTAGTTTAATTTAACAAACCATAGTATCACAAATTACTTTCATAAAGTGGAACAATAAATCAAAATATTAATAAAATAGTTTTGGTTTTAAAGCTTATCTATACAATGAAATAAGTTTGGTATATCTGCCTACGGTCTGGAACAAGTAGTGAACCATATAGCAAGTTCGAAAATAGCAAATTCGCGATGGTAACAAAGAATTTCCTTCAATATGGCTGATTTGAATTTGACAGAAGACGATAAAGCACCAATGCAAGATAACGACATTTTTCTTTAAGAGCGTGAAAAATGTATTTGTAGATATTAGTTAAGTTTTTATAGTTTTGTATTTTTCTGCAAAACGGATATTATGAATGGCGTATCTACGATTAATTTGGCCTCTGGACCATGGCAGAACCTTCAATCTGGTATAGCTGGCGGGACACAGACTATCATTCTAGATAAACAGTTACCGTATAGGACGCTTCGCACTACACTACCTAGCTGTCAAGAGAGTTGGACAAGTTTGAGGCCACCGACCTTTGCTTTCTGGAACTAATGTAGATAAGCCATAGTTGGGAAATCATCCACAATACTCTAATGAAAAACAATAAAGTTTAAGAAAAATGAATAATAAGTGTAGAATATAATTGAATACACATAGTTCAAATTATTAAGACTTTCTGTTTATGTTACTCATGAAATTACTATTTTGTTTCATACGATACACAAATATTTTGTTGAACAGAAATTTTTTCATTTAATATAGCTTTCCGGTGGACTGACAACAATCGGAAATAATCCAATTTTAATAATAACTTTCGACAAGTAATTATTAGATGTAATGAAACTGACAAGAATAAATCATAATATAACACAGAGGAAATTGAGGCACTCTACCTTATTTCAGTGAGATATAATATAAATACCGATTGCGTATAACCGAATGAAAATAATTCATTTCTGAAATTAAGGAAACAGACAAGAAAAAGAAAAGGAAATTGAAACATATCGTAAGATCGATAATATCATAACATTTTTGTTGACCAAGAGTGCGCCTTACCGCAACGTAATTGCACACTTTAACTACTGGCAACGTTAGAAGTAGCATTATTTCAAATACAGTGTAGTGAACATAAAAAGTTCTGCACTTTTGTGATTTTGCTTTCTCTCCAAAATAACCTTTACGATTTTCCTACCAAGTTTAAATCAATTATTTAATTAATAAATCTTCTGTGCCAGTTTCTTTGCCAAAGATCTCATGAAAGATCATGGCTACAGTTAACTGCGGAACTAAGAATTTGCTTATTCTGACTAGGCAATAATTCCTGAACTAGATGGTGGAGTTATTATTCACGAAAATTAGTTAATGTGTTATTGTTATTTATTTATTTATTTATTTATTTATTTATTTATTTTTCTAAATTAAGCGTACCTGAAAACCTAATACAACTATTACGATCTCTGAGAATATATCAAGATGTAATTAATTACCAATATTTAGTGTGCTTTAATAAAATGTAAGTTCATAATATTTTACAAAAAATGTCACAAAGTACACTCTTTGTCCAAATGGTTTGATCAAATAATTGAAAAATCCTGTAAATAAATTAATATATGTATGGATTTAGGCCAATTGAACACATACCCAAACCATAAGTAAACTCAATTCAATTTTCTGTAATATGAACATTTTTTTTATTTAATTTGAGAAAAAAACTCTGAGTTTCTATAAGTATAAGCACTTGTGCTTATTTTAACCTACATTTAATATCACAGTTAACCCTGTAGTTGAGTAGTTAGCGTACATACTCTGGACATGAGAAATTGAGTTGGAGAGATGTGACGGTAGTATATTATTTAGTTTGCAACCTGTTTGACTCATATGGCCATGGTACTAAATATGGAGGACAAACTCTAAAAATAAATCAATTAAATTTGTACTTTAATATGCAAGGTAAGGAATATGCCTAGTTCTTGTCATCAAGTGAATTCATCGAATCTCACATGATTATTCCCTTAACTTATTTATTACCTGAATAACAAACTTAATATTATCCTCGCATGAAAGTTAGTTTCATATTATTTTGTTTCGTAATGTGTCGGGCTGTACAGAAATTCGACAGCCAAGAATCTGTCACAATTGTAATTCACTAAAAACAAAATGGTTTAAAAAATGCCTTCGGAAAGGCGATTCATAATCGTTACACAATTCTGAAGAAAGTTTTAGATATTTGCTCCCCCGATCCTAATCTCGTGCCAGTCCACATTTATGTTTACCTCAACGAGAAATTTCATTCTGATGGTTTCGTATCTAACAAGATAAACACATTGAGAATTTTCTTAATATAAGAAACTTTGTTTCTTGTGAAAACGAAGATTATTTCACGTAACGATGGGGTATTTCAATAGATTTGTGTCGATTATAATTTCTACTATGCGTTTGTTTTTATTTGTACGTATTTTTGAAAAAGATTACATTGCGTTACAAATCTCAAAGATTTACTTTCCTAAGCTAATAATATTTATTTGAATTATAAAATTTCACCTTAAATTCGTGAGCCGATTGAAGTAACCCTAATTTTAGTTATTGTGTTTAAGAACTTGCCTCATGAAAAGTAATACAAAATTTACCATTTTTCTTTAGTTTGCTCTTTTCATATGCGAAAGGAGATAATAAAATGCAACTTATGACACTCATATATAATGTAATTCTACAACATAAAATATGAACCTGAAGAAAAATTAGTGTTGTTATCCTTAGAAATTACATTTTTGCCAGAATAACATTTCCCCCAATTTCTAAGATAAGAGAGTGTCTACAGGAACAAACCTAACAGCATTTTATTACGTATTACTTGTTTCGTTATTCTGTGAACTATGTTTTTAATAACTTTATTATTTAAATTTAACAACTGTATGTTAAAACTATTTTGTTTAGTACAAACTAAATAAAACTATTATTTAAAACGTTGTTCACAAGATACCAAAACAACATGATACGTAATGAAATACAGTTGAGTTCTTTCCTCTGGTAGCTATCTTAACTTAGATTTTTGGAGATATGTTATTCTGTAAACACTGTAATTCCTATGGATGGCAACACCGAAAGTTCTCAAAGTTCACATTTTGTGTTGTGGAATATTATTATACGTGATTGCGGTAAGTTACATTTCATTATCTCCTTTCGCTTATCAAAAACAAGCAAAAGAAAAATTTTAAATTTTGTATTATTGTTAGTCAGACACGCTCGCTTTTCGTACAGCAGTACATTAACGATACTTATTATTCTAAAGACAAATATTTTCAGTAAAAAGTGCTCACTTTTGGTACAAGGTATACTGGTTTGATCCCCTGTCACACGAGTTTGTCGTTCATTACATCGTACCCATGGGTTTTCTTCTCACATTCTCCCCATCTTTCCTCCTACTTTCTCATTCCATCAGTTATATCACAATCATTCATTTTTATAAATATCATATGTCCTTTTAGCTTAAAAAGCATAACTAAGAGGCATAACACTAGACGTTTTGTTTCATTTCCAGCACAAAATCTATCATTGGCACGCGCACGTGTTTATAATGATTATTTTGTTTTCGTTTTGTAGTGCGTGTATATAATGATGGCAAAGGTGTATATATGATTAAATAAAACAATATTAATATTATTACAGCATAAAATCCTTCTCAAATCAAATACTATACATTATATGTTATATAGCACCGGTAAATTTTTCACACAAAGTTTCTACTTCCGAATTTTATAGATTGAAAAAGGTTTAGGTTCTGCTTACTCAGTTTTAAATTTTTTATTAAAATGGCGAAGATAACAATCAATTTGATGTAGATAGCTAAGGAAAAATTCGAAAAGAAAACCTCTGGCATTTCGCCATATGGCACATATTATCTTACGACCGCCCAACAACTAACATATTCAGATCACATGTTTTAACGGAAGTTAGGTCAAAAGGACTGCTCAATGCAAATTAAATTTAATAGTTCTCTAAAGGATAGGTTAAAGCTGCTGCGCCACTTATTGGTTATATTTCATCTCTTTAACGATAGTCTCTAGCGTTACTACAATGCATTTCCACAGCATACTCAATCACATGTCGGAGCCCTCCTTATTAGAATCGTATATCATCAAAAAAGCACTGTATGTGCCTACAAATATGTTATATATGTATAAGATTCAAGGGGGTATTTGTCCTTTCTTTTCAATATGACTTTTAGAATTTATTGCCATCGTAAACGTAATTTTTATTTGGTAATCAATAATGTTCAAATGACAAATAAATTCTGCAAATCTATGCATATTTTAAAGGGAGATCTTAACCAATTTTTTACTATCACAAATGATATTTTGGTTGCGGGTAGTGAGAATAAGGATCAATGTACTGTGTATTATAAGTCTCTACCCTGTAAAGCTGCATTTATGTAAATAACACATGATATTACTTTAAAATATTGTGCATCAACTAATTAGAATCAAGCTTCAGAAATTTTGCTAGTGTTTGTCATCTGCATTATGAACAAAAGTATAATAATGATTGCAATTAAAAGATAAAAAAGCAAATCTTACAAAATACTTAACGGTCATCATCATCATCATAGGTATTCTGCCTTTATTGGCAGGTCACTTGCCGCAGCTGAGAAGCTTCCATGCTCTACGGAACTATCTTTATTCTTAATTTTGACATTTGGAAGGTAATAAGTGTGGAGCGGTCTCTGCTTCACCCAAATCTTTTTCGAAGGAAAGTATGAAACACGTACTTCTTTGTTTTACGTCTAGTATATGTGTGTGAAATTTCAATCTCTTCAGTCTATTCTTCCTGTGTTTTAACATCGAGTAATATGTTTCCGGTGGAGTTTTTGCCTCCAAGAACCGTTTCTCTACAGAAAATACACACACACACACACACACACACACATACACACACACACACACATATATATATATATATATATATATATATATATATATATATATATATATATATATATATATATATATTAGTTTACATTTCATATGTGGTGTCTATCTGGAAAATTTGAATCATTAAATTCATGTTCCTTGTTAGTACAACTAACTAGCGAAGCCAAAAGTTATAAACATGGCAACGAAGTAGCTTATCATATTTTTACAATTCAAGAAATGAAAGACAATATTCTTCCCGAAAAAAATTGTTTAATGATTTTGTATATTTTACTATCCTGTTTTACTACGGATTTACTTCATAAGGTGAAATTCATTTCCCTGTACAATCATGCATATCGTGTTTTCTGATCTTCGTACACATTTATATGAAATAAGAGCTATGAGATTAAGTGTGTTCATACACAAATAATCATTTTAATAGCATTAGAGACGTGCGTTATAAATGAACGTTGTGCAATTTCTAAATCTACCTATCACGGTTATTCCCAATAGGCAAAAGAGGAAGCTGAATTATGAAAGTGAAATATTATTAAATACATTCGTGTAATGAGTTTGTGGGAGGAGGGAGAGAATCTCGTGGAAACTCAGGGACATAGTGTTGACCAAAAATCAAGTAACCTGGGATTGAACCATAGTACTTCTTGGATCATAGGTTATCGGTCTACCACTGAGTCGTTTACCTCTAGCAACAAATTAATTATAGATGTTTCAATTGTAGAGCTTTAATATATTTTAATTAAGTCATTTAAAACTTCTACGGTTGTATTCATAATGGGATTTCACAGAAATTCCCCGTTTAAAAGATTTTTTTTCTGAATGTAAGTATAAATACATTCTTACAACATATGCATATATATTAATAATTATTCCTTAATACTAGGGGATATTCAAATGCTATCAATCTTTATGAAATTTACGTCATTTACAAATACAGATTGGATAATTTGGGAAAACAGTAGGAAACATATAACAATCCAATCTGTTGGAGATTTCTTCGGAATTCTTGAAAAAACCCTTCATCAGTGAGAAAGAAGAAAGGTATAAAACTCGCTCTCACTTATAAAACCGTCAATGGCCAAGATTAAACTGTACCATATTTTTTCATGAAATGTCTCCTGGCAGAGTGATGACACTAGAGCAAAACCAACAGTGAACGAAGAAGAGGTAATACAACAGCTTTTATGGCGCCATAAAGAAGTAGTAAGTTGAGACACCTAGCGCTCGTTGTAAACACTATTATGCTCTCCTCAGTTTTACAAGAATACCGCAAAAGAGAACAGTCATAATATACGGATGTTTCTGTCTACGAGAGCCACTGTACTCAACAACTAACCAAACACAATTCCCTCTAATGTCTTTCTTCGGCCTTGTTAGTTGATGACCATCAAGACACTTTGGTTTCCGCTCTTCTACACTGACACAGAGAGATAGTTTATTTTGTTGTGGATAATACTCATTCCTTTGGTCTGATGAAGAGAAAATACACATGTAACCCAGAAGACGGGTTCATTAACGTAATGAAGGTTAACAAATGAATAATATATGTTTAAATGACTGTTAAGAGAAAAGAATACCAACACCAACACATTTATTCCTATTGTTACTTTTTATTTGCAAAATAACAACACTTACATTAATTTGATTAAAATGAATATGCGGTAGAAGAAATGACCACATGTTTTTTTTTTTTTTTCAAGTAGGGCATATGACCGATTCCAGGAAAGGTAGGGAAATACCGACACACGTGCACCCCCGAATATACATGTATATTTCGGTGCACGCGTGCATTTATTGCGTGTACATTCACGTACACCATGTAAAACAATTGTTTACATGTATATCTTTTTACGAATATAACTACGGTGAAAAAACTACGGTACCATACATTATTATAGTAATTAACAAAAGAATATTAAGTGCTATAGAATCCAAGGGCAAATTAGTACGTTTTGACTGGTATTACAAAGAATTGATCATTTTTTGAAGATTAACTGGGGAATTGTCCTCTTAGCCCCAAGTGCGGACAGCCACAATCGTAGTGTGCAGTGAAATACTGTTAACATTGAATCGTTTCAAAAGTCATTTTCTAAATATCACTCAATTCAATACAATTCAATTCAATTATTCTCAAAGAACATTTTATCTTATAAGTAATTGTAAATTTTTTTCATCATTTTGTGAAGAAAGCAAATAAACAACAGACTAGTGCTCCTTCAACATTCGCGCAACATTACACAAGACATCCAGGTTGCATGATTCAAGACGTCATCGTCATCTCCCATAAAAACTATTGGAACTCTTCTCTGGTGAATTGTGTTTTCGAAAGTTAAATGAAGAATCAACTACTATTGGAAGCTAGAACTGTCTCCGGGCCGTCCGGAACTTAGAACTTGCAAAAGATCTCATGAAGAATGTCCAGACCACCATCAAGAAGTTATTATAGAGCTGAATTACAACAATTAATTTATCACTCCTCGAAGATTTAGCGGGTTATGAAATGCAATCGACAATATTAGTATTGGTTCCATTTCATCTTTGGCAGGAAATTAGGCAGCAACTTCGGAGAGTTATTTCATCAATTGGAACATCCACACCATCATCGAGAACAAAAGATAATTCAGGCAAGTTATAGTTTCCTATCCTAATAGTTAGATCCCTTATCCCTCCCTTCTTTACCTTCTACCTAATCTAGTCACTATTTTATTATCTGAAATTGTTGAATCTTGTTTATGCATTGAAGCATAGCCTTTCAACAACTATCATCCTCATTAACATCACCTAGTTTGAATAATTTATTGTAATTTACGAGCAAATGATACCTCAATTTCTAACTTATGAAATTGATATTTTGGACTTGTACAGCAGTTATTTTATTTTACGTATTTATTTATTTTATCAAATACTAAACAGTAAGTTCATAGTTCTTTTTCTGTGAAGGTTATATCCATGTATTCATATTTGGTTTTATTTGAGACAGAAAAAAGGGACATTTCCTTAAGCATTACCCATCAAGAGGACACAACACTCGGCAAACATGTGGCCTCTTTCTGACATTACAGATATTTCTCTAAGGTGTTTGCTGGATTAATTTATCGTATCTTTCAAAATCGACTCTATTTGAAACGTGGTAGAATCTACAACCTGACCTGAAATACAAATTACATGAGCTTCCGCCGGGTTCTAAGGAGCTAAATAAAGAGTTCTCAAACCTAAATTAAATAACTCGAAAGAACTATGGTGTATTTTCTCATTATTGACTTAATTTGTACCTTCGGAAAACTTCAAAATTACTTTTTTTTATTTGACTAAGATATGATAATATTTTCAATAGACAGTAACATTGAAGATAAAGATATACACATGCGATGCCTCATGTTGATCATTCTCCACTTTTCACTTCTGTTAAGAATTTGTAGATACGAAAGCTCTGCCGTAATGTATGTCGCAGAAGATTCTGGTACGGAAATATCCATTTATCGACGAAAGTAAACAACACTTTTATTTGTACTGCTCATTATGTATATGAAATATTATTTTAGCTTATCTTTATTGTATAAATATTTAGTTATTAGGTTCGTGTACGTTACACACTCACCTTATTTAGCGCACCGGTCATTACAAAATCTATGACTGATTGTGGTTTATAATACGCAAAGTACCAAAACATAACTCTGTCAGCAATGGCTTTTTCCGATGCATGTTTCATCGAAATAATGTTATCATGTCAGGTAAAGCAGACTTAATCTTCAATTTGAAGACAGAGCATAATCCTCGAATGAAGTGTGCAACCATCCGCTTACCCATTAGCTCTACGCGACAATAATTCGTTAAAACTTTGATTTAATTGATCGAAATTAAGTACTGCTTAATGCAGAAATTAGGAAAATTAAATTAATTTCCGTTACGTAATTATTTTATTATTTACAAATTTAAAATAGTAATGACGACGAAGGAAACGTCGCATTGAAAAAGTAAATATATTCACGTTTGGTTTAAGAATTATAGAGAAGATCTTTCATTTGATGTATAAGTAATCGACATTTCTATTACTTCAAAAAAGATATTAGAATTACTAGAAATACAAATTTTGTTTACTTTACTTCTTGTTCTTAACACAGCTTTGGGGATAAGTATTTATATCATAATTTTGAAGAAAATATATGTTTCTTTTTATATTCAGTTTACAAATATGTAATTTTAAAGAGGACTAAACGGCATTTAGCATACCTCATAAACTTAAAGAATACCGTACAATGGTAGTAATTCTGACTTTGATTTTCGAAGATTACATAATTACTACGAGAAATGTTGGTGAATGTATTAAAATATAATATTTGGAACATAAAACTTCTAAAATATTTCGTTGTTCAGAACATGATGTACTGTATCTATCTCCAATTATTTAATGCATACGTGTAGATATCTAGTTTCTAGGTTTGTCGGATAACTATGTGAGTACATATATCAAGTCTAAATTACGGGCAACTAAAATGTCACTGTCTATTTAATGGTCCATTTCTCTACGCTGACCAAGAGAGATCCATATGAGCATAATATCAGAATCAAGGATAGCATTCGTTAACCATCTAAGTCTGAAATTATCAGTAGAATAATACTTCTAATCACTTTTAATATGAATTCCCTCGTTCTTAAGTGGTTAGCATACGCACCTTTTGTGTGGTAACTAAAGTTTAATTTTCGGTGGGAGCTCATGTGATTTGGATTCTCGTTAATCAGTAGCTTCATGTCTCATGTAGCCACACTGCTGAAAGTGGCGTTCATTTAAAATCGAGTCTAATCAATCTTTCAATAGCTTATTATTTTCAAACAGTCGAAGTTTAGACTAGTTCATAAATTAGTCACGAAAAATGATTGATAAAGCATTTTGTTCTACAATAGCAGTACTATTTTAAGTTAAAATTTTTGAAATACTTAGTTTTAATACTATAGAGAGGGCAGCTCTGTCAACATGGTAAATCTCCACATCCATCATCTAAATAGACACCTTGAATACTGTCTATTGTGACAGATTATTTTCATCCGAGAAAAAAATAATTGATTATTATGAAAGAAATGGCGAAGAAGAGAAATTAGTAGTCAATACCTCCTCAACTACACATTCACTAGATGCCCCTTTATGTGAGTACTAACAAATACTCTCTTGTGCAACTGTCAGAAATAGTTCACGTTCTTTTCTTTGTACATTCCATATAGGAATTATTTGAACTGGAAGTGTCACACAAAATTCGTACAACTCTTATATCCATCTCCTGGAAGTACTCCTTTTTTCTTATATTCTAAGTCAAAGGTCTAGAAACGTTGAAACACGTGGTTAATTATTTTAGATAAAAGTTTCAAATATTAAATATCGTGTTTCTAACCTTAAGACATTCAGATATAAAGGGTGTTTCGAAACAACACCAAGAACGTTTGGGAGGTGATGCCGGACACCAAGATAAGACAAAAAGCATAGACCAACCTGAGGGCACAAATGCTTCCTTTCGGAGTTATAGGCTGCCGAAAACATGAAAAAAATGAACTTTAAAGCTCCATAGCTCGGAAACTATGGGACCTACCGTAGTCGGATCAAGACAACATTTAAGAACTAATATGTGCGCAATCCAAAAATAAATGTTTCAGAATTTTAAAGTACTCACGAAACAATTTTTATATAGGGTGTTTAGCTTTGGACATATTATTTGAAATAATCACCAACTACCTCTATAAAATTGTTGTGTGACTATCTTGGGATTTTGAAACTTGGATATTTGGATAGAGCACATACTACTTTTTAAGTGGAGTCTTGACCCAACTACAGTAGGTTCCATACTTTTGGAGCTAGGACCTTTAAAGTTCATTTGTTTTTAAGTTTTCGGTAGCCTATAACTCCGAATGGATGCATTTGTGCACCCTTGTTTGTCTATACTTTTTGTCTTGGTGTCTTGGTGTCAGCAATCATCTCCTAAATGTTGTAGCTGTTATTTTGAAACACCCTGTATATGGATATCTTATTATAATAATGGCAACATACCGCTGTTTTATCTTGCCTGTTTTTATATTTTTGTACAAATATAAGAATATAGTGAAATACATGTTTAATTATTTTAAGTGGAGAATCCAAACACAAAGTTTCATATTACTAACCTTAAGGAATTCCGAGATATGAGTTTTTTTATTACAGTAATTGCAACCCAAATGTCCTGCTTTTTCCCCTGATATCTTTTCGTAGACATATATCACCAAACAAACCTGTAAACATGTATTTAATTATGTTAAATATGAAGTCCAGATAACAAATTGAATTTTTCTAACGTTATGGGATTTTGATACATGACCACCTCACTTTAATATGGCAATTTTATTATATTAATTGCAATCCTTACCCACTTTTCCGTGCTTAACCCACTTTTTTCCTTTCTAGATCAAATATAAAAAAGACGCTGCAAAACGTGTCTATTATTATAAAGTAAGTCCAAAAACAAAATAATGTGTCTCTAATCTTAAAAACACTGGATACTTCTTCTTATGGGTATAAATTTACAAATTAAGTTTTAATATTTTTCGTTGAGAAAACCACCATCTACACAACTTGTGCTTGCTTGTACACCAATACAAGGTATTGTTAATCCACTGCCTAATGAAAGAGCGAGACCCATAAACTTCAATATAATTACAATAGTTTGCAATCGATCTTTACAACTACGTTGCAGATTTAAAATTCAAAATTCATAAGAATGACTTATGTACATAGGTAAAGAATTATAAGCCATTCTTAAAATACTCAACACAAAAATGTATTGTAAAGTGTTTCCACTCGGAAACAACATATTTACAAATAGCATAAGTAATAACATTTTCTCTTAAGTATTTTCTCACATTTATAACATTAGAGGACATTAATAATTTTGCCACTTCTTATTTTCTTTCGATTACTATTTTTTTCTTGTTAAGCCTCTTTTATTTGCATTTTCTATTTTCCTTTAGTTATTTACATATATGATTCTTTTGAATTCACCCTTGTCTCATTAAATAAAATTGTAAGTATTAAAGTGAAGAGTTAAATTACAAAAATCCATGTCGTACATCATTCCCAGAAGTTAATTTGGTTTAAAAATAAACGTAACTAACAATTTCATATTTAAAACAACTAAAGCAATACAAAATGCAGTAATTTAGTGATACAATTGTTCATACCTTAACGAAGCGCCTTTAAAATTTTTAACAATGGTAATAAGTAATAAAAATATGACCTTAAAAAAACATAAAAATTACTTCGATAAATTAATGTAAGTATGCATTATAGTCTTTTACTACCAAAGGCATAAAACGGAAGTTAAAGTGGTAACAATGTTATTAACAAATTAACATAATTGCAGACTAGAACATGCATTAAAAGATCTTAATAAAACAATATCAATATGCAAATATAGTCCACTACTAATGAAGACATAAAAAGATTGAATAGTACAATAGTACTCATTAACATAAGAAGATTGGTGCTCAGAATTTATATGACGTACTTTAATATTTAATATGCATTTTTCTTAATAAAATGAGTGGTCTTCACCATTCTAAATGCTGTACGAACTTATTTCGTAATTATTCCTGTCGAGCCAATTACAATAGATATAATATCAAATTGCTTGCCACATCTACTTGATTTTTCAATATATTATATTTTTTCGACAGCATTGTCGTTCATATTGTCTTCTTTAAACTTTACTGTTACGTAAACTATAAATCTGTTATTTTTATTCTCTATTACTAAGTTGTTTGAGGACTTATCTCGATCAATCATAAATTATAATCCATAATCTGTTTTGAAACCTACGTAGAGACAATGTTTCTCAGGAAGTTTTAGAATAGTGTGATTCCAAGCGGTTCTCCTATTGGCATGAATGATATAGCATTCAATACCTTCAGCCATTGTTTCCAGTTGCATTTTACAAAACATACATTGTTATTAATTGAATGATCAGCTATGGCTAATGGTATTTTGATACCGAAAGTGTTAGTTCTTAATATTAAAGCATCGATAAATCTATTGTCATTAATAAGTTCCTCCTTATACCAAAGAAAAAATACTTAATAGTGAGAGGGTCGAGCCTTTTATCTTTACTTGCTTTAGAACCCTATTGATTAATTCAGCCGAATAATTATTTCAGCCTAACTTTATGTTCTGCAACACATTCAAATTATGTTGTTTTGTATTTCTTATATCTACAGTGTTGTCTTCTGTTTTAAACATTGCTTCTGTACATTAAGTGGATTTGGTCTTATACATTTACTTCAGTTGTTCCAAGAGAAAAGAACTGTGTATATTCGGTATACCAAACTTACCATCTCTCAATCTGGTAGTTAAAGCTCCTTCTTGACTAAGCGGTTAGAGTACACATCTTTGGCGTCAAAGACTCGGGTTCAATTCCCGGCAGGAGCTCGTGTGTTTCGGATTTCACGTTAATCAGTAGGTCTCATCTCAAATAGCCTCGCTGCTGAAAGGAACGTTAAACTCAAAATCAATTGAACTCATTCTGGTTGTCAAGAATTCGTTAACTACAGAAGGACCAAGATATAACCAGGTTTTGATTACTTAAAGATTTCTTGATCCTGTAATTAAAAAGAGTGATAGTGATCAAGTACTCCAAACCAGCCTCTCGAAAAAACATTGTGCAAGTAGCAGAGGTTCTCAAAGATGGATATTTGGATTGCTCACATAGTTCCTCAGTGATGTCTTGACCCAACTAAGATCGGTCCTATAGTAGTGGAACAATGGATCTTTAAAGTTCATTTTTTCACGTTTTTGGCATCCTACAACTACGAAACTATTCACTTCTGATCACAGGTCTATATGAACTTTTATCTTATTTTGGTGTGAGAAATTTATTCCCAAAATAATGTGCCAAAAGTTTTGTAACACCCTGTATAGAGGTTAACCTCCAATCTCCCTCCAATACATTTTCGTAGGAAAGACAATGCCTTTAAGATGCAAAAGCAATATTAGAATGAACCACAAAAAAACTATTATCAGTAAACCAATATTTTAACGATGTCTGATAATACTAAATAATAGGATTATTTAGGATAGTGTTAGGATTAATATACACATTGCTGTGGTCAAAGGAAGTGTAACCTACGTTAAATAAAATAACGTAAGTTGAATAAAATTAAATAAAGCATCTATTTCCTTGGTTAATCTAGTGACTAGACCCCGTGTATTTGTCCCGAGTTCAATTTTTAGTTTAATAACCTTGACATTTGAAGCCATTATGGTGGTTCGCACTCCACTTTAAGCTCAAGATCCAATCTTATATTTCGTCAGTGTTGAGAAGTAATACTAAACACGAACTAACAAGCCAAAGAAAGAGAACCTTTATAAACTTTAGACGTACGACATACAAAAGATGCTTAATTTTAACCCAGGTCATCTTATTTAACATTGGACTACGAAAGTTGTTCATTACAATTTCTGCAAAATAGCGACATCTCTTGACGTTAAAAGAGAGCAAACTTAGCTAGAGACAACTTTTACCCTGACTGCAAACTATTAGCAACCTGAATAATAAACTGAAGAGTCTTGCCTTTGTAATAAGGACAGTTTTCATGATTATATTTCGGGAATATTTTGCTCTCTGCCACTATTGTAATTTCGAAAGCTTTCTTTTCATTATTATTTAATATATTATTCATGTACACTTAGACTAAACATATTTTAAAAAAATGTACTTAGATGCTACCTTAAGTCAGATATTCTGATAACATATGCATACTGCAGAGTACAATTAAAAAAAACTATTCATTTCAATGCAAGGTATAATTTGGCAATGCGTCAGAAAACTAACAGAAGAAGATTTGAAGCATAATCTAAAAATAAGTTAAAATTCTAATGTTTAAAGAGAATAACTATATTTATTATATACATTTACTAAGATGAAAATGAACTACCGAATGTTCAGGAGAAACTCAATGAAATATCCAATTTAATTTATTTAAAAAAAAAATAATATCTTACAAGTTACTGTATTAAAATACTCAGCAAATATTAAGCAAATAATTAAACAAATTATCAATAAGGGAAGCGAGAATATATGTTTAGTTATATGAGATTGTTGGTGTTATCAAATTTCCGAAAAGAAATTAGATTGTTGAATCTAAGAGAGAAATGTTTGTAATTGAACGTAGTACTTGAAATATGTCTATTGAGCTCATTTACTTGAATATGTGTAAATGGTGTTGTAATAAAAAGAGTATTCCAAACATACCTAATAATTAGTATGCGAGAAGTACACTATCTACCAAAAATCACTTGTCAGTCTGCTAGGACATCACCGTAAGGAATGCAGAGCAAACTGCATAACGCCAGTCATTTGTTTCGTTGCAGAATGTATTATCAGTGATTGTGAGTCATGGCAGGAGTCAGTTTGACCGAGGATGGCGCACAGATAAGAAATTAGTGAGTTCGATAGAGGAGTCATCATCGGTTGTCATATTGCGGGTTTGCCAAATCATGTCATTAGTGCCCAATTACGCCATCCAAAATCAACAGTGGGTGATGGAATCCAGAAGTGAAAACGCCACAGTGTCACTAGTGTCCCTAAATGGTCCGGACGACGCAAGATATTGTCGGACAGGGACCGACCGAAGAGTACTGAAACGAGAGGTATCCACCAATCGCCGTCAACTTCATCTGCCATCCACCATGAGTTCCACACTGCCTCGGGCACATCAATTTCACTGAACACAATTAGGACAGAACTACATGCACTTGGTCTCCATGGTAGAGCAGCTGCCAACAAACGACACATCACTCCAATGAACAAAGCCAGGAGAATGGCATGGTGTAAGGCTAATCAAAATTGAACCCTAGCCCAATGTAAACATGTATTATCGAGTGATGAATCACGATACACATGTTTCATGAAGATGGGCGGGTGTTGTGACAACATGGGGAACGCTTTTTACCAGACAGTATTGTGCCACAAGTGAAATTTGGTGATGGTGGTGTAATGGTGTAGGGTGCATTTTGTTGGTTCTGACTAGATCCGCTTCTTGTAGTGCATGGTAACATGACGAGTGCAAATTATCTGGACAGTTTGGACAATTCACTGCTTCACACATTGTGGAAATTCTTTGGAATGGACGCATGTTATTATCAGGAAGATAACGCCCCTTGCTATAAAGCTACCGATGTTATGTCGTGGTATGTGCAAGGACTCAAGTGCCCTGCTCAATCGCCAGATGTGAACCCCGTGGAACATCTGTGGGATGAAATGAAGCGGTGTTTAAGGTTTATACCAACTCGTCAAAATTCACCGCCGCAACTTGATACTGCTTTGCAGGAGGAGTGGGCTGCCACCCCACCTAATACCTGTCAGCAACTGATGGAAAGCCTTCCTCGGAGGATACATGCTGTGATCCAGGACAAAGAAGACCCTACTCAATATTAGGTACGTCACGATTTGCTTCATTCCGAAAGAGTTGTGGGGTAACCAATGACTGTTTGGTAGATAATATATATATATATACAGGTATATATATATATATATTGATTTCGATATGTATGCTATCTAACCACTATTAATTTCAATAGACTGTGTGCGTCAAGATCCATATGTCACACGACACTATTCCCGTATATTCTTCTTGCGCTAATTCCAACATGGAGCTATTCAGTGCAGCTCAAGGCATTATAAAGGTATCATTCTGTATCCAAATGGATACCCAGGCCCTGCACTTGGATACCAAGGCTCAGCAGTTTGGATACCAAGAGCACTTCATAAACCTTCAAATTACTGAAAGAGTACTTGAACAATACAATAGTTGAATTACTGTAACTTTAAAATTACTTCAATATGCTTTGGTTTTGTGGATATATGTATTACCTTGTATTCTGTGGATTCGTATAAAATTAGAGATGCTATGAACACTATCATTTGGCACTTTCATTTTACTCTAATACAAAGTTAATAGACCGACTAAAGAGATAGAAAAGTTGAAGCCGAACTCTAACATGTCCAAATGACGTTTGGTTTATATACCTTTTGAATAGTCTGTGACAAGAAGTAATACAAGAAAACAACTTGCTATTTCGATATTTAAGTCGTATGAAATGGAATTTGTACTTTTCTTTAGATTACAACACTATTTTGGTCCGTTACAATTAAGGGCTCATTATTTCTGATAAAATATTGTGAACAGAACTTTTACACTTTTGGAGCACACTTTGTGTTGCAACGATAGCCAGTTGTGTTTCTGACCTGGCAAACTTCGATCGAAAACGGCGAGGTGTAGAGCAAGAAAGAGCTGCTGATTCGGAGTGTCGACGCTGATGAGTTTTTAGTGAAAATCTCTCACGTCAAATACTTAATGTCTCTGCAAATCTCTCAGAAAATTCTTCAGGTCTGATTTTCTACTGCCTGGTGTTCTTACAGCAAGGGATGCAGTATTAAGGAAACTGAATTTAATGTTAGAGAATCACTTTCCTAGTGGAAAGAAGGACGGCGTAATTAGCAACAACGTGGATGACGATAAAGAGAGGCGACACCGAAATCAACTCACAATATACATGTGACTCGTCAAAACAGAAACTGGTTACTTGTTCGAAGAGAAATAGTGCAGTCTTGCTTAAACTTCCCTGGTGTTCGAGTGAATATAGAAGATGACGGCATTCGCAGCTCCATTCAAACTATGTTGTCCGCATCTTCAGCACAGTCGATGATAAATGTTGCTCGTCCATTAGTAAAAGTAATTTCTTGGTAAAGAAGTACAGATTTTTGGCTCAAATGTATGCGACAGCTGGCCAGGAATTGAAGAAGTACCACTACTGGTGGATAGTGCTGATGCAGGAATGAAATATTCTGTGAGACTGAGAAGACTATTACCAGTCTCCTGTTGAATGTTGCAGAAACTTCTTGCTGCCTTGCTTGCAGTGTCACCTCACAGCATGTCAATTCAACGAGTTGCTTCAAACTATAACCAACTTCGAAGTATTTATCATTTGTCGATGAGAAAACAAGGCATGCGCTAAATGGAACGGGTACTGCAAACTATGAGCCAAGGCTGGCTGTAGCGAAGTTCTTGAAGCGAAAGGACAAACGGGGGAGCAGGCCTGATAGTGGTATCTATAAAAGGAGGGAGTTTGTGAAAAGGTTTTTCAGAGTTGAATAATCTGTTACATTCAAAAATCACTATATTTATATCACATACACCTCTGCAATGTGTTATCAGTCATTGCGCTTTATTTGATGATAGTAGATCATGTATCAATTGCTGTGACAGTAATATAGATGTTAAGACTGCTAGTGATATCAAATCTATGGTAACTATATGAGAAACTTAATCAATTAAATTCTAAACATGTAAGAAACCAAACAATACAGAACATATTCAGATGTAGAGTGTGAAAATGATACCAAGAGTATAACCGTTAACAAATACCCTAAAATGCTTTAATACAGGCAAGGAAGCAAATAGTATTGGACAGGTTAAAATTTGAAGTTTAAAAATAATACTAGAAATTAACCACTAGTTACAAGTGGAATAACGTGCTTTTAAAACAGGAAAGAAACCAAACAATGTGAAACAGATTTAGATTTAAAGTGTAAAAATTATAGCAGAAGTGGAACCACTAACAAAATGGCTTATATGCCATGATTTAAACCATTAATAAGATTTAAACCATAAAGATAAATTTTTCATTGTGATACACTGTTTCTTAAAACTAAAGTGTTGGTAGTAATATTTAGCATTCAATACATACGTATACACATAAAAATGATTTCGTTAGGGAAATTTTAGTCAAGTTCACATATTATTTCCATGTTGAGTAGTTTGTGTATCTTGTGTTGTGTATTTTGTATCCTTTCCATCTGTAACATTCGCATTTCTTTGTCCTTGTCCTGTCTATGTCCAACTTAAAAATCTGGATATAAAAATAAATAAATAATTGAAGGAAAATATCCCATTAGGTTAACACAGTACGGTTTAATCTCTAAGTACAGGCCTGCAGGTGGATCTGAGCGAAAATGTGAAAAAGAAAATTTCCGCTCCTGTATTGATGGCGATGTGTTGAATCGGAAATGAAACGGTCAACAGAACTCTGAAAAATATATCATTTTGTATGCTATTATGCCAAAAGTGTACATTATACAGAAAAAGGCATTTTTAAACATCTCTGTGCGTTTGAATTTTGCTGTGTCAAGGGTCCTTTTGTGCCTGGATACCCAGTAGCAATTTCTTAAAAATGCACTGGAGCAGCTTTACATGCATTCCTAATATCCAACATTTCATCTCAATCCATCTACTCGTTTAAAAAATAACATGACATTTCTAGACACTTTCTAGACATATCCTCGCAATTTGCCCTCACTTATCTCCCACCCTGCATACGCTCTGTTTCTTTTGGTGCTGAATCCGGTGCTAGCAATTGTTTCCAGCAATTAAATTCACCAAATCGGAATGTCCCCTTGTTAGTATGTGCTACTAAATTGTAAGTTCTTATCACGTGAGGAGTAACTCATCCAACATATAATTTCATATCTGTAACGATTTTAATTTTTCTTACATTTCACAGTTTGTAATCAAATTGGAAAATCATTCACTTTTCAGTTACGTGTATGCACAGTACTACACTACTAGCTCGAACGTGCTCACAATAATTTTATATACCTTAATGCGGGCTACTTGGACCCTTAAGGGGCTACTTGGACCCATAGCAAAAACTCGTTTAAAGTCCCATATGCAATGTAATAATAAGTGAGTTCAGAGTTAGATCCGTTAGATGGGATCATAATGCAGGCGTACACACATTGAAACTAGTTCTGTGGTAGGCTACTATTGAGCAGCATCGGTGAGAAAAAGGTCGTTGACGAAAAGAGTGTATTTATTGACCGCCAAAATTTTATGTGTGGACACTATTTGAAAGGAAGTGGAACCAATGCTAAGTAAACACATAAGTAGTTACACATAGGTTAATGAAACTGACATGGTGAACTTTGTCATATACAATAAGATGTGTGCGTTATTGCATTATTTATGAAGTCTGTACACATGACCTGGAAAACATGGATATTTTGTCCCACCACATCTTTTGTTATCTTTATTCCACCCCATCCTTTGTTACCCTTATCAATGATAAATAAAGGTATGTTGTCACGTGTTTCACAAGTAAGAACTTTTCATTATTTCCTTAAGGATACCGGTACAAAATGGTACATCAATATAAAAGATTGCCTGCAGGTCAAAAATATGCTGATTTTCCATAACAGTTTGAAAATTTTTTACCAGCAATTCAGTCGGGCAAAATGTCGCAAAAAGAAACAGAAGCTCACTTCAAGATAAGTCGTTCCACCATAGAATGAAGATTAAAGAACAGGTCAAGGCAGAATCTGGGCCATCTGAAAGTGTTCACTGAAGGAAAAGAATTAGCTTTCGCTAGTCATCTTGATAAAGTTTGTGATTTCGGATTCCTCGTTAATTAACTTGATTTTAGATTTATTGTGAAGGCCTATTTAGCCATGCATAGGAGAACTGTCATTGCTTTCTAAGAAAATCTTCCCAGTCGAGATTGGGTGAAGTTATTTTGGAAACTGCACCTTCAGTCAACGACCAGATTCGCTACTAATATAGATAGGGTTCGTGCAGGTGTAGATTGAAACGTAATCAGGTATTACAGTCATTATATTTGATAGTACCTCTTAACATGTTCTCTTTGTGGTTTGCAGTAAATAAAAAAGTGTTGTTCTTGGAACACCTACGTCCTACTTAGTTTCAGAGCAGATTTCAATGGTTTTCTGTAGGAAAATATGGGGGTGGGTTCAAGTAGTTCGAACGCGAGTCTTACTAGGACCCATTTTTTTTTTTTTTTTTTTTACAATAATAGCCTGTTCTTTGTTTTCAATATATGTAACTAAAACTGTCCTCGATATGTACAATAAAGCTTGTAGTTCCACTTAATACGTGTTATGACAATAACTTTTGAGTTTTCGTGGATGAAAACAGGCCGAAAGAACGAATTTATTGGAAAATTGGGTCCAAGAAGCCCGCATCTACGGTACCTAAATTATTTAAAGAAACTTCAAAAATGTACATTATTTGTTGAGCAAATTTCTATAAAGTGGTTTGAAACTAAACATGAAAGAGCATGTAATTTTCGAATACGACCAATTTATTATAATATTACACACATTTTTAAGAGACGTACTTATATTACCCCTATTTTGTACTAAAGCTTGATAAAAGACAGTAAAGAAACGATATTTTGGTGACAATTTTTTCCATTTTCCAACGACTGGCAGTCATGCGATTATAAATATTAATGTATTATTCGCAAACCTTCATTTCAAACATATTTCGAAACAGTTTCAAATATCTGCAATACTTGTATTTTCTCTACTTGTAATCTTACTTGATGATAGTTTAAGCTTTCTCTAATAACATGGGCATTAAAATAAAGCATTCATCATTGAATTGCATTTTTTATGGAAGTGGCTAATCTGCTTACATATCATTGTTCAAATATTTTATGTATAAATTGTTTTATTATTTAGCAGGACAAAAAATCTCATTATTTTCGAAGGATAGATAGTTATATTTGTAAAAGTAAGGACAAAAATTTTTATTCAAATTAAACATGTTTGGCACAAAATATTCCTTCCAGCGTTTTCATTGAACATGTTCTGTTTACTTATATTGTTAGTAATAATAAGAATGTGAAACAAAATCTGTTTGTAATTTAACATGTATTAATATAATTTTTCCTAGTATTCACCCGAAAGCTGTGTACAACATAAGTAAAAATTTATTAGTGTAGAATTAACGTTTGATATGTTGTGCCGTATGTACAATAATACAGTGATTCACCTAAAATCATAGATTAAAATCACCAACGTATGAAAGATACAGCAGAGATAACACAGAGACAATTCTAGCAAATTTTAGGAATACAGATTACATATCACATTTATAATGTTAAGTAAATGATATATTAAATTTAATTTTATTATTAATTTCCTGTATTTCAATAACATTAAAACAATAAAACAATTTATTTTTAATTATTATAAAATATTTGCTTTTCACATTATCGGTCTCGTTGATTAAAACAATTAAATCAAGTGATACCAATTTATGAGCAGGGCTATATCGATTTTGTTCTTAATTCTTCATATTCAAGTTATAATTTGTATATAGAAACTTAATTTCAATCGTTAATGACTATACAGAAAGGGATTAAATAGTTTAATGAAAACGAAAGCAATTAGCAATATTTCTAGCACGAATAACCTGCACACAACTAGTAAATAAAGAACACAACTAAATTAGAGAAAAACCATTGTAGTGAATGTGTAGGAATGGAAATAATATATACCGAATAAAGTATCATAGGCTTAAACGTATAACTCATAAAATTATACACTTAAAACATCAAATTCATTTTACATGTTTAAAAAAAATAGTGGAGATATTTAATACAGAAACTGATACCAAACAAATGAAGTCACGAGTTGAGTACAATATGTTACATATCCAAGAAGAATGCACCACATATACCGCTAGAATATGATTTAATAACACGTCAATAGGAAACCGTAATGCTTATTTAGTGATTAACCGTATAAAGTGGAGCTTGCATTTGATGTTCAGAGAAAAAAATGAACCGTTTGTTTACACTAAATCGTTGCGTGAAGATATACTTCACTCAATTTACACACGAATGGAGCTCAGTATATACGGATGCTCCTGTTTACATGTGCTAGTGTGTGAGTTGATTCACAATATAGCGACAATTCACTGTTATTGCATTGTTCCTCTTCATAATTTGGTCCACTCATTAGTCATTTATACGGCGTTGGTTAAACGGAACTCTACTGTGATGTCAAAATGGCCGAATAAAGCATAATCCCCCTCATGTACCGTATTAACATGTTAAAAAAATAAAAGGTCAAAATAGGTATTTTTACCCTCTGCCAAGCGGAAAAAAATAAAACGCTAAGCAATTTAGTAGCAATGAGAATATATTACAAATGTATGCTTAAAACACTCATTCCAAAACATAACAACACGACTTTAAAATAAACATTCTGCTTGTCTTTTTATGTCCTCACTTTTTCATCTCCCCTATGCAAAGTATGGATGAAACAATATTAGTTTATATGTTCTAGATTAATGGAGTATTTAATAAGATAAATTACCGAAAATAATAATATATGATTAATCTTAAAGAAACGATCGTATGGTATTATCTCTCCAATAACAAAGATTAACGTTCATGCTTAACATTTTGAAGGTGATTATGAGTAAAAAAGCACAAGTGTAGGCTACAAGAAATCAGTATTTGGTTCATATATGAGTTAATATACATTGATAATACGTAACACAACAACATTTCTTCACAGGATATTCTGCAGATCATTTAAGAAATGTTATTAGATTAGTCAAATATATAAAATTCAGAACATAGGGTATTATGCTGAAAGGACTTTTTGACGTCGTCATACGTTTTCTGGAATATTATCTATTATACGTAATTTTCCTGGTTAAACTACTTTTGCAATGCGTAAGTGATAAACTTGAAGAAAGTAATTAGTTAATTAGTTTGAATATAAATTTTACTTGAACTATTTGCATAAATGAAAGAATATCAACGTTTACGTTAGTTATAACTAACTAGGGATATACTAGAGCCCAAACTCTCACAAGGTGGGGGTAATGTATATATTTCCTGAAAGCCTGGGTCAAGGTAAGATCAAAAGCGGTTATCAAAATTGGGGAGATCTCATGCACTCCACTTGGGGGCAGCACTTTACTCATTTTTATTAAAGTCTTTAAGCGTGTCTATATATTCCGTTGCAACCCCGAAAAATCTGAAACGGTGAGACAAATATGAAAACAGAAAAAACATGTATTTCATCATTTCAAAAGTACAACGTATCAAAGTAAAATAAATTGTCCCAGGGTCCAACGTAGGGTCCCAGACGGGGTCCAACTCAAAATTTTTAAATCAAAAGGGGGCCAACTTGCATATAGTTTGAAAGTTTGTATAAAATGGAAGAAGATAAATCAAGTCTCAACTTTCTACGATAAGCCTGTGCAAAATAGTGCCGGGTCAAAATATCAACACAATCTTCATTACAAAGTCTATGGCTACTCGTATTAATCTGAAACTCTGGAATAGGTGTAAAAACAAAAACAAGGATATGTTATTACTTCAAAAGTATAATGATTCAAAGTAAAAAATGTTTCAGGTTCCCTCACAGGGTCCCAGAT
The DNA here is from genome assembly GCF_964235325.1 of Thermobia domestica. Classification (NCBI taxonomy): domain Eukaryota; kingdom Metazoa; phylum Arthropoda; class Insecta; order Zygentoma; family Lepismatidae; genus Thermobia; species Thermobia domestica. The sequence goes on along the minus strand of NC_137461.1, from coordinate 216,205,661 downwards.
GGGGTCCAACTCAAAATGTTAAAATGGGAAAAGTGTTCAAGTGAAGTATCGTATGAAAACTGATGTGAAGTGAAAGATGAAACAAGTCTTGACTCTTGATGATAAGCCCGTGCAAAATGGCGGTGGGTCAAAATGTCAACACAAGCGTGTTTAAACATTCTACGTTTTATGTACGTTTGTATGTTTGTTTGTTTTACACCTGTCTCACCGTTTCAGATTAATAGGAGTGGGCATAGACTTTCAATGAAGATTGTGTTGATATTTTGACCCACCGCTATTTTGCACAAGCTTATCGTAGAGAGTTGAGACTTAATTTATCTTCTTTCATTTACCAACAACTTTCATACGATATGGAAGTTGACCCCCTTTCCATTTAAAAAAATGAGTTAGACCCCGACTGGGACCCTGCGGGGGACCCTGGGACAATTTATTTTACTTTGATAGGATGTAGTTTTGAAATGATGAAATACGTGTTTCTCTGTTTTCATATCTGCCTCACCTTTTCGGAATTTTCGGAGTTGCAACGGTCTTTATAGACACGCTTAAAGTTTTTAATAAAAATGAGTAAAGTGCTGTCTCCAAGCAAAATGCATGAGACCTCCCCAGTTTTGGTAACTGGTTTTGATCTTACCTTGACCCAAGCTTTCACGAAATATATACATTACCCCCACTTTGTGGGTTCAGGTTAAAGTACATCCCGGGTAAATTTATTTATTTATTTATTTATTTTGTATAATGACATGATAGCGGCTACAAAAGTAAGAATTAAATTTGGAGAAATATTTTACATTCCTTGGAATAATCTGTAGGCTTATTCTTATGACAGAATTAATATATCAAATATAATGATAGAAATTCGCAAACCCTCAACAGCATATATAGGGTGACGGAGAAAAGAAAGAAACCGCAAGGTTTTAATATATGATTTGAAGGAATTCGGTAACAAATGTTTTAACGGTCAAATGTGCGTTGAACGATACATTATTTGTTAGGAATAACACTAGTCATTTATATCGTAATTATAATATCTGGGAGGTATGTTTCATATATATATATATATATATATATATATATATATATATATATATATACAGGATGTTTCTAAACAACACCGAAAACGTTCGGGAGGGGATTCCTCACACCAAGATAAGACAAAAAAAAATAGACACCTTGCGTGCACAAATGCTTCCTTTCAGAGTTTAGGCTGCCAAAAACATGAAAAAAAATAACTTTGAAAGTCCACAGCTAAAAAACTATGGGAACTAGCGTAGCCTGTTCAAGACTTCAGTTAGGAACTAGTATGTGCCCTATCCTAATATCCATATTTCAGAATCCCATGGTACTTCCGCAACAATTTTTGTAGAGGCTGTTTGGCTGCGTGCATATAATTGAAGTACTTACCAACTACCTTTATAACGATTGTTGTAGAGGTATCGCAGAATTCTGAAACATGGATATTTGGATAGGGTACATACAAGTTATTAAGTAAAGTCTTGAACCGACTTTAGGTCCCATAGTTTTGGAGCTATGGATCTTTAAAGTTCATTTTTACATGTTTTTGGCAGCTTATAACTCCGAAATGAAGCATTTTTGCACCCAGGTTGGTCTATACTTTTCGTCTTATCTTGGTGTCAGGAATCATCTCCCAAACATTGTCGGTGTTGTTTTAAAACACCCTATATATATATATATATATATATATATATATATATTCACAAACAATGATGGAATTGCGTAATTGATGACGTTAATGACATTAAAGGACGTAACGAATGTAGTTGAATGCAGTTGAAGTAATTTTTAATTATCGTTTCTGTTCGCTATACTAATTGCTTAACAGGTTCACTCTTCGAATTAACAGTAGCTCCTGCTACTAAGGAAACAGTTCTCACAGTAAGAATGTTATTCTGTATTAAGCAATTACATTGGTTAATGATTAGAAAGATATTATGGTGTGAGATATATTTGGAAAAGAAAACATCGGTGTCCTTTTTATAGCACGAAGATAAACCTTTCAATTTGGAGTTATTTTTGCAAAATGGAGCTGAATAGAATCTGAAAAAAAATCAGGACCAATTGGAGAATTAAGCTCTTTGCGTACAAACGTAGTGGGTTCAACGTGAAATTACACTTCGCAAGTGTGAGTTGTCATAAGGAATGTCTGATGTTTATTAATGTTTAAAATATTTTTCTGGACCTCTTAACACTATAGGCAAGACAATCCTCGAACTTTAAGAAGAGATTAAGCTGTTAAAGAAACAGTTGAACAAGAGTGATATCAGCATGGTACATATCTTTGGCAATTTTAAACACCTGTGTAAAAATTCATTGAAGTCGTGTCGTCCATAACCGCACAAGTCCAGTTCAAGAGATATTGCGAAACTCAATAAAAACTGAATATTGGTGGGAAATGTGAACTTTAAAAATCGGCTGTTTTTCATACTTAGTAATATTTGTTATTCAGCAAAGTGTAGTGTGAGAAAAGTCTCATTTCCAAATTAACAATTCCAAAAATTATTGTTTTCATTGAATTTCTCAATATCTATTCAGCTGAACTTGTGCAGTTTTGGAAATCACAGAAACTATAGACATAATGGCACTACAGGAAATAAACGTTGAGTTTCTTGAGAATCCATAGGATCATACGCACGTGTGTTATTAAATAAAAGTAATGCAGTTAGATATGATTTCCTATAGCCTTTTACTACAATATAAACCAGAAAACAAGCAACAAATTAATAATAACTTATATGTTCAAATATCTTCAAGTCTTATTCAGAGCATTTTTTTAATTTACACTGATTTCTTCAAATAAAGAAGATTGTATTTTCATAGATTGAACGAAGGATAAAATATTGGCAATACAATTTTGTCATATCATTAAGGGCAAGCCAATTAATTCAGTACAATACTGTAATAATAATAATAATAATAATATTATTATTATTATTATTATTATTAATAATAATAATAATAGTGCCTAATAGCAGATTTCGCAATTGTATTTAAAATAAATAAAATAAGAAGAAACTCGTTCAAAATTTCTTAATATTTTACTGGCCGGAAAATGTTAATTACGGTAAAATTATGAGTGTTAGTTAGAAGAAAATATGTTAGTTTATGTTTAGTGATAGTCTTTCACTGGGTAGTTGTATTAGCTAATTGTAGAAGTATTGTAAAATGGCCCATTGTACATTGTACACTTAACCCTTTCACAGAGGAAGTCGTGAGCTCCCTCGTGGCTAAGCGGTTAGCGTACGCGCCTTTGGCGTGGGAGACCCGGGTTCGATTCCCGGCGGGAGCTCATGTGGTTCGGATTCCACGTTAATCAGTAGGTCCACGTCTCATATAGCCTCGCTGCTGAAAGGGACGCTAAACTAAAATCAACTCAACTCAACAGAGGAAGTCGACTTTTGTCGACAGAAACAAAATTTCCTTAACATGCGAATGTCGACTATAGTCAACGTGTTAAAATTTGTTTGTCCGTATCTTGGCTTTGTCGAGAGTAGTCGCCAAAGTTGTACCGTTCATTTTTGTTTGTGTTCTATTGTTTTCGATAAACAATAGAAATCACACAGAAAACCTTTGGCGACTACAATCGACAAAACCAAGATACAGACAAATTTTAACACGTCGACTATAATTGACATTCGCAGGTTAGGGATTTTTTTTTCCGTCGCCTTCCACAGTGAAAGGGTTAATAATGCATTTGAAGACAAGTAACTAGGATTTACTTACATTGTGTCTCTGTGAAGAATATATAATGGAACTCAATATACAAATATGAAAGGATTTGATCGAATAGACCTTCATTGATTCTTAAATAGATATCAAAGAATTAAAACTATTAAATATTAGTGATTTCGTCAGTTATACAGTATGCACATTTTGAGAATAGGGATGGGTTGGAAGCAAAACTGCAACAAAAGAAGAGAATAGAAGAAATGCATTTATGCGGAAGAAAAGTGTTATATTTCAACAATATAGGGACGAAAAGGTAAAATAAAGAAGTATGGTAATGCACAACCTAAAGAAAAGAGCTGCTTAAAGAGTAAGAACACTCCAGATATGCTTCAGTATAAATGGTTACTAAATCATAGACACGTTTGAAGAAAATGCAGCTTAAATGATTATGCGGCCTGGGGAATACTCTTAGCTTGCAGAATAGCTCCCATTCATCATTTAAATAAGGAAGACGATTTTTAGGGGCATTGTAATTTTCTGACAAGCTTTGGTGATAAGTATCTTGTTCCAGATTCGATTCTCTGTGGGAGTGCTTGTGGTTTGGGTCACAGGTGATTCCATGTCTCATGTAGTTTTGCTGCTGAATGGACGCCAAACTCCAATCCAATGGAAATCGTCTTTTATATTCGGCGAATCCTCTTACTCAAGTTTCTAGGTTCTCAATTATTTCCCATAGATATTGTTTCAACATGAGTTTGTAGGCCGCTATTATTTATGTCAAAATCTTCGTGATGAACGTAGCATACTAGCCACCTTGGATATACTTGAACCAAGTAATTGTCCAACTGCGGTTTAGCTTCTTTGGAACTTAATTGGCTTCGTTTTAGCAACATCGTAATCTGACTGGGTATGTCAATTTTGGTATGAATTGTCGAACACACGGAGATTATTTAGATAATTACTGATACTGCGGAGTTAAAATATACGTCACGAAAAACCTCCGTATCATCCTGTCTTACTTATTACATGTGATCGCTTAACACAGCTAACAACTGATATGTGTCCAATACGGACCTTTAATGCTATCAGGTTACACATTTTGTGTGTTTCAAAGCACAACAGGGTATATTGTTTTGATAACTATAAATATCCATGAGAATGCAAACTAAATCAAATACGAATGCAAGAAGTAATGTAAATTAGGAGATTTACCAGAAGAATACTAATTTTGAAAGACGGAAAGTACAGTTGAAGCAAACAAATGTGCAGAAAAGCGTGTTAATTGATTTTATATTGAAAAGATATGTTGGGGCACTCAGAGCACGAAGTACTCAAGAGCAATTGTCAAAGTTATGATAAAGTTTATACAGTACGCTTAAATGCATTGAGAAGATAGCAGTTCTTTTTTTAAAAATAAAAATATACCACTTATTTACAATATTTGGTCATCTACCTATTGAGCTCTGAAAGGAGCATAAAATAAAATTCTTAAAAATGAAAATGTTCAAAATTACCAAAAATATTATTAATTCCGACGAGCACTCAATGTGTCACGTTTTATTACGAGGTGAATGCATGCTATGTTTTGATAAAGCAACTGATCCTCATTCTCACTAATTTAAAACCTAAAACTATAGAAGCAAACCTCTTAACTCCGACAAACACTCACTACGTTCTACAAAAATATGAGTGTGTTTAATAATATACAGGGAAGTATGTTATGACAAATTGGGGAAAATGTACAGCCTTATTTCCTCATTTCAACTACAACAATCGAGACATTTGGAAATTATTACCCAAAAATATCCATAAAACTATATTTTTTTGGAAAGTTACAACTTTTATTTAAAGTTTCTGGGAAGGTGAGTTAAGTTATTCCTATTTGATTAAATTCAACCACAAGAGATAGTATGTGAAACCCTATGTAAACAAAAATTAAATTTTGTAAAAATAGAAGAATATTTACAATAGTTAGCATAATATATACACATATTCTTAAACTGTGAAAGGATCTCTCACTCTATATTAATTTTCATTTTAAATCCAAGTGGTGGAAATGATTGTGATTGAATAGTCTTATATTTTACTAATAATTGTAGGTTATAATTTATGTAGTTCGTATGTGGTAGTTGCGTCACTGTTCGGAGTATGTTAGCATTGTTATGAGTGGGTGTGTCACTGTTAAGAGAAGATGATGGGTATTATTTATATGTACAGTAAATAAACAAGTAAACAATGTGGTTTAGCTGAACAAAAATCTATGCATAGAGTAGCAGCAATAAACGAAATATCATTTAGCGCTATAAAAGTCCACTTTTCTCGGTTTTCTCGAAACCTTCGAGTGCGAATTTACTCTTGAGATTATTACTGTTTTCAGTTTGATGCTTTTAACATTGATATACACATAGAAAGTCGGCTGCGCAAGTTCAAATCTAACAGTAGGCGTTGAACTACGTGTTCAAACACACTCAAGATTTTACCACTGTTATAATCTGCTGTAATGTCCTGTTCTCTGGTGCTGGCTTCACTGTCCTTTCCCCAACCTTGGAAGACAGTAACTACAGTAATCTGAGAGCTAAACTCTGACGTGTTCACCATGCGTCCGCATTCAACCCATAATAATCACACGGCAGGTATAGTGAGATTCCTGTCATGGTCTTGCGAATGGGTCTGCTGTGTAAGTTCAATCACTTCGTTCAAAAAGTAGTGTGTGGTCATTTTTAAGCATTTTAGAGTATGTCCTTTTATGGACAAAGTTATAGTAAAGTGAAATTACATTTTTAGAGTCGATAGTATGTTATGCCAATATTTATTAACAATTATGACACTATGTACTGTACTGTGTACTTATTGTGTCATAATGAAATGTTTGATAAAGGTATACTTCTGTGTCCATTTCTGTTCATATCTGGCGTTGTTATATTATAGCATTAATGAAATTTTGGAAGGGAAACATCTTTACCTACACTTTATCAAAAGATTCAGCTATATCGTCTTTTGAGCTAAATACGTTCTGTCAATTGGTAGATATCTCATGTTTACCTATTTATTTATACTTATAATATTGTGGAATGTAAAACTACGTAAATGTAACACATGCAGGTAGAATCAGGTATCAATGGAATTGAACTTTGTATTATATATCATATTCTACTTTTAATTACTTATTCCTTGTTTCTCTGAGTTCGTAACGGCTTCGTGTTACATTCATAATTAACAAATTACTAAGAGAAAATAACATAATAACTTTTACCTCTCCCGCTGAAGAGAAACTCTTTTTTTATTCTTATCTAACAACAGGAGATGGGATAATTGCGAAAAAAAGGAAACAGTATTAGTTAAAAAACAGGATCTGAGACTAAACAGGTATAATCTCACGTTAGTATTCTAATTAATTTAATTACACTAATAGAGCAACTGCAATTCCACTTAAACTTCCTGCGTGTTCGACTTAATAAGCGTTTCGAGAGCAGAATAGGTTCGGCTTGCCTAGTTCCGCCATACGCATTGAATTAAGAAATATAGCTCTTGGGAGCACAACGTTACATAAAAGAGAATATATATTTCACATTTTGAAAGAGAATTTTTTAGTGTACATATTATGTTTTTCTTTTAGAAAGCAATAATTAAAATAAAATCAGGTTTCTGTTCTTCTGAAGAGGATATCTCGATATACTTTGTTATTAGTTACATGAATACTCCTAACATTATCAATATATTTGATTCTTTTTCTTTTTTTCTTTCCTTCTTTGTTGCTCATTCTAGCTTTCAACTAATACACAACTTTAATAAAAACCGAAACCTGACTAATTAAAATATTTGTAATTACTGTGTCTTTGTTAAACTTATAGCAATATATGATTGTCTTCATTGCTACCATATAAAATCAGATGATGATAATAAAATAGTATTGACATTGTAACTTACACTGGTAATAATAATAATCTTCTTTAGTCAGAGTTTAATTTTATTCAAATTATATTCAGTATTTATTTTTCATTTAAATTGAAAAATACTTCTAATATTTAATTCGTGTATAGCAATTTTACAAATACAAGATATCCACGTTATGTGTTTATCAATAACAATTAACCCAAACAAACTGATCTGATTGGTTACTGGTTTCACTAATGTTTATGTTATCTCAAAATATGTAACATGTAAATGAAAATTCATATTAAAAACAACGCGAAAGAGAACTTTCTCGAAAAAGAGAAGGAAAACATTATTACGGAATCATAATGTTTGTGCAAATATTGAACAAAGATACTATTTGATTGAGATTAATTCTCCATAATGTGCAGGAAAACAAAATAATACATTATAAATTAACGGAAAGTACATTTACTGTAAAATTGTAAACAATGAGGACTTTTCTAGTTGTAAGCCAAGATTCTCGAATTTTAGTAAAATATGTAAGTTACTAAAACCTATTAAGAACTGTGACTGGGTACAGGTAATTTTATTTAAGTAATGTGTAGTCAGCAATCCAAACTCCAACACAGCCACACATGGATTAGTAGAGTTTGCTTGGTCTATCATCAATAGCTCTCAAAATGCTGCTATTATAAGTAACATTTAGTGTACACGCCGAAATTAACGCAGAAAAAATTATCATTAGGGCTATATGGAAATACATATTTCTGAAATTATTGAATCTCAGTCAAATATTTCTTGGATATTAATAGATCAAATATCTATGAGCAAAATTCTGATCAGAAAATTTAATAAAGTATTAAGTTCTACTGTCAAGAATTAAAATATGATCATAATTAATTAACTTATGTGTGTGATTTTCCATCTGCTGAGAAACGAGCTCGGCAGCACAACACGGTGATGAACTAATGTTACGCGACTAACGTTACATCTCTGTATGTTTCCAGCAAAGAAGCTTGGGAACAAAGAAATTCAGGAGGCAGTGCGATGTTCAAAAGGAACGTATGAATTTGCACCTTGAATGACACAACTACGAGGATTTTTTTGTTTACGAATTCTAATGAAGACATTCTGAATAACAAGTCGCAATGAACATTAGCAGTGCATTTAGACCACGAACGGTGATAAACGCACCAATCACTATTGATTTACCAAATTTTTTTCCGCTGACACCACTCTGCAATATGAACCTTGTGTATGGACTATTATAATGTTCGGATAAGCTCCTCAAAAATCACTTGGAAAGTGTGATTCCCGAAAGCGTTCCTACTATTTCAAATGCGCAGGTGTACACTGTGTCACTGTCATTCTGCGGATTAAAAAAAAAAACAGTAAGATGAAAACTTAGACTCAAGGTTACCATATGGGATGACACCATCCAACCAGAATTGCATTCTGGAGGAGTGCAAATCTCTGAGTTACGGGTAACTCGAAACTTCCTGGTTCTGCAGTTACTGTATAATATTGTACTTTTTTACTGCAGAAATATTTCAAACTTCAAGCTCCAAGGATTGCATTTGTCACTTCCACAATCACATTTCCATATATGATGGTAAGGCTATAATGTGGAAGTAAAGTATGCCCCATGGCAAACACATTATCTCGGTATCTTACTAAATGTAAGAATTCATTTGAACATATTTATTTTCATCAAATACAGATCAAACTTGTGTGGACCAGGAATCAGATTCTTTGAAACGTTAAATAAACTAAGACCACACCGAAAATAACTGAAGCCATGACTTCCATAACCGCAGAAGTCCAGCTGAAGATATATTGAGAAACTACATAATAATTGAATATTTGTTGGAACTGTGAACTTGGAAATCAGACTTTTTCATACTTACACTTTGCTGAATAACAAATGTCACTAAGCATAAAAAGAAAATCTGATTTCCAATTTCACATTTTCAACAAATATTCAGTTTCTATTTAGTTTCTCAATACCTCTTCAGTTCGAGTTGTGCGGTTATAGGAATCAGTGCTCCAATTACTTAACTAATAAATGCTGAATTTATAGTAATTACTATTTGCAGCAGTATGATCCAATAAGTAACATATCTAAATGTGAAAGAATACGAGTACGGCAAACAAAAGCGATGTACACACAAATATGTAATCTTATCATTTATATTATGTAATTAAGTAATAAAATCATGGGTTTCCAATTACTAAAGCAGTCACGTCTCGTAAGGAGTGGGTTAAATTCGATTCCAAATCATGTGAGCTTCTTCAGTATAACTTCGTGAACTAGGATTTTCTCGCGACCTGTGAGACTCCTCCCGCTTCTCAACAATGAATATTTATTATGCTTATATTTAATACTGAAGAATATAGCCAGGTGTTATCCAACCAAATGTCTCATTGCATTTGGTAGTTAAAGACATAACTACGAAAAGATATCTCAATAAATTACAAGATTTTGCTTTAAGGAAAACTTTACTCGCTAGTAATGTTGTTTGTTTCAAATACATCACTATGTACTTCATTAGAAAGTGTTTTCATAATGTCTTAGTAACATATATATATATATATATATATATATATATATATATATATATATATATATATATATATAAATTATAGATGAATTTCCCAACACCAATCAATATTTATGCATATTTCATTTCAAGGTTGGATATGTTCACAATCTATTTATAGTGTGTTCACCGAACCATTGGAAAATGGAAATTGTACTTTTAATTACATTCAAATTAGCCAACGTAGATAATTTAGTAGATCTGTATTGGAATGAACATTGGACGGACGAAAACGAATTAAATGCACTAAATATTTATTGCACAGCGAGAGGACGGCAGATTAATAATTCATTCCATAATTTTGTGCAGTTTTACAATCACTGAATTGTCAAAAACATATGTCGTTGTATTGCAGTGTATACACTTATTATATCTTATTTTAAACAGTTAGCTCCGAGGAGGATTACTATAAGATAACTAGCTTACATGTGGTATGGACCTTTTTATTTTATACTACACTATGTGAATTTGTGTTATACAAACTGTGCCCTTAAGTTATTTTATTTCTTTTCACTCATATATATATATATATATATATATATATATATATATATATATATATATATATATATATTACTCTTTACTTTCACCTATGCTTTCTTCGTTTATATTTCAATTTGTCATCCGATCGTACTGGGCAAAAATGAAATTATATGTAAAATACAGTACGTTTATTTAAGAACTAAGTTCTTAAAGGTAGAAAAATATATTCTTTCATTGCTGTATATAGTGTTCCTTTTCTGTGGTTCCGAAATGAAGTTAGTCCACAAAGTATGCACTTGTGGTTCCCTTAGATAAGGAGATTAAACCAGAAAGGCAAAAAATAAAACTCAAGTGATTTTTTTTTCACACTCTCTGGTTTATAATCTCAGATATAAATTCTACAAATAGTTCGTGTACAATTAAATAAGTAAAAGAACATATATATTATAAAAGCTTATATAGATGAAATATAATATTATATATCTTAATAGTATTCAATTATTAAATTAATTAGGATGTATTCTCTTCTCTTAATGACAATATAAATTAAGGGAACTTTAGATAATATCATTTTTTAAAAAAGAATCATATTGGTATATGAATTGAAACTAAGACAATGGTAAATTGCTTCCAAACGGGATATAGTGCAGAAAAAGCATTCTAACAAGTACAAAAGTCCCCCATCTTGAAAATAGTTTGAGAAATGCTACATTATTGCAAACATTCCTGAAGAGTTTACATAAAATTAATATACATTATTGAATATTCCCATGAGCTTTGAATCTGTCAATCAATAGTTACAATAATGAATATTGTTCGAAATTTTACATAAACTTGCAGGCTCATTGATCTCTTTCTTTTCAAATTACTAAATAAAAAAATAATCCTCTACACGGTTATCCACTTCAAAAGGCTACAAAACTATTTATGTTGTGGGGATGTCGTTTCAGTATTATGTCAATATATTACAACTACCCTTTATGTCATTGTCACTGTCAACGCTGGTAGATTTTCAACGGAGTTTTATTTAACGACTACCTTACTTCTCATATATACTATATACAGAGTGTTTCAAAACAACACCGACGACGTTTGAGAGGTGATTGATAACACCACCATAAGACGAAAAGTATGTACCAACTTGGATGCACAAATACTTCGTTTCGGAGTTATAGGCTGCCGAAAACATGAAAAAATGAACTTTAAAGGTCCATAGCTCCACTACTACTGGTCCTACCGTAGTCGGGTCTTTTATTTAGGAACTAGTATGTTCTCTATCCAAGTGTCCATGTATCAGAAACCTGCGGCACTTCTGCAATAATTTTTATAGAGGTAGTTGGTAAGTACTTCAAATTATATGCCCATTGCCAAACTGCCTTTACAATATTTGTTGAGTAAGTACCTTAGGATTCTGAAACATTTTTTTTTTTTTTTTTGGATAGCGCACATCTCAGTTCCTAAGTGACGTTTTGACCCGACTGTGGTAGGTCCCATAGTGTTGGAGCTATGGACATTTAAAGTTCATTTTTTCATGTTTTCGGCAGCTTATAACTCCGAAAGGAGGCATTTGTGAACCCTAGTCGGTCTAAACTTTTCGTCTGATCTTGATGTGAAGAATCACTTCCGAAGCGCTGTCGGTGTTGTTTTAAAAAGCTCTTGAGTCAAAGTATAATCACTAAAATCTTTTGCTACTTATCATGTTATTACCACCGTGATACAATCTCGAAATACTCTCGGACAACTAACACCGAGATTCCTTAACTGTGGGTTGCGAACCTTTTCTGATACCTGAGTGTAGCGACATCAAATTAAACCTTTATTTAACTGCATTGTGAGGAATAGTAATATAATAATCATGTAATTCAATGTAAGGTAACATTCGTTTAGTTATTAATAAAGCTAGCTTTGTTAGTCCTTGTATTGTAAGCACTAATTTGAGAACGTAACAAATTTTATATTGGAAAATTAATAGATCAAGTACACGAGAATAGTTTCTTACCTTCTATTAAAGGAATGAAAAAGGATTTCAGCAAACTGCAGATTATGTCAGAGATCGTCTAAATTAGAAAACTCATTAACCAATGCTCTAACATATTGCTTCACAAATGAAAAATCAAATATACATCACTAACTAAAATATTGTGTATGCCTTTTAACTCTCCTCTGGAACACATCCCTTGTTAATATATCCTTTGTAATTACTGTTAAATTATTCTGTTTTGAAAAAGACTATACCGTTGGATGACTTTTCGAATTCACAATTCTTGAGGATTGTTTTAAGAATATTTTTGTTATAAACATGTAGCTTGAAGATTAATCGTTATCGCAACAATCTTTTAAAAAATATTCAACACTTTAATATCAAGAGCCAATTTAAGTTCTTTGAGAAACTTCATTAAAATAATATGTAATATTTACTTGAGTGTGCATTACGTGATTTTAAACTTTTTAATGCAATAACATTACTAGTCGTAATACATGATGACAATTAAGCTTTATCAAATAACTTCTGATTGTTAATAAAAAGTTGTAGTATAAACCTTGCTAGAACGTTTTCCTAATAGCCAATATACTGTAATAATTTACATACTTTTACCTATAAAGAATTGAATATAAACTGTTCAGAAACATGAAAGGATATCAATGAGCTTCAATAAATTAAAGAAGAGCGAGAGATATACTTATAAGTAACTTTAACTTCAGTGTTTGCAATATACTAACCTTAAAAGCTACAAGCTGTTTTATACATCATTTTCCACATACTGAGATCTCAGGTAAGATGTAATAGTTCAATTGTATTAATACAGGTCTTAAGTGTTTCCTCTTAGTAGCTTAAAACAGTCTTAGAATAACGAAAGTATGACTACGAAATCTATTGCAATGCTCTTGGAAGTCGTATCAAATCGATAGCATAACAGCAGTGACTTGTAATGTGGTCTGGTAATTCGAGATTTGTGGTATTGGGAAATCAGACAGTAAGGAGCGAGAGGGTCTCTTCTACGCGAAGATATGTTGTAAGTCGTTATTTGCAATTTCCAACTGTACTAGTCTCAAATATGTACTGTCTTGATTCTAGTCATCATCAATAAAGTTTCGTCATTAATTAAATCAATATTGTAAGCGAAAGAAAAATATATTTAATCGAAAACGTAATAGTAACGCAAAATATTGTGGACTCGAGAGGTACACTCTAACACGTAGCCTTAGTTCAATGATCATTCATCGGATTGTTCGTACATAGTAAACCAATATAACTAATTTATGAATCCCAATGGGATATATTATATTAAAGTGAAAGATTTGCGAGGGATCATGGTACAGAAAAAGATTCTCAACTTTCATGGTTAATGTTATAAAAAAATTATATTTAAAATAATGATATATTTACAATGTTAGATTTACAAACAAGAAAATTTACAATAATAAAATCCGTATAATACATTTTCTGTGATTTATTATTTCTTAACAAAATTGTGTAATTTTATGTACACTATTTTGACTGGTGATCTCTTGCCAAATCTTCGCAACATTAAAATTTCGTTACTAAGAAACTTCTGTGGTTTCTGGTCAAAATATTGTAACTGTTATTTTGGGGTGTTTATATGTCTCTTTTGAAAGTAACTTAGCACTATTCATAGAGTTCCACAATATACTTAGGGTACGAACTATTGTGGATGCATTAAAACACCAGCTCAGTTCTCTTAATTTATCCCTGGTCGTAAGAGATTTATGCGATCTGGCGTTGCCAGAATGATAGGCTATATGAGAGGTTTTCTTTTGAACATTTCCGAGCGTTTGTTTTAAATTATTAGGTGTACTCGCGCAAGTTTTTGATATTACAGCTCCGGTCCTATAGTTCTGCCCACAGGAAAGAATTCGTGATGCATCATGCCCTTTCGATTCTACCCAACACATATCCTAACTTTTCTGGGCGCAATTATGGGCTTCGACGCAGACTGTTGGGTTTCTCCTCAATTTGACCATGGTCTTTTCTCGCTCTTTATTTTTGTAGATTATACAATTATGTCAATCATGACCAACCATTTCAAAACTGCCTCGAGTTCGTTAAGTTACGGTACAGATTTGCAGATAGAAATTTTAAATCAAGGAAATGTTCATGAGTCAGGTCATATGGCAGCCAAAGTCAAGTTTCCTTTTCTAACCACCTTTCACTAAATGGCTTGATACTGTTTGATGATGAATATTTAGATCGATAACGAAGTTATGAGTGCTTACGTGCTGGTTTCCTTAGGTTTTGCTTCTTCTGTGGTAGGACGCTCAACGCAAAGGGAATCTTAGGCATCGAAATTTCTTGACAAAAGCGATTGAACTATTTTTTACTGTTGTGTAAATGTACTTTTTCTTCATGGGCCTGTGCAGCATTTGTGTCTTTTTCAAAATGAAATTTTGATAAGTACACTTCAAGCTGGATGCAGGACACTATACTAACAAGTCTCATCATGAAACACTCTTTCCATTGAATGTAGGATATAGCATTAACATAATCAAAAATGTTTCTGAAAGAATATTTTCTTGTCTAGAACATGCTGCCTAGAGAGCATCAAAACATGCCGCTGTTTGGTTAAAGAAATACAAATTTATTAGGAACTTCATTACAGTAATGGAATATTTATATTTATGCAAAGAGTAACTGCAACTAGTGTGCAATAGACCTAGTTATGTTCTTTTCATATTTTCATTAATATCAGGAACATATTTTCGTGTTCAATACAAATTAATAAATATTTGTGAATACTTATTTAAATCATTCTTTTGGCCTTTATTGGGGAGTAATACTATTTATTTAAATAAATACCAACACAAAAATTATGTCAATTTATACCAAAGTGTCAAGGATGCTCGTAAGTGTTAATAAGGCAAGGTGTGTCATTGATATTTCAGGGTACTCGTGTAAAAAGGATCTATAATACAGGTAACTGAGAGTTTTACAAAAAAATCTACTTAGAAACAGGAAAAATGCAATACAAGTGTTAGATATTATAAAAATAATTTCTTGTCAGCCAATTAAATGTTTAAACAGATAAGAAATTAATAAATATTGTTGATGAACATATTTATGCAAAGTTTCATACAGCGTGGTCAGAACATACTGTGAAGAACTAAAATTTAAATGTTCATTATCCAACTAATACTTGCCAATTTCATAAATCAAGAAAATATGTCTCCTACAGACATAAATCCCGAAGTCTATCACTTTCCGTTACATTGTGAGTTTCTGCTTATTTTTCTACCGCTATACCTATAAAACGGCTTAGTATTAATATATCTTTACGAATTCATATTCTAGGGATGAAACTAGGTACTAGAACTGAAATGGGCCAATTTCCGAAGTTTAAAATATAAATTGATAATAATTATATATGTTTGTAAGTTCATAAAAGTATGTTTCTTTTTATTTTACACATATGTTTTTACCAATAACTACGAGAAAAACAAAATTTTAATCATTAGTTTTCTCTAATGTACGGTTTTGAAAGATGTTTATGTGATCTTTTTTCGTTCATTTGTGTTTCAAGTAGCGCAATTGCCTAAAAGACATACAAATGAGACATATATTTAGTGTTAATTGTAGATGTGTGTCGTCGTATCTCAAAACGTGAGATTTTCCGTTAACACAGCACTTTGCATGGTTTTCCTAGATGTATCGAATATTCCGCTTTCTTTTCAAATCAATATCTCAGAAATTAAACCTCTGTGCATATGATTCTCATATATTTTTATAGCGATCGATATATCTCGTAAAATGAGATAACATTTCAATGTTACCAGAACAATGCAAACTTTGAGATATGCCTATTAGTTATTCCAACTGTGAAGATATAGTATCAGTTATGTTCAATGAAGTAAAATATTATTATTATTATTATCATTATTATTATTATTATTATTATTAATAGTAATAATAGTAATAAATTTTGGACATGATATATATATATATATATATATATATATATATATATATATATATATATATATATATATATATATATTCGCCTACAATTCTGTGAATACGACAAACATTATTTATTTGAAATCATGAACAGTGCATTTTCATTATCAGACCAATGTTAAACTTGTATTTTAATTTCTATTCTTTCCATTTACGCTCTCTAACACAAAGAAATTTTACCTTTTGTTGACTCCTTTATTTTATGTATTTCGTAATCAATAATTATGACTAGACACCGGATGTTTAGGCGTAAAAATCTTGAAAATAGGAAGGCAACAGTCACTTAAGATTTTAAAAATAAGCAGTAGAATAAGCACTGAAATGTAACTCGAAATAAAGAAGATAAATACTCAATTCAATAAAACAATAGACATTTATCTGGACGCACAATATAAGAGAATGAAGTTTCCGTTTTTTACGCTAACGTGTCAATCGCCAGTAACCATTTCGAACATGCCCCCATTCACCATACTCTTACAAAATTTATTCACCTCCGGGTAAATAGAACGTTCCATTTTCATTTAAAATTGGGCGCATAATGAGTATAGAACTCAAACGGCTCTTCCGATTTTTTTTAAATTTCACTTTAGATTGAAAACATTGTACTTGGAGACGGTTTCAACTCTTATATTTTGTTGTAACTGTTGTAACTCTTACAATAACAGTTATCGTTTGTAAGGGGAATTTGAGACACCCTATATACATACACACACACACCCACACACACCCACACGTGTGTGTTTCCAATGTAGTATTATTTTAAAGAAAATGCACACAATAGGCAACTCTAGGCACTAAATCAATTATTAGGCAGTAAGGGTCAAAATAGGAAAAACATTCTAAATAAAATTGACTAAAATTGAAACTATAGTCCGCATATGAACTTTAAAACATTGTTTTTGATCATATCTTTTCCTAATATCCGGTCTCTAATCATGACAGATTGCATCTTTGTCCATATTCCTAAAGAATACTTTATCTGACGCCAATCCACACGCTTTGCATTTGATCAGTCTGTTTTCCATTCAATGAACTTGGGAACTACTTTTACATTAGGAGACACAGTGGCTTAGTGGTAGAGCGCTTAATGAGGTCGCGAATCCCTAGTTGGATTCGAGGCGGTGTGACATTTTATTGAACAATATCTTTTCTTAGGATTTCCTCTGGGTTTTCAATTTCCATCTTCATTCAAATCCCACTAATTCTTTCATAAT
This sequence comes from Thermobia domestica, assembly GCF_964235325.1. Lineage (NCBI taxonomy): Eukaryota > Metazoa > Arthropoda > Insecta > Zygentoma > Lepismatidae > Thermobia > Thermobia domestica. The sequence goes on along the minus strand of NC_137461.1, from coordinate 216,187,833 downwards.
CTGACTGCTTCCAGTCATAAGTATTCTTCAGCCTCTCTATGAGAATTTAGGCTAAATATTTCAGTTTCATTTGATCCATATTTGTATATTATGAACAAATTATTGCACTCAATAACATATTATTTCTATAGAATTACCATTATTATTATTATTATTATTATTATTATTATTATTATTATTATTATTATTATTATTATTATTATTATTATTATTATTAAGTATTGTACCTATTGGCAGGTCCTGGGATTAATGAAATATATTTTCTTCTTCTTAATTTTCAGTTCGGAAATGTTTCTTCCACGTTTCTCGATTTTCAGCTTCCTTTCTCAAATTCCAATATTTTCTTCTGATTTTCAAGTCATCGATCAGTTGTGTTCATCTATCTACTCCTCGCTTTCCTTCCATCTTTTCTTCTATGGCAGTATGAAGATGATAATTTCTTCTCAAGATTTGCCCAATCCAATTGATCTTTCTACGAAGGATGGTGGCTAGAAGTGTCTTCTTCTTTCCTATTCGTTTTAAAACTTCTTCATTTGTTACTCTTTCTGTGCATTTTATCTTCTCCGTCTCCCTCCAACACCACATGTTGAAGCTCTCTAAATATTTCTTTTCCGTAATGTCCATGTCTATGAACCATAAAGTCCAATGCTCCATATATGCCATTTGACCAATTTCTTCCTTAGTCCAATAGTAAGGTTGCTATAAATATACCACATTGACTTGACACCTAGTCTTCCGTTTCAGGCGCTGCTATCCGCTGAAGGAATTCCACTCTCTTTCGCTAAGGCTTTCTCGCCTAGCAGCTGCTGAACACTTATTGGCTCAGCGCGTGGGTGTGTCGGGGTGTGAGCTTTAGTTCGCATTTTTGCCACGGCTCAAGACATTTTGGCAGTACAATAGTTAATAGGGACGTTTTCTTGTTGAATACTTCTTTGGTTATTGCAATTTTCGACCTGATCTCTCTGGTGCAATACGTGTCTTTCTTCACAATACTTCCCAGAACTTGGAAATGGTCGACCTCGTCAAGTATTCTTTGGTCTACTCTGACGCATAAGGGAGAATTTCCACGCGATATTCTCATTTCTTTCGTTTTTTCGATGTTGATTTCTATTCCATATAGTTTCTCCGTGTCAACTACTTTGTGAATTATTTCCAGCAGTCCTTCTTAGGTTCTAGCTATAATAAACGTATCATCTGCATACCTGATTTTATTACTGATCTGCCCTTTAATCTTGAAATCTCCAATTCCCATTAATGCTTTCTTCATTAAACATTCACTGTAAATGTTGAATAATTGGGGCAACATACTACACCCTTGTCTGGCTCCTCTCCCAACCTCCACACAATTGGTTTCTCCTTCATTCAAACGCATTTTGACTCGTTGTCCTACATACAGGTTTTGAATGAGTCGTTGGTCTCTCCAGTTGACCCTATTTCTTCAAGTATTCGCAAAAGTTTCGTCCAATTGACTCTGTCGAAAGCTTTTTGCCAGTCTATCAAGCTCAAACAGCACTCTTTCTTTGTGACCAGAACTCGTTCTGAGATAATTCTTATCAACCCAATGGCATCTCTAGTGTCTTTTCCTTTTCGGAATTCGAAATGATCTTCCTCTAACATCTCTTCCATCTTACTTTGAAGTCGTGTGTTCAGTATAGGCGCAATTATCTTTCCAGTGTGGGAAATAAGGCTAATGATCCTATGATAGCTGCACTTCTTTGCTTCCTTTCTCTTGGGTAATGCAATAATTGTAACATCAAAAAAATCCTTTGGCCATTCTCCACTCAGATAGATCTTGTTAATAGGGGAAGTAAGTACTCTCAATGCATTGTTTCCTAATCCCTTGACCAAATCTGGTGGTATGTCGTCGTCTCTAGTGGCCTTCCTCCTTCGCATGTTCTTGTTGGCTTATACCACTTCACATTTACTATAATACTGGGTCCTTTGTCAAGATCATCCATCTCTTCCTCTTCATCAAACGCAATATTTTTGCGGTGGTTCTTCTGTTCACATATATATTTTATGCATTCTTCACAAACTCTAAGAATTATTTGATGGTCAGTGAGTGCATGACCTCGTTGATATTCGGTTCCAAACGCGCTTATGCATTTGTAAGCTTTCCCTCCTACTTCGTGTGCTTTCTGGTCTATCAGATCTTATCTGCCGCGCCGTTGAATTTCCATTATTTCTTCACATATCTGTTGCATGTATTTTTCTTTGGCTTTGTCCGTCTCTCTTCTCAATTCATTATGCAGCTTTCTGTATTCCTTGATGTCAGTGCTTTTCGTCCTTCTGCGTCATTTTGTAGCATCGTTTCAGTTACTCATGATTTTCAGTTACTTGTGATAAAATTATAAAATTTGTCATTGCTAGTTGAAAATGAGTATCCCTTTGGCGATCCAATGGTACAATTTGTACCACACGGGTGTTTCATTGTACATTGCGTTATAACTCTCCTATTTGAGCTTTTTCGTCCGTTTTTTTTTTGTTTGTTTGTTTGCTTTTCAAGTCCAGAGGCATTGCAGAAGACCTTAAGTATGGTTTCACACCTTCCTGCGTCGCGACATAGGAGGAGATGACGTCATAATTCTAAAATATATTTTTTCATTTATTAAGCCTATATTCATTATTTTTGGCGAGCTTATTTTTGCACGTAGAAAATTGAAATTTTGCACAAACATTCAGTCCACCGAGTAGTATTTACCATTTTTTTTCAGATTTCTACGTTAAAACAGGGGGATCCAGAGGGGCAGAAAGTTGAAAAAAGGGATATTTTTACCCAAAAATCCCTTTCTTCGGAATTTTCCCGCCTTAGATACACGATGGAGACATCTGAGTCATACCGTCTGAAAGGCAGTTCTATTCTGAAGAAAATGATTGGCGGATTATAGTCCTAGGGTAATTAGGGATGTGTCAGGGAACTTTTATCAAAATATACTTTTGTACAGGGGAATATGGTACATTGTCGGTATATATATTTTTTGGTGGGCTTATTTTTGCACCTAGAAGATTGAAATTGTGAACAAACATTCAGTCCTCCGAGTAGTATTTAACAGATTTTTTTCATATTTATGCGTTAAAACAGAGAGGATCTAGAGGGTACAAATGTTGAAAAAAGGGATATTTAGACCCAAAAAATTACTTTTGTCGGAAATTTGCCGCCTTAGATACATGATGGAGACATGTGAATGGTACTGCCTGAAAGGCAGTTCTATTCTGAAGAGAATGATTGGCGGATTACAGTCCTAGGGTAAATAGAGATGTCTCAGGAAATTTTTTACCTGAGATCCTGGTGTTTTACGGTAATTTGGGGCATTGTGGGAATTCTTGATAAAATTTCTCCCGCCCTTAGTATTAAAGATATAAACTTGAAATTTGGCACACAGATTCAGTATACCAAGTACTATTTACTAAATCTTTTCAGATCTCTACGTTCACACAGGGCCGTTCCAGAGGGGCCCAAAGTGCGAAAAAAATTCCTCCGAGAATTTCCCTTTGACATTATTTTTACCTCTCCTGATATATGGTATGAGCATGCGTGTGGTACCATTTGAAAGTCATCTCCATTTTGAAGAGAATGAGGTATGAACCATGATCCTAGGATACATAGTGACGATGCAGTAGCTGCTTGACTGAAAGTCTAAAACATACCCCAAAAACCCCGGATCCCGTAAGGGGTATTGCTTGGCGTCAATCAAATTTATGATATGTATAACATATGCATTTCAAGAGGAGGAATTTGCATATAATGATTCTAAGTAGAATCATTATATGTATACGGTTTGCAGATGACATAGTGCTTTTTGCAGAATCTGAAGAAAAATCAATAACATGTTAGAAAACTTGAGGAAGCGTTGTGAAATGTATGGGATGAAAATAAATGTTAGAGATACAAAGGCCATAGAGATTGGTACGAGGAAGTCAAATATAGAAGTAGGAGAGAAGAAAATAGAACAGGTGACTAGTGTTCGATACCCGCGTAGTATTATTAGTAATGATATTATGGATAAAGTGAAATAAAAGCAAGGATAGGGAAAGCTAAATAAGCCTTTAAGAGGAAGAAAATACTATTTTGTAGGAGCTTGAATAAAGAGTTGAGAAAAAGACACATAAAATGCTTCGTGTGGAGCATTGTTCTGTGTGAATCCAGAAAGTTGGACAATATGCGAAAGCAATGAAAAACGTCTAGAAGCTTTCGAAATGTGGATGTGCAGAAGAATGCAGAGGATTAGATGGGTTGAGCGAAAAACGAATGAGAGGGGGTGTGGAAAACGGTAGGAGAGAAAATAAATTTTTTAGATATTACTAAGAAGAGGAAGCGAGGGACATTGGCTAACAAGGAATTGTATCATGAGCTACGTGCTACATGATACGGTCTCAGGAAAGAGAGGAAGAGGGAAAGCAGACTACAATTAATAGACGACATAAAAACAGAGAAATCGTACGTGAAGGCGAAAAGATTAGGGGAAGATCATGGAGCATGGAAGCATTTCACTTGCAGAAAATAAACCGCCAATAATGCCCGAATACGTATATGATAATATAGTACAAACTAAGTAAAAAGAATATTCAGCAAAGAAAGAAAATTAACATTTTTGTCTTTATTTCTGCATTAGATATTCCAAAATTTCACTTTATCCTATTTATAACTTATCTTAATAGTTTTAAACTTCTCCATAATGTATGCACAATATACAGAAACTAGTTTTTTCGATCTAGATACGGAGTAAAAAACCTGGTAACAGCAGTAGATTCCAGTGCCTCATGTATCTTTGCACTCACATTACGAATTCAAGATAACACTGAATAGACAAAAGGAAAAGAAGATTAAGAAAGCATAATTAGATGGAAGAGCAATAAGATTTAAGTCACACAAAGACCTCTCTGTACCTTTCTTTTTTTTATATACATTTTTTCGTGTATATTTTTTCATCTCTCTACTTGCGTCCTTCGTCGAAAATTCATTTAAGCTGCCCGCCAGCGAAACGAAGTTTCCTTTGGATAAGATAAAGACTTTCTTTCGTTTCTCTTTTTCTACTTTTGCCTTCCATTTCTCCGTTTTACTTTCTTTGTGTTTTCTTTAACTTTACGTTCTTCTTCTTTTTTCTCGTTGCTTTAACTAAAGAATTACGACAGCCCCCTCTTTTTCCTCCAGGCCCCGCCACTGTTCGTACTCCACTGCCAAAATCTGTGCCTGCGCACTTCATATTGAAGCCTATCAGGCTAGCAGATCTTACCCATAATTCTCTGTTCAGGATTGCAACTGACAAAAGATCTACGTAACCTTCAAGATTGTTTGCATAAAGGAAGGCAAATCTTTTTTTAAAAAAAATGTCTTTCGATGTGACCTAAATGAGAAAAAGTAAGATTACAACTTTTAACTGATATTCTAAACTGATATGTAATGCCTTAGACATTTGCATTCAATTTTAAGGAATGAATAATTTAATACTCATTATATACGTAGCTTCTGCATTGAGTAGTTAGTACAAAACATTAATTTCAAATCAATAGTACCGAGAAGTACTTCAAAAGTTATTTTAGAAAATATCGTTTATTTTCGTCTTTATTCAGTTTCTGATCATAATAATAACAAAAACCTTTCTAAGGACAAATTTTCCCCGAAAAAATGTAATAAGTGTAATTTTTTCGGTGAACCTACTCTAAAGATAACTTGTCCATCGTGTAGATGTTGCTGTACTAATGTCATTATTAAATGATGTGGTACATAAAATCTAATCAAGTCATCAATATGCTTCCTACATCCTATTCCACATAAAGATATAATGTATTACTGACCACATCAGCGGCGCAAATCTGTCTTCAACATTGGGGCGAGCGGATAAGAACGTTCCCATAATCTTTTTCTTTTTCTTAAGCAACGTTTAAAATATTTATAAAGTTAAAAATACAATGCTGTTGAGGATGAGGGGAGTAGAGTTGTCTTCAACTTTAAGTGGCGGGCAGATTTAAGGCTTATTCTTGGGGGGCGCACATATGAGACTGATGGTATACGGACAAAATCTCGCGGCCGAAACATCGCCGCCCAAAATCTCGCCGGCCAAAACCTCGCGGGACAAAATCTCGCCGGGCCAAAACCTCGCGTGGCCAAAACCTCGCCGCCCAAAACCTCGCGTGGCCAAAACCTCGCCGCCCAAAACCTCGCGGGACAAAATCTCGCCGGGCCAAAACCTCGCCGCCCAAAATCTCGCCGGGACAAAACCTCGCCGCGAATGAAACTTTTCTTTAAAATTTACCCAATGTGTTTCCTAATATGCAATTCCACATTACAAATAATAATAATAATAATAATAATAATAATAATAATAAAAATAAAAATAATAATAATAATAATAATAATAATAATAATAATAATAATAATAATAATAATAATAATAATAATAATGAGATACAAAACACCGTGTGCGTGGGCTTTCTCGGGTTATTCCCGTTTCCTCCCACTTTCTTTATTCGATCATTTCCTTCATCCTGGTCATCTACGTCTCTTTTAACCTATAGGACATAATGAAGGGACGTCGTAAAAACTCATATATTATTTCATACTTTCATAAATATTATTAGATTTTTGTTAAAATTTTAAGTTTTTGGATGTTCCAAAGTTCACGAAACTAACCTCGTTAGTTGTCATTACTTTCCTTATGCAGACTTTCTTTCTCTATAACCAGTTTAAAAACATCCTGTCGCCCTACCTTCACATTGAAATCCTCTAATACAGAAATAAAATTTTCATATGGTATCGCGGGACTTGGTCAAATACCCGTGATACTTCTTCTGAAACAGCGTCTTTTATACCGTCATCCTTATCATCTGTTCGAACATTTACATTTTGGCCAGGCGAGATTTTGGGTATGGCGATATTTTGGGGCGCGAGGTTTTGGCCCGGCGAGATTTTGGCCCGCGAGGTTTTGGGCGGCGAGGTTTTTGCCAGGCGGAATTTTGGCCTGGCGAGATTTTGTCCCGTGAGGTTTTGGGCGGCGAGGTTTTGGCCAGGCGAGGTTTCGGCCTGGCGAGATTTTGGTCCGCGAGGTTTTGGGAGGCGAGGTTTTGGCCAGGCGAGGTTGTCGCCGCGAGGTTCTGGCTGCGAGGTTTTGTACCCAAACCGTGACTGATATTACGGTTGATGAATCTGATTTCTGAGGTAAATCTGTTGTATGTTATTCATCAAGATATATCAATTTCATTTCACTTTCTTTTGTGGCAGTTGGACACAAATCATCACATTTCTCAACCCCCCCCAAACACTTGAATTCGGATTAATGGGGGTCAGTTCCTTCAGTTCCAAGATTAGTGGACATGGCCCCTTCACTCCCTGAAATTTGCACCAGTAGTCCACATAATGTTGTAATGTATGTCATTCAGTTCCTACTATGGCATAATATACATTATCTTGGAAGTAAGGCAGCCTAAACTGTTAATGAGAACAGAAATTTTAAAAGTCAGAACATATAAAAACAGTTTTAACCTCATAGTGCTTTTGCAGATGCCATTTAATCATGACGATTATAAGTTTAGTTTATATTCATAGGCAAATCGTGTTAATGTAATAAAATAGGAATAAATACATATTTACAATGTTAGGCTATCATGTTATCTATACTTTGTCTTATCCTACTTTCCTCTATTCGTGTGTGATAACGTTTGAAATCCGATACATTTTAAGTGAAAATTTTATTTGTAACTAATTGTCTTTGACTTCAACTGTAATTATAATAATACAAATCTCGTCACTGCAAATTAGAAATATTCCCCATGGTTTAACATCCGCATGATATATGAGAGAGACATGAATGAGTTTATATCATGTTTTAAGTTATTTTCTTTTATGAAATACGCCATTTTGCTGCTTTCACTCATATGAAATATTTTTGAAATGTCACGAAGTTTACCCTAAATAGATATATAAATAGAATACAGCATTTCACTAATTTATATTAAATTTATTGTAGCCAAACTATATTGGAACTTTCGTGGATGAGCATATCTTGCTTGAAATCTAAAACACAACAAAGTATGGCACCTTGTAATCAACTAGAAATATTATTCTAGGTATTTCTGAAAAGTCTTTAGACATTACTCTTCAACATCTCGATCTCAAATTAATTATATGGAATTAGCTTCTCAAATTGCAATGACGTTACGCTTAACTATCATAGCTATCCTGTCATAATAGGGACATTACAATGCAGTCACATATTTTATCAGTGGGGGTTGGTACCTCATCTTCAATTTCGGTTTATGATGACAATTTTAATAGCTACAAAGTTACTCTTCTTTTCCGTGATTTTAAAATTCATTTTACTACATATTTGGAATTCTTCTTACAAAAGTTTTACGTTGCATTTTTGTGCATAGGAGTACTCGCTGTACTTATGGCGTGATGTATGTTTCAAATGTATTTCTTTAATGCAAGCAAGTTATTCATGCTTTAACTTGTATCTTGTAAACATATTTTTAAATAATAATTGAGTTATTTTGCAATGTCATGTAGTAACATATGCATTTTTTCCATGTTAATAAGTGGAATTGCAAACCTGTAGCTACAGTTCAATTGAAGTAGACATGTCGATACATTTTAAAAATTATTATGTTTAATATTTTACAATAAACCAATTTAGATATTACTAACACAACAGAAGAAATAACAAAGAAACGATATTATTGTATATTTCTTGTAATGTTTCTCAATCTTTAATTACGATTTATAAATAATTTCGTTCATTAAAATAAATTCAAATACTTAAGTCAATTTGTAGTCAATTTCCAATTGTAACACTTAAGAACGAACCATAACAAGTAAATGTAGAAAGGAGTCTGTCAGTTTTTTTTTTCATAGATAGAATTCCAGCATTCGGTAAGGATAATTTTAAAGTTCTTAAGAATCTCAAAACAGAATAAAATAGCTGGCAGCTGAACTCAAAATTTACAGATAGGAGAGAAGAGGGTACTTTTAGCCAGCATCCTTCGCAGAAAGGCCAATTGGATTTGATATATCATGGGGACAAATTGTCTTCATCCTTCTGCTATAGAGGGGAAGATGAAAGGAAAACGTGAAGTAGGAAGAAGAAAAACAAAACTAATCCATGATTTGAGAAATAAAAGCAAATAATGGGAATGAAAAGATTAAGAGGAAAATTGATAAACTTGAAAAAAAATATTTAAAGGCCGGAACAAAAAAACAAAAACTCAATAGTCTCAGAACCTGCAAACAGGCAAAATAAATAAATAAAATAATATACCTCTAGAAATACATTGCTCAAAATTGGGAAAACATGTAACCTCTTATTTCCACATATGATTGATGAACTATTTAAAACATATCCTGGTTGTCAAATAGCCACCTTACCCATTAATGGCAAATTAGTTTCCTGAATGTGCTATATATTGACAATTAGGTCAATAATGCATCATGTAATATACTTTTTACACAATACATTTACATATCTTTATAGAATATGAGAAATAGAAAATGACACATCAGGATATTTCGTATTCCTTGGTAACTAACCCATAACAACAGTATGAAACAAGTGTTCAAATTCATTAGAAAAGGAGAAAACAAGTACGGCATACGAGAGGTAAAAGTGAGTTTATTGACCCATCTGTCACCTAAAGCACTTTATAACTTCAATTACTGTTCTGGCAGTGAACCTTAACACATGATCAATCAAGCAATAGTGAAAGGTGACACCTTTGTAATGTATCCTGTTAACTAAGTTAAATCGGCTATTGTATAAAAAAAGTATAATTAAAAAAGAGGTCACACGAAAATTTGTGATAATCGTCTTTATTTTAAAAAGTTGAACACGTGCTATCGTTATATCACATTGGACACATACACTTTTTGCTTGGAATATTTGAAATAGGACTCGTAAATGTTATTTTAAACATTACAAATTTTAACGTTTTAAGAAAAAATAGACGGTAAGAGCATTTTTTTCGGAATGCTTTAAGAAGAAGGTATTTGTTAAATACTCTCATTGATATATGGCTAATGTTTAATAAGATAAATATTTTAGAGCAAATTTTCAAATATTTTTTTAATTCCCCTTATCGTTCTATTTCTACCTGTTCTCAAATTTGACAACAAAAACTAATTTATTTATTTGTATATAAACATTTGCAAGGATTTATTACGATTTAATACATCATATGATTGTTGCTGAACACATCATCAACTTCCACGTCAGTAAGCGGTTAAGGTATGCGCCTATGGCGTGCTAGACCAAGGTTGGTTCTGGTCGGTATCCCACATTAAGCTGAAGATTCTCGCTGCTGAAGGGGACGTTAAATTCAAAATAGAATCAGATGAAAACACATTATTAGAGAACAATCTACAATTTATATTGTCCCTAACTTTGAATTGGATTATATTAATTTCATATCCTGTCTATCTGTTTAGCCAAATACTCGTATGTTTTCGCCGAATATCTTAAACTATCGAAATATTGCACATATGGACAATCGGCCATCTTCGGTAAAACTGAAATCTTTCATCCCAAAAGGGCAAAATATGAAGGATTAGCTCCCCTTCAATTAGCTCCCCAATAATTCTCAAGACGCTGGATGAATGCTGCAATGCAAACACCATCTGGTGAGTTCAAATGGCTATAAATCTTTCCTCTGACCAGACGCTGCACTCTTTGAATTTGGTGACCTCACGAAAAGAAATATCCCAATGGAATTAGAACATTCACTTTGAATAACACTATTAATTCAGTCTTAAAAAAAACGTAAGCATACATAACGTAGGAAAGACGAATCATGAATTCAGTTCTGAAGCTTAACCTCTCTCTTTATACGTTTAATATTTGAATACTTTTCTGTTCGATAATGTAAATGATTGAGTAGCTTGGTAGTTTGTAATTAAAATTATCGCTATGGCAAACACATTCGTAAATTCCCAAATAAAAAGTAAATAACTAAATTAAATAAAACATACAACGCACCATACGAAACATTCTCGCTCCAATTTCTTAAACAAAATTATATAATGCTACAGTTAGTTCTGAAATATATTTTTTGAAGGGCGAACAAAATTATAAGCTGTTTCTGATCAACATTGTCCGAAGAAAATTCACCCTCGAAAATGAAATGTATCTTGTGGATTTTTAAAGTTCTTATATGTCGTTAGGAGCCTTAACGACATATTTGTTTATGAAATATGAACAAAACTGCCTGAGCAGTTTCTGAGAAAATTGTCAGGGAGAAACTAATCCTAATCCCTAAACTTATGCCGTACTATCCCTTGTGGACCTTTTCAGGAAGAATGGACCATGCCATATTGTGACGTTATTAATGGAATATTGATGTATGAAATATAAACAAAATTCTTTGAGCTGGTTGTGTGAAAAACACATTATTAGTATTTTCCCTTTAGTAAAATACTGATATTTTTGGAATATTGTAGAAAACTAAATCCTAAACTCTGTTTTGGATACTTCAGTTATTTCCGTTATTAGTTATTAGGCTCGAGTAGTTTCAGTATTTTTTCACCCGATATTAGAAATGCTATTAAACTCATTCTCAGACTACACTTAAAACCTATTAGGATCCTAGAATGAAACAAATGCTGAAATACCTAAATGAATACATACAAGACTGAGTCTTTGCTTGCAAACACGAGATTTTTTATTGCTATTCACAGTTTAATTTGTATTAGTAAATAAGCTATCAAATAACTCAGATCTAGTGTTATTCTCCGGGTATTACGATATATTGTTAATATAGTGTATTAGGAACTCTACAAAGTTCATAAAACACTCTAAAATGTGTCCTATGAAAGTAAATAAAGCAAAAGTGAAAAGTGAGAAAAGTTCTTAAATAATAGTGTGTTAGTATAGATAATCATAATACTTAAGTAAGTTAAAATAATAGTGTATTAGTTAAGGTTGGGATGGGTAACTTGAAAATACCTATAATTTCCGTTTCAAAAAAAATGTGTTCATTACAGCCTATTTTGCTGCTGTTGTGGTAATGTATTAGTCGTTACTTAAATACAGTATCAGAAAATACAAAAATGACAGAAAGTTACATTTAACCCATATTTCCTCAAAAGTAGTGTATGTTAATCCAGTTACCTTTTGATAAAAAATGATACATTCTAACACTTAGTTGAGCGATTGTTAATTATTATTCGCAATGTAAACCTTTTGCATCATGACCTGAGTAACTAATTTTCCCTCATAAGAAAAAATGCAGTCTCTCATGTCATGAGAATTGTATCATCATACACCCTCTCAACTATGAGCTTCCCCAAAATAATTTACACATTAGATTTTTCCATTAAATAAAGATTTATATCACTTCATGAAAACGATTTGGTTCTTTTTGAAGACAAAATTTACAGCTAAAATTATTGCTAGTATTACAGTGTTTAATTTTAATAATAAGAGATAAACACATGTACACGAATGCTTAATTTATAATCTTATTGATATACGTTGAACAGGAAGTCGTATTTCACGAGGTAGCGTATAGAATCAGGAAAAAATGTTCAATTAAATGTTTTCAAGTTAGTCGTAATCAATTATTATTTTCTCTTCAGACGTTTTCTCTTGTGTGAAAGGACAATTCGTTTTATTGGACATCTTCGTTTTAAAAAGTAATAATTCAACTCACTAAAAATGATGTAGATAACATAAAATATATTACTTTTTTTCTCATTTTATGTTTCTGTTTGATCTGTGAAACGCATTTCCTAACATTTTAATACTATTTACTTTTTGTTTCCAAAAATAACCATTAATTAATTTTTAACTTGTTTCGTTCATTTTGTTTTGTTTTTTTTTCCTTCGTGAAAGAATAAAACAGGTTTCAAAAATAGCCGCTAGGGATGGAAAAATTGTATTAATGTCATTATTGCTTTGAATTATTGACTAGGAAAAAAGGTCTTTGAGAGAAGCTGATATAATTATACGAAACAGAATCCATACTTTAAAACCTAAAATTGTAATTAAAGATACAAATTAATATCTATAATTGAATCATTTGAAATCTTACAATCCAAAGGAATCACACATGAAATACAATGCAAGCACGAAATACAGATGATGCAAGAACAAAATTCAAACAGAAAGATAGAGAAAGATAAATAGATAAATATATTAATCATCTTCAATATATAATATGATGAGGCCATAGCTTGAAACTTGCCTGAAACACGTTAAAAATGTGAATATTATTCACATGATGAATAATGTGCTCACATCATATGGTATCAAAGGCACGCAATGTAAAGATTTATAATACCGGTACTTTTAATTAAACATAACTTTGAATTAATCTAATTTATTTCAAGAGAAATTGATTATTTTTATTTCATTTTACAAGGTGTATACTGATATCATTGTACAACGAAAATATACGTTATTTTTTCCTTTGTATGACTGAAATTAATATTGATATATTCTGTAGAAAACAGAATGGAGGTAATGTGTATATATATAATATTATTTAAAGACACATCTCATTTCTCATACTTCGATATTTTCCTAGTATTGTAATTCTCGTTGTATTGTAATAATGTAGATAGATAACAGACTCACTATATATTTCAAATACGGGAACTGCCTTGAAAAGTAATAAACATTTCTCCACTTCCTGTGAATGTTTGATATGATTATATATATGAGCTCTTGTGGTTGAAATTTCAGGCTGAATTATGTAATCATATGCCCCATAGTTTTGTGTTCGAAAAAACTATTTTCAAGTTAGAAGGAAGATTGATTCTAAATAATGAAATTATATCAATAGATCAACATCATAAAACATAAGAATTTTTTTTAAATTTTCGGCAATGTAGCAATATTGTGGGATAAGAGTAAACATACATGTGAGATAGTACCTCTAGATTGTCGTGCCGTTTATTATGAGCTTGTAATTTTGAATAATAATATATATATATATATATATATATATATATATATATATATATATATATATATATATATAATATGAAGAATACCACAAAATGACAGACAATAAAGATTATTGTTGATGTTACTACTCTTGGAGGGTAGTCTGTGCACTAAATGTTAAGTACCGGATGTCAATATTTTTATACGTTAATATGTTTAAAGAGTACGTTAAGAAGTATGAACAAAATGCATATAGATTTTATCAAAAACTTGGAACATCTAATTAATGTAACAGACTAAATGAATGCGGAATGAGACCAACGTTAGACTGTAAATCAAAAATCATGGAGTAGAAACACATAAGGCATTAATATTTTTCAAAGAAACATTATAACGTTCCAAATATATTACAGTAGTCGGCACTGTCAGTGAAGATTGAGGAGGAGACGAGCTCCAGATGTGACAAAAGATGTTTAATAATATTGAGGTCTTGCAAGCCAGGAAACTTATTTATTTAACCCCAGCGAAGTAATTCATTCCTAAATGCATTTTCTGATACCTCAAGGTTCCAGCAGTATCGATTAGTTCTTGAGAAATGGAATCATTGGCTTTAAAAAACACATAGATTACTAGATGCACATATTCACCTAGAGTATTCACATAATGATTGGTAGTAAGGAGTCCTGTAAGTATAAACACAGTATTCACAGAATACAAAGAAATTCCGATCAACAACACACAAAGCTGTCCTCAAGTTTCACTGTAGAGAGAAGAGTATACAAGGAGAAGAGTATACAATCAAAATTCTCTGGTTTTCTGCCATATAATTATAAACACGGTCTATTAATGGAAATAAGGTGGAAAATATCTCATCGGACAACATTGCACTTTTCCAATCATCTGTGATCCATTTTGCGAGTTCCTAGCAACATTTTCCTTGCACTAAAATGTTTCTGGTAGTGTTACACCAAAAACATTAGGGGCGGTATTCAGAGAGGAATCGTTAATCGAGGGTTAGTCACAGGCTAGTAAAGAATACTAACTCTTTACTAGGGAAGGTGCACTTTCTGGTATTCAGAGTCAACTTTGAGTACAACTAAAATGATGATTTGGGTATGATTAACTTATATAATCCCAATGCATCGGGTGAGAAAAATAAATGTGGCAACTACGGAAAAGTAGATTTGCGCATGCGTAGTCTCTAGAAATGAAAATATATGAAATACGAAATACGAAATGTTGTGTCGCACGCTAAACTGTGGATAAAAGATTAGCCTCTGCTCTAGATTAGTTAGTCACGTGTGATTAACTTCGTCAAATACTACATCCTAATCAGAGACCCTGAATACAATTTTGATAACCATCCGTTAGTCAACCCCGTAGTATGGCTTGAATCAGACGTCAAAACGACTCTGCATAAGGCCCTAGGAGTCTAAGTACAATAAATTAAAAGTACTTAAATCATGAGCTGATTGAAAATATCTAAGCTACCATATTACAACTTTACTTTGCTTTGAAAAAATTGTTGCGAACATGCATGCTATTATACTATGTCTACAAATAAGCACTTTCTGACCAAAAAGCTCTTAACGTCTTTCGAAAATTCCATATCCTATTCTATCTTTATTGTTACTACTATTTACTGTACATATTAGCAATTGATTACCCCACACCATTGCTACATAACGCATTATTCTTATTATATTTCTACGAAGGGAATGCTTTCGTGGTCACCGTGTGGTTCGGAGCTGAGGAAAGGTGTATTGCGCTTTCGGAAGTCCACAAGTAAAATACTTTTAAGAAGTTATGAAATATACTCGTAGTGGTTGAAGAGTTCAACACCTTATTAAGTTTCGTTAGTATAGGTTGGTTTCAAATATATTATTTCACTCACTACACTAGAATATTATGAGCATTACTCATTATGACATATAATAAAAGTTCATAATCAGGACGATGGTAGATCAGTGGTAGAGTGCTCACTTCTTGTGAGAGGAGTTCCTGATTCGACAAGAGGCTAATCTTTATTAAGTTTATAACAGACAACACCGTATTCGTAGGTTTTCTAGTGCTTATGGCGTTTCTTCACACCTGTTCGTCCCACCAATACTTTTATAATCATTTACTTTCCTTTATAATCTGTTCTCTTAGCCTAGAGTGCATAAACAAGGGGAGTGAAATTAGAAATTTCATTCAGTAATAAGACAATTGGAAATAATTTTTGTCGATATTTTGTTGTCGTATTTGTTTATTTGTTAGTTTAAATGTTAACTTAAGTGTTCAAAACACTTCAGTCGATGTCTAAATGTTCGCCTGACTAGTATAAACTATTTAGGAATATGTTCTACTGCATAAGAAATCGACGACAAGCTGAAAGATATGATGGTGAAGCAATATTGTTAATGTTTAAAGTACCGGGTAATAGCACCAGAGAATTCTTAGAAAACTCATGGACAATATTATTATCTTATGTGTGTGCGTCCTATTGCTGAATTCGGTAGAGAATTTTGATTATTTTCACTTGGGGAAATGATTTTTCAGATACAAATTTCCTCTTTCTTCCCCCTGAACGCATAACTATCGAATTCACAACGAACTACCATATCCGAAATTAGCATTCAACTTCCGAATCATTTTGTTTTTTAATTGTTTTCTATTTCATTAAATGAATACAATGCGCATCATAAGTTCGTTTGGTAACCCAAATATGAGGACATTAATTAATGTATTAGCTCAGGATTGCAAATAATGCGTATTTACGTAAATATACTAAATGAAATTACTATCAAAACTGCCTTTGTGTGTTAATAGTTGTATCACACAGTACAGCTTTTAAAATTTGAATGACTACGTATGTCCATAGACATTGATTGTGTTGTACTGTTAAGGAAGGTAACACTAGTTAAATGTTTGAGTGGTTTATTAATTTTAATGCGTTCACTTTATTACTGAATAGTACTTCAGAAATATATGTTAAATAGTTAGTTGCATAATCCTTAAAATTAGTACAGTGTAACATTGTATCTATATATAACATTACGCGACTATATTCAAATAATTGATTCCAAAAAATAAGTAAATTGTTTACTTTTCAATGAAACCTTATGTTTTGATACATTTTGATTCCTCGTTATATTAGCAACGCCTTACATACTTGAAAGACATGCATTGTACTTTTTATGTTGGTTCCCTACTGAGGGGCGTAGACATTTTCCGTTAAACCGACAGATGGCGTAGAAACACGACGGTCATTATTTTAAGGGCATAGATAACAACTGTAAGGTCAATGGCGAATTGTGAACAGTTAGAATCAATGCATGAGCGAAAGGAAGTGCTTTCTCTAAAGTATTTTTTAGCGTGATAAACAGAAAAATCAGTGAAAATGTCCATTATGTGTGTGCAAATTGCCCCCTCCTCCTCCTGTAAACATGCAAGGGCTATTTTTATTAACCTAAAGGAAGCCTGCAGAGAATATTACTTTAGATGATAAAACAGAATAAGACACACTCACACTGATAGGCAGACTCTGCAGTCTAATCATTGTAGAGTAGCGCGCGTGAAAACACATCTAGAGAAGTCAAAGCCCACGCCAAGCACGAATTATATGATATAATTTAAGAGCTGATTTTGAAATTTCAAGAAACTCAGCAGACCGTTCAGAAATCATAATCTTTTTCCAAAACAACGTGGTTCATGCGTTCAGCAAAGTTGCCTGCAGCCACAGGTTTCCATCCTTGATCGCTCTCGTCGTATACATCGGTAAGTACTTTTTGAACTCTCTGCAGCGCTCATATATACTGCCATCCCTTAATAAATTATGACTCTTACTAATTCGACAATGAGTATAGAACACATTACACTCTTCCGCTTAGAGAAATCTAGTTACACCATCCAGTTCACACTTGGCGGGCGCTTATTCGATATGTCTTTTCAGTCTGGCTTCCAGACATGATTGATAGCAGTCCGTTTATCGGTGAGCGTGGTGATTGGCATTCAATGAATGGAAGCCTTTATCTTATTTCCTTTTCACTATCACGAGTGTTGACTTAACAGAGACTGAAAAATAAACCACATTACTTACTGCAAGAGAAATACCAGGCACTGGTGCGCCATTTTCAAAGGCCAAAAAATTAAAATTATAATACTAGTGACCTCTAAAATCACACGTATTTAACACAACGTAGACAAACGATGTATTTATGTCAAAACAGGTCTAGAATCTGTAACACTAAGTCATCATCACCTGGAAGTATCAATTTGCAATAATCAGAGACGTAATCAAGCCCATTCTGAAAATTAATCAAGATCCAGGAAGAAGTCATAGTCAGTGAGAAAGATGTCGGAGAAATATGATGGGTGAGAATCAATTTCACATTGCAAGTTATTGAGAACCTACATTATCTTTTAAGTGAAAATATTTTCGTGCTACTTAAGGACAATGTGTCTTAAATATTTCTGGATACTTTCAGGCATTTTTATATTGTATTTTATGAAGTTTGGAGCTTCAATGATCTGTGTCCATGGTTCCAGCTTCCTTGAGGAAGACATGATAGGTCACGTCTGCCCTAGACCACAATACCAGCAACGAAACTCCATGTGAATAAAGGGATCGCTAATTATAGTCTCCTGGCCATAGATGATCATGATAGTGATATCAAATTCGTTTCATCATCTGAAATAACAATCCAATACAGAAAATGTTCATTGTTATTCCTATCACTTAGAGAATTGTACGGCACCAGATAGCGATTTTTTGTTGGTCGGTGTCAATTCATGTGACACAGGTATGTCAAACTTTTTTACATTCGAAGTCGATGAGCGACTGTTGCATGATGTATGCTTTTTGCCCAACTGCAATAGAATAAACAGTCTTCCGAGTGTCCACTTTCATGGTGTTTTTGAAAAACTAATCCGAACATAGTGTTGGTCCATGAACGGGGCCCATATCGCAATCCTGTGTTACCTGAAGTACTGCCATTGTTCTCTCTGCGTTTCTGGGAGATAATATTATTTGTAATTTGCTGTACAAAATGTCCCAGTTTGAATTCATAAAAAAGGCAAATGTATGTTCTTCATTTATGAATCTTTGCTTAAAAATGCATTAAGTCCTCACGGATACTTGGATGTCTTGGTACTCCAACCTAGCGGTGGATCTTTAGAGAGTTTATGACGTTAGACATGTAAGCACAGTCCATCCCTGTAATGTTTTCAGAGGTGATTATTCCTCCAAACATCACATTAGATATTTTATTCGCACCAACCTAAAAATTGCATAACTACAATATTAACCTACTAAAGAATATTTACATTTCTTGTTTCTAAATCCATCTACGGTTAGAAAAGCGAGACTTTTTAAAGAAAAAGAGGTTTTCTCAAACAATACATATTATAATGCATAGTGTTATATAAAATCCATGCTCGAATGGTAATCTTGTGTGTAGTGCAGGTTTCCAGGGTTCGTTTCTCTTTGATAAATATAACTGTTATTGCTAGTTGTGCTTACTATTCTGTCTCATCCAAACCATTTCTTTATAAAAAAGACATATTAAACATTAAAGTGTAAATTGTTCAAGTTCCAGCTCTGTAAAATTAAATGTTGTTTTGCACTATGGCTAGCAAATATATAAAATCCAATGGTACGCATTTCGATCAAATTAAACATCAAATTATGAAAACGTCTATGTTACATTTTCATAAAATATTATTACATCAAATCCTGTTTTTATTCTATTAAAACAAGCCGAGTTTAAAATTGTCTGATAGCGCCGCCACAAATTGTAGCATACCTGCAATTCAGCTCGCATGTTATTAATGGATATAACACACTTTGTTCTCCACTCCCCGCCTTTGAATTCACAAATATACATCATCTCCCCTATTCTACCCAATATATTAGTTCATATGTACATTTTCTGTCATGCATAGTAAAAAAAGTAATTTTGACTGCTGTTTTATTTTTGTCATACTCTACTTCGCGACATATATCCTGTTGCGAGTTACGTGAATCTCTGGGCACATCCAATTATGTGCCGTAATTCCATAATTCCTCATTACAGCGTTCAACTAATTAAAAGCATGATAAAAGAGAGTGCACATATGTAATTGAAGAGAGGGCAATTTAAAATCAATATCAAACAGCACCCTTCACAGTTTATTTTTAAACGTCTTGCTAAAGACAAATTTGACCTATAATGTAAAGAAAAAATGCAGTTCAACAGTATTTTTATTTTGACAAATTTTATATTATATGATTTGCATAGTAAATAAGACATATTGTTTAAATTATAAGATATTAATGTATTATAAATTTATTTAATTGTAGGATTTAGATTTTCCTGTTTCATTCTTTAAGCTAAGTGTTACCTAGTATGTAACAAATCGACGCTCTCCCATTAACTTTCTGATCCCAAATTCACACACACACACACACACACTATATATATATATATATATATATATATATATATATATATATATATATAACAAGGAAATATAATTGAGAGAGTGAATAAAGTTCGTACTCGACCACTGATCTAGAGCATAATAACTATATTATAACTAACTGCTTAAATTTATTAATTTAAAAGTCCAAATTAATCGTTTAATTGAGACATATTTTTTTAAGAGAAAAATAGAGAAATGAAATAATAGCATTAACTAGTCATCGTTTTTAATTATTATAACTCAGGTTATGTGAGTATTGAATATTTATTTATAATAATTATTTAAATTTACCTTTTCTTATATTACTCTGTTCAATATTTTAAACAATGTACCAAATGAATATTTTATTTATCCTCCGATTATGGAAGAAAAGCATATGACTTCAATAAATTCTGTACTTATTTAGAATTGAGTACAAGTATGCTATCCTCATGAAAATATTATCAAAGCTATCTATAAAACTCATATTAAAAAGTAGTGTCACTCTGACTTAATAGTAGTCTTCATGCTGTTATAAAGCTGTCAAATCTGTTACTGTATATAGCTTTCTGATTGCTTGAATTTGTCATTCCTTAATTTTAACGAAATTGCGTTCTTTTGTACCCACATTTATTTTTAATGCTTTACTTCGTTATTGGAAATGCATTTTTGGTATAAACATAAATTTTTGTCAAGTTTGTTAATATTTTTAAGTAATAACTGACTAATTATCATGCTTACGTCCGAATATTTTTAGAATATGGATCCTAAGTTGTAGTATGTGATAATCGATGAATTTATTCGCAGAAAACCTTTTAAAATACTATTAAATTAAAGCATCTAAAATCAGTAGGTAAACTAATGTGCTCCACTTGCTACTACTAAAACTTAAGAAGTTTTCAAATGTCTAATGTCCTTCATATCATTAGTTGCGTTGCGTTTTCGAAAACTAGTCTTTCTGACCTAACTGCAACGAATATGCCAAACGTCTTCAATACCAGTTATTCGGAATTTGTCACCAGAGTATTAAGTACAATTTTAAATCAAGTTATTCATTCCTTATAAAGTAATACGTCAACGAAATAAATTATACAGAGATAGTTTAGTGACATCAAGTAAATGACACAATCTTTAAACTATAACTTCATTCTCTGAACACGCATTTTTCACATGTCTCATGATTTATTTTGTGTAATACGACGTTGCATGTAAAACCATCCAACATTTTCTTATTTCTTATTTAAAAGAGAGAAGTTTATGAATTAATTTGTGTTTAAAAGCTTGAAGTATGTTTACTGGCATAAAAAAAACAGAACAAGAAATGAGTGCTAATACATTATCTCATACGTCATACATTGTCTCAATCTTTGAAGGATTAAACTGCTTAGTAATAAGAATATGTTAATTCATAGTAATAACAGCAATCATATTGCATGACAGAAACGATATAATGTTTCTAAAATAGGAACGGACTACTTCTCAATTAAGGCCCTGTCTAACGTTTTCTGCTGAGATCATCAATCCCGATATAATAACATGGTGAACTTCTTTCCAAAGTATTATGAAAACTATTTGTCTTATGCAGTTCAAACTTTCTCCAGATGTTAACTACCCTAATACTACATATTAACTGTTTTATTTTTAAATTAGCTCTTATAGTTCATTAATATTACTTTTTACAAAGAAATGTGGCAACGCTGAGAAGAAGATAAATATATACACAAATTCAGGTATTGGACAATCAGCAGGGTATTTTTTCCTGCTCGTGGTGTTGCAGATCCATTCAGAATGTTGTTCCTCGCTGATCTTCAAAATGTTAGTAGGGGAAGGAAACAAGTTACGAAATTAGAAAAGATAGTTCATCTAATAATGTGGAGAATGCATACCTTCGAAATTATGTTAGTTGCAAACTGATCATATAGTTTGGAAGAAGAAAGGGTTGCGGGAGGCAAGACTGGCGGGTGTCAGAAATGAGACAATCTTATCTACCTAAACATATTTTTTACTTATATTTTATAACAAGCCTTGTCAAACAGTGTGCTCTTTCCCTATTTTCATTTTTCACCCATTTTTTAAATCCTAAATCCTGATTCTTGCACGGTGAAAAAGGAGACACGATAGTGGGAATGCAAAACTAAAAGCATTAACAACAATATTTTGCTTTCCGAAATAAGGAATGTAACTTTAGATAATAAAACTTATAACTTTAAAAGAAATATCTGAGAAGATGAAAGAACACATCATGGCATTTCAGACGTGTAAACAGTAATATACAAAGTCAATAAATAAATAAATAAATATTACAATATTTCTGAGGGTCTAGTTCATTTGGACCGTATATTGGCATTCAAACGGTAAGCAAGTGAAATATTTTGCGCGTGTGTGTGTTATAGTATTTTGAATCAGTTTCCTGACCTACGTTACGTATCTACAATTGCGTCACTTTTGAAGAAAGAGACGTTTATCTTTGTTTTCCCTACATAATTCATAACTTCATAATTTTATGGAAAATAACTGGCAACGTATATCTTTTACTCTCCTGATTCATTTAAAAAAACAATTACCGGTTGGTCGCAAACTGGAATTATCATTTTCGGCTAAGGAATCTTATCAAACTCTCAATCAAATTTGGACGAAGGAACGGAACAATAAAATTTCGAGACAAGAGCAAAATAAGTCTTTGAGGATTGAGACGAAACGAGACCTGTTAAATTCAGGAAAAAAAAGACGAGAAAACCTTACTTCTTGTCTCGTCCCGCCTCATGGTGAACATTATCTGAACGAAATAGATTTAATTCTTGTTTATTCTGACTAGCTGTCAGACGGTGCATTATTTGCATGATTTTATGTCATATCAATCTGCAAGCATATCATCAATCAGTACGCTATTACTGGGCATTAGCCAAGAATATAACACTGTAGAATGCTTTACGTTATTATTTAGAAATGAAATGAAATATGAGTTTTACGTCGCACGATTATACCGACTAGGCTAAAGGAGACTGTGGTGATGAGAAGGAAACGAAAGAACCTAGGAAAAAACGCGAACATGGTGTTTATCTACTGCAAACCCTACTTGGCGCTGGCTGAGATCGAACCGTGGACCCCACACAACAGAGATAAACGCTCTACCACTGAGCCACAGCGGTTCCCTTTATTCTTCAGGGCATAATAACTGATTTAAAATAATTCTTGGAATTCCTATATTTTTAATCTGCACGAAAATAGATTTAATGAATAATATTTCTTCTACCTGGTTTACTAGACTTCCAAAGTATGCTATGCATAAGTAGCGGAAGTCTAATAGAACGGTTATGTACGTCTACTTGTTAACAGCTATCAGACCAAAAGCGGCAAGAGATATAGAGTAAGATATTCCGGAATCGATTTATCGTCATAAAAATAGGTTTCATCTTCTCCATCAATCTTCTAAGGGGCGCGGTGGCTCAGTGGTAGAGCGTTCAACTCCGGTGCTTAGGTTTCCTGGTTCGATCCCAGCTCAAGCCGTGTGGACTTTGTGGTGGACAAGCACCGTGATCGTGGGTTTCCTCGGGGTTCTCTCGTTTCCTCCCACTTTCTTCATTCCACCATTTCATTCATTTCTCATCATCACCGTCTCCTTTAGCTTAACCGGCATAACCGTTGGACGTAAAATTCAAAGGTTTTCTGTCAATCTTCTATATAAACCGGAAGTGATAGGGATCGTCCATGGGCCATAAATCAAAAAGTATAATAGCTAGAAACAAGCGGTTTTAGGGAATTGATTCAATGTCTCGAGCAAGTATATCATCTCCACCCGTATCTATTAAAACCATCTATTAAAGTGTATCCATTAAAACCAGAACTGGTAAAAATTTACTTCTACTTTCCGTTTCACTATTGATTTTCATAGAGCAAAACGATAAGATATATCGAGAACCAGTTCCCTGGAATACATTAGCATCCCGAGAATAGGATCCATCTCCTCCAACAATCTTTTATTTAAACTATAAGTGGTGGAAATCGGCCGCAACCGGTTTCAACATGCCATAAATCTAAAACGGAAATAGATTCAACGTCAAGAAAATTTACCACCTGTACCCGTATCTCACTATTAAAACCAGAAGTTATAGAAATTTACTACTATTTCCGGTTTCAATATTGATTTTCATAGAGTAAAAGCTGTCAGAGATATCGAGAACTTTCCGCAAAATTCATATAGGGTCTCAAGAATAGGATCCATTTCCTCCATTAACCGTGTATTCAAACCAACAGTGGAAGGAATCAACCATTCTCGGTACTAACATTGATTGCGATAAAAGTAAATTGGTAGTAAATAGCAAGTTTTCTAAAATCGATTGAGCATCTCAATAAAATGCCATTTTCACTTCTATATCTCTACGGAAACTGGAAACGGTCAAATAAGTTCACTCTTCTGGTTTCAATATTGATCTTCATAACTCCATAGAGTTCCCTCGGGTGGATAGCGTACGCATCTTTCAAGAGTGAGACCCGGGTTAGATTCCTTAGGGGGGGTCACGTGGTTCAGATTCCAAGTTAAACTGTAGGTTCACGTCTTATATAGCCTCGCTGCTGAACGGGACGCTGAACTGAAATCAAACCAAAACCAATTCCATAGATCCATACAGCAAAATCCATAAGTGATATCAAGAAGCTTTTTAAAGAAAATTAATGTTCTCCCACGATTTTCTTCTGTCCCACTTGGAGAATGTCACCAGGATGATGTACTCCCGACATATGCTGAGCACGGCTTCCACATTTCCTTCTCTTCGTTATTCATGTTTCGGTATATAAAAATGGCCTTTCGGCTCCATCTGACGTTTCGTTTTATAAAATAAATTTTAACTAATACATTTAAATTTACTCTTCAGTCAATCTGTGTGTGTCTAACACAGCAACGGTCTATTTATCAAAACTACTAGTCTTATAATATCATGAAGTAGAAATTCTTGAATAATAGTAAAATTCATTGCTAAGTACTATTGCTGACACCTTTAATATGCCGTGTCGAAACTACTTTTATAACATGAACACTTTCCTCACTTGGTAGCAACATAGATTTTCTGAAACTGTCGTACGTCGTTAGCACCAATATGCCTCTACAGGTAACTTTTCGCGGAGATGTTTACGTAGAATCAACGAAATCTTTATGATCGATGAAGCGAGAAAGAAAACAGACTTTTTTCTTATCTGCTATCAATCTGCATTCCATCGATCTCTTTGTCTCCGGGGACAACCCTAAGTTCACATACGTGACCAGCGGGAAGCAGAGAATGAATAAAAACTATCTGGTTAGCCTCCTATCTGTTGTTCTGCACTGTTGCGAATAGTAGCTAATATCTTAAACAGCATTTAAAATGGAAGAAAATTAATTTGCAATTAGCGCGCTCTAATATTACCGTAGCAAGAAAAAGTAAAACTGAATATGCAATATTAATACTAACAAAGATTTGAATGAATTTTGAAATGTATAAAATAAATAGTTTTCATAATATTTTGTAAAGAAATATGCCATGTTATTATATACGGAAATCTCATCGTATTTCGCGTGTTGGACACATCCTTAAAGAATCAGAATTTAAAGCACATATTTTGTACAATTTATATTTTTATAAAGAAAAAATAAAATACAATAATTCCTTCACATTACCCAACAAATTTGTAATGAATCTAATGTTTTAAGATTTAGCTAATTGATAGTTTAATTAGGCAAAAACACTTGTGTTCTTTATTGTACTTTCTTTAAGAAAGTTTTTGTCCTGTCGTTAACTTAACTAGACTAAAAAGCTAAGAAATAGAGTAGGTATAACATGTCTAATTACTTTTACAACTAAACAAGGTGAGATATTCCAGAAATGAAATCTGTGGACTTCAGAGACGAGATTGATTGACAAATACAAAAGATAATAAGTCTACTTATACAACAACTAATTAGTATTAATTGTCTGTTGGGGCTTAACATCCATTTTTAGCACCGAGATCATAAGAGGTGGGGATCTATAGTTTAAAGTGGAACCTGAATCATCATAATAAGAGTAAATTCCAATGTTTTTCCATTAGGAATCAAAACGAAGACCAAGTGCACCAGAGGCATTGGGTTAGCTGTGTTATATATATATATATATATATATATATATATATATATATATATACAGGGTGTTTAATAAGTAATGGTCATAAATTAAACCGTAGATAGTACACACCAAAACTAACAAAAAAGCTTTAGTAAACATGTGTCCGCAAACGCTTCGTAACGGAGATAGGGGCTGTCGAAAGTGTGAGAAAATGAAGTTTAGGGGCGAATATCTCAAAAAGTATGAATCGGACAGAGGGCGGTCCAATGAATGACTGCGCTATGCACACTTTCGTGGTACCAGGTCGAAACCTCGAAAAGATACAAAATGGTGGACAATGTTTACGTGCCGTGTGTGGTTGCATAAAAACAGGAAATGAGAGAGGCAATCGAAGTGTGGCGATGTACGTTGTAAATGGCTCCAGGAAGAATTCCGACAGTAATGCATACGTACAAGTGTGGGAGCACTTAGGTAAACCAAACGGTATGCAAGGCACTGATGAAGCATTATGTGCTAAGCAGTTAACGTAACCAATATCCGCAAACTGGATTGCAATGGAAAAGCATGACAACATTCGAGTATGTGGGAGGCGAATCTGAAACATTCCGCATGTTGAACGCATAAGTGTATTACAACAAGCGAAAAATGATGGACATGTCGTGTTTGTCCATATCAACAAACAGAAATCGTCATGTTGGTAATGTGTACAGTATTAATCATAAGGTAAACAGTAAATACCAAGATGTGTAACCACAGAAGAGATGCATGAGAAATTAACTTACCTCTATCATTAAAGTAAATGTTGGAAGTGTTGTCCATTCATGCGAATGCATGCTTGTACCCGTCTTCGCAAAGATCCACGTACTCGTGATAACATGTCGGTATCCTGTTGAATATGTCCGCAACATTGTTGCAACAGGGGTAGAATAAACGTGCGATTTCACATGGCCCCAGAGAAAGAAATCTAAAGGATTTAAGTCCGGGGAGCTCAGTGGCCAAGCAATAGGACCCCCACGTCCTATCCACTTTCGTCCGAATCGGGTATGTAAATGTTGTCTGACACGGTTAAGAAATGTTCTGGCGCTCCATCATGCATAAACCACAGTCGCTGACGCCTATCAAGAGGTATATCTTCGAGTAGAAGCGGCAAATCGTGTTGGAGAAATCGCAAATATGAGATCCCAGTTAATGCATTAGGAAGAAAGAATGGTCCTACGTGCTGATCACCTAAGAGTCCTACCCACACATTTAAGGAAAACCTACGCTGATGTCCTAACTACACTATTGCAAGTGGATTCTCAGGGACCTAGACATGAGAATTGTGAAAATTTACAATGCCATCCCGGGTGAGTTGTGCTTCATCAGTAAATAGGACGTCATCAGTGAAATGAAGATTGCCAGTAATTTCTCTGCGAAGCCACTGACAAAACTGCATTCTCGTCGGAAAGTCTGTGGGGGTCAGAGGTTGGACACATTGCAGATGGTATGGGTACAACTGCTGTTCATGGATAATATGCCATACGAGAGCATTGGATACGCGTTCGGCACGTCCCACACGTCTTGTGCTCGTTCCTGGGTTTTCGTCCCTGCCTGTAGCATACGATCTTCTAATTCAGAGGTACGTATTGTCCTTGGCCTTCCCGGCCTGGAACAATGTGTAAAGCTCCCATGTTCTCGTAGCCGCTGATGTATTCTGATGAATGTTCTTCGGTTTGGTTGCTGTCTCGCAGGGAAAGTATCGCGATATAACCTAACGGCCTCTACCGCATTCCCGTTTGCTTTGCGTACATAAAGTGCATTTCAGCATACTCAATACTACTGCATATTGTATCAATGGCAAGGTAAACAATAATTTAGCACCACACTAATAGCACTAATTAACACTGCACAATAGTATCCCTGTGGCTCTGCACCACTTCTGAAACTATTGCACTGTTCCCCGCAATACGGTGAAGTAAGTACATCCACAACACCGCAAAGGCCCGCGCATTTGCACCTCTTCAACACACAGAACTACTACATTCACTGTAGGCGAGAAAGATAAGTGAAGACAACGAACCTCTACACTTTGAATCATTCTCCCAAGCGACTACTCCGGTACGACGAAAGCATGTAGACCTGTAGCAGAACCCTTCAGGCAACATAATAAACAAACGTGGAAAGGCAAGCGTATTTCCAATTCACGTCTGTAATCGAAACAATGTAGTGTTCTTCCATTACATATTTCCTGGCTTACCAGCTGATTGACAAGAACTGAGTGCACAGCTTTTTTTTCTTTACGTATACGTACAGGGGAAGAACCAAATAATGAGCAACCTACAGGCGCTCGACTGATTGAGTTATTGTTGCTTTAAACGAGCTTAGGAGCTCTGAAGGACGGGACCTACAATTGGAAAATCTGGGATCAGAACCACTGCATTCGGTGGGCACTTCGACGGATTTGAACCTGCAATATCATGTACCCAAGGTGAGCTCAACGTCTGTTCCAACCCCGATTCAGTATTTCCAGCTGGCTTGCATGTTCTACCAGTGTTCCTTTCGGCTATTCCATTCATTTTCGCGCATCGTTTGTTTTACCTTGGTATGGTACAGTAAAGAACTACTCTGTACATGTGCATTCGTCTTAGGAATGTCCTCTGAAGTAGTTCACAACATGCACCACTACCTTTCTTCGATTGCCTCTTATTTCCTGCTGGTTATGCAACCACACACGACACGTCAACATTGTCCGTCATTTTGTATCTTTCCGAGCTTTCGACCTGGTACCACGACTTATGCATTACTGGTGGATAGACGCGCCCTCGATGTTCATCTTGAGCCCCTTTCCTCGGACAATTATCCAGGAATCTCTCCGTTTCTTTGTGGAACCTTGCGCGCGCATTGCAGAGTTATCAACCATGCATTTCTGCATAGCGCAGGTCTGACTTCGATAGTCATTCATTGGACCGCCCTCTGTCCGATTCATACTTTTTGAGATATTCGTCTCTAAACTTCATTATCTCACACTTTCGACAGCCCCTATCTCCGTTACGAAGCATTTGCGGACACATGTTTATTAAGACTTTTTGTTAGTTTTGGCGTGTACTATCTACGGTTAAATTTATGACCATTACTTATTAAACACCCTGTATATATATATATATATATATATATATATATATATATATATATATATATATATATATATATATTGACCAAACTGGGAAAGAAGGTTCCACATTCCCATGCAATCGAATGCAATGACACATGCCAAACAAGCTTTCCTTTCTATTTTCAGTTACGTTTCCGAAATTAAACCACCTACGTACTGATTCATGGTTGAATGCCAACCTATTCTACCTAAATTTCACAGTCGTGCCGAATCATTCATTTAGCCCAAATCCCTCACATATTTTGGAATACTGTACCTCCTGCTTTATTTCAATAGGCGGAGGTGAGTATGTGCACTCTTCCTTAAGCGATAATATCTTCTTTCAAGTAGAAAAGTACCCTATATAGTATCAAATAATACCATAAAAATTGTATCTGTTATTGGTGATGATATATGCTAGGCCGCCTTAATATTAGGAGTTCAAACTATGTTCCTGTAAATTACTATTATAAGTGATGTTTCGCATATTGAAGTTTATGGTTCCTTCAAATATGTGGACTATGTGAGACTATAAGAGATCTAGACCAAAAGCGTAAGGGGTAATCCGAACCATAGCAATACATTTAATGCTCTCCCTCTGGAAATCAAATCCGGGAGGAAGTGCATTGGAAGTGTGGTGGTAGATAAGGGAAGTGTGGTGGTGGATTACGGAAGTACAACGAAGCAAGCTATTACGAGAGTACTGTACTTTTTTTTTCCTGATTTTCTACCTGACTCTTAGAGATGGTCAAGTAAGATAAAAATGAATATTTTAGAAATATATTGACTGAAATTTTTCTAAACAATTACAGGAAACATTGCACAGTTCAAGGTCATCTAACAACGATTTTTTCGAACTTTGGTCGCAGGATAGTCTATTTCTCATATCAGAATAAAGTATTCACGCACTCATAGAGAAATATGTTTCATTAAAATATCAGAGACGGTATACACTTGAGCTATTTGTAAAGAGTGAATGCAATTTCAAATCATAGAAACACAAGTTTCAGGACTTCCGAAAATAAAATAAATATAAAACATTTTAAACCAGTACTTTCTCTTCCTCATTCAATTTACATTAATGAATTACGCATGTTTTGTATCCGTATCCACAGTGAAATTACCATACTATTAAACAATAAAAACATCTTATAACTGACCTGTCTTAGTGGCCAGTTTCTAAGTGAATAAGAAGTGTTTGATTAAGAATTGCGTACATAGAGTGGCGAAATTTCCTTTAACTACAATCACTCATATATATTCATTTGCAAAAGTCTTTTGGTATGTGCTCTCTGATTTTCTATACTGTCAAGAGAGTTATATGTACCAGGAGAAAGTTAGATATAGCAACACAATACTCACATATTGGTGAAAATATTGAATGCAACGTAAACAAAATTTGTAGTTTTTCAAGTACGTTAAATTGCTTTATAATTTCTAATAATTTTGTGCTAAAAGAGTAGCATTAAGACAAAACCTTTGCTCAAACTAGAAGCACAAATTATTATACTGCAGATCACATTACGTTGGGGAACCTCCAAATGAGCATCAAATCCTTTAATATCATTTAATAAGTTTTAAAAGATCTAGTTATATTTATGAAAATTCTGATAAAAATAACTCAGAGATTATTCTTGACTAGTAGGGAAAGTCTCAGAACACAAAGAGTTTTCAACATAAGAATAAAGTAAAAGAGAACAAATGAAGTTTGATTCCGTGTGTATCAAATAGGTACCTCAGCTTTAAGCGGAAGACCTGAGCACTTGGATCTTTCTCCTTCTCGCTCTGGTCAGACACGAATATTGAATGTGGCAGTGGTAACCTTGTCCATGTTTCTCGACCAATACTGAAATATTTATGTTGGCCTCTAAAACCACTGCACTTGCACCTCGCTGACTTACCGCAAAATCCCTTCCAAAAATTTCTTCCACTTCTCACTACGAGAATACCACAAGCCTGTCAACATCACCGCTGGATCTTCTCTAGTGTATTTGCCTTTGTTTGCAGAAAAGACGATTCCAGTCGCACTTATTTGGTGGTGGAAAATGTTAGTCAATCATTTTACGCTCCAGTCCCTGATCTAACAAGGAAGTATCTTTTGAATTTAAAAGTCGATCTTTTATGTATAGTTGTAAAAAGTGTTACAAAAATAAGTACTTGTTAAATGTGAAAACAGTAATTAGAAATACCTTTCAAAGTTTGCCAACAAAGAAGAAGTTGGAGAAAGTTAACAAAGTTGAAAGTTAACGTTGCTTTTACATTGGTGTAAATGATATTGCAGAAAATTTGTATATACGGGTAAATATACTAGTAAGACAGCAAAATGTAATAAAAAAAGTGATGCAACATTTTCAAACACTTACATTTCTTCTGTACTGTAACAAAAATATGGCAAAGAAAACCTATGGTTTCACTTTTAGATCTAATTATAATTCTACATAGCATGCTCTCTCTTATATAAAATTAGCTAAAATTGAGTCAAAGCAATCATGTGGGTTTGAACTGAGGTTATAGACAAAAGTACATTTAGCTCTATAAGGTAAATCTTACGATTAAATGAAGGTTATACACATATTTTCTATTTCGAGTAATATCTACAGCAAGTTTTAACAATATGATTTTTTTCCGTGCACTAATCTCTACATATTAAGATGATACAACTGAAATGTCCGCCTTAGGTATGTCATTTCCCAAAACCAATAAATGAAAACAACTTTAGCCAGTTTATCAAAATACTAACTGTTTGCTGCCACACATGTTTGCCATCAGCCAACAATTGCATTCGGTGGCAAACGATGGAGTCAGCGATGCGAAAAAGGCCTCAATCTACATTTCACGGTCCAATCATAACAAATGTTCTTGTCTCCCAAGATATGTTTCAAATATCGGATGAGAGGGTAGTCAGTGAGAACGAAAACAGGGAAATACAGTGGGTAAAGGAGAGTTCCATTCTGCAATTCACTGAGAGTCTGCACCATCCGTTTTACGACAGCATTATGATGCATCGTAAGGACACTTTCTTTTAACATCGCTGGGGACATGCGGACAGATTTCTGTTGGATTCCATTCAGTATACCACTGTAATTTTCTGTGTCGATAGTTCAACCTTGTCTGAGAAAAACACGATGAATCACTCCCATCTTGCACTACCAAGCAGCAACATTTTATGTTGGTGAATTGGTTATTTAGGTAACCATCTATGACATTCATCACGGTACAATCATTTTTCTGGAAATTTAAGGTTCTAACAGCAGACCAGTGTTTCATCTGAGAGGATAATCCGATGTAGGAAACTCTTTCCATTATCCATTACATTCAGAGAACTGCACGCCT
The DNA here is from genome assembly GCF_964235325.1 of Thermobia domestica. Taxonomy (NCBI): domain Eukaryota; kingdom Metazoa; phylum Arthropoda; class Insecta; order Zygentoma; family Lepismatidae; genus Thermobia; species Thermobia domestica. The sequence continues at coordinate 216,154,999 of NC_137461.1, read as the reverse complement.
TTTGACTGTGATTCCGCTTGGTTGGTGTAAGCTGATGTTGAACCGATGACTTCATCTTTATTACCTTACCGTACGTATATGTCTAACTCATCTGTAGTCACATAAACACTTTTTCAAGAATCTGCTGAGCTCATCCTACCGTAATATTACTCTGCGCCCACGGGACTCATTTTATGCGTCTACTGTGTCAACGGAAGTAGACATGTTTTTCTTAAAGGTGAATACTCCGTTCATTCCTTATTCTTTAGCAATACACAGTATAATGTTTCTTTTTTCGGTTTACTATGTAGAATATCTCAGTTTGAATTGGTTAAGAAAAATCACTTGACATTATGTGTTCCCATAGTTATTTTTCATATGACCCTGTTCAACAACACAATACCTTCTAATGTTTGATAACCCCACCATATATGATGGAGGTTTACTGAATTTGTTCTGGTTAAATGTTTCATTCCATCAATGTGTTTTACTCCCGTTCTGAATTTCACATCAGACTTCCAAACTATCACTTTATTCGCACCAAATTAATATTAACATTTTAAATTATTCATCTATAAGAAGATGTTAAATTCTAATAAACTATTGACATTACTGAACAATTCATGATTAAAGCCTGTGACAAACATATTGGCATTTCAGCTAAACGAATAAAACGCAAGTTTTGACGCGATGTTGCCAAGTGCTAAGGGGAGTGGCTATGGCTAAGCAGACGGACTACCACACGATCAGGTGAAAGAGGATAGAAGTGGGTGTGTATAAAATAAATGTGGCAATACCGCTGGCCTCTCATTTGCTAGCAGCATTTAAAGGGAACTTGGAGTGCCGCCTTTAAATGCCAGGATGTTTGTCACGCCTTTTAATTACAGCTACAGTTAATGCTTACAGATCATTCGCTAGAAAATAGTAATATTTGCAAGTGAATAATAATAATCATCATGGGTATTCCGTCATCATTGACATGTCTTTTCTTCAACTGAGAATCTTATATGCTCACGGTCTTCCATTAACATCTTTCTATTCGCAAATGATTTCTCTGACTTGATGTTGGCATTAATTGTAGTCTTCCTCACTTTAATAATATCTAAAATTGTTCCTTTCTACCTCACCATTTCTAACACCCTGTCATTGTTTTCCGCTCGACCCAGCTCATTCTCTCCATTCTTCTCCATACCCACATTTCGAAAGTTTTCAGTCGTCTCGATTTATTTCCATAAAATCATAAAGACAATGAATTATACCTAACATAAAGTACTTGAAATTAAAAAAAATATATTATAAATAGGATTCGAATTGTTGTATTTATATATAGTTTGTTATTAAAATTCTAATGCTTAGTGAGACAAAACACAGTTTTTTTTAAAGTGTACATTTACAATAGAAACATATTGATAGTTTCAGTTAAGAAGAAACAAAATTTCAATCGCATGCAATTGCTGTTTGACACAATCATGATTCTGTAACATTTTACATTATAAAAAAGTAATCAAATATTCGTAAATTAAAGGATACCTGACAAATGTTAAGTAACAACAAATGTTAAGTAACAAATGTTAAATATAATATGAAAAAGAAGCAAAACTTAATAGGTCACGTAAAATTTGCCTACCATCTAAAAATGTCTATATTGACTCAAATAAGATTTCTTGGGCCATAAAATACTTACATAGGCGGCTCGAGGTTCGTGGCATTAACAAAATAAAAGAAACCAAGTGCATAAAGGTTATCTACTATGCTAAAATGCTATATTCAACAACTAATACGTTAAGGAAAAGTTTTCTGCTTCTAGTTTTGAAACAAAAAAATATACCTTTTTTTAGATGTGGCTTTTTCAGAGCGGCCCCTTTAAGTATATGTGGAATAATAAACTTATGGAGAATCTATTCCCAATACTTGAATGATATAACGTCCCTTTGCAATATCAAAGCTACTCAAAATGTGACATACACAGTGGCGTAGCCGGTAAGTGTTTCTAGAAGAAGCATAACTTGTTCAGGTAGATGGGTCTGTTTATATAATAAGAGCGAAAACAAATATTTCAGAATACGAAAAAAATAATAAATCTCCATTCAAACATATTATTATTATTATTATTATTATTATTATTATTATTATTATTATTATTATTATTATTATTATTATTATTATTATTATTATTATTATTATTATTATTATTAAACTTTTAAGTATGCTATCTTATTAAAATATGAGTTTTGAGAGGGTATGACTTTATGACAACACATTTTAGGAAAGGTGTCAAAAATATTGGTAAGGAAACATAAAAAATATATATTGAAATGACTTTGCGTTTATATTGTTATAAATGATTTTAGAAAAAAAATGTCACTGTTATGTAATTTCATAGTAGTAAATTACATCAACTTAAGAAAATGAAGATAACAATGTGGATAACTAATTGTAGTTTTTAAGTTATTTTGAACGTACTGGCGTGGTTTAAGACGTTTTTAAACACATTTCTATTGAATTCTATTATAAAGATTTCTCATATGCTATGATTATTATTAACAATTTTAAGAAACATGTAACAGAAAAATCAATTTTCAAAGAGACAACATATCGTTTGAATGCACAAATTTGCAACCCTCCCCCTCCCGTTGCACCCGTGGGAATACTGCTCGAAGCGGTATTCAAAAATCACGTGTTCTTTTCTCTTTCTATATCTAAAATAAGTAATCCTACCGGAGGTTGAATACAGATTCACTAATATAGTAAACACACACATTACAAATGTTGACATTTAGGTATTTTTCAAATAATAATAATAAGAATAATGTCCGTAGTGTTATACAAATATATTCAACTATCAGCTAGTCTAAAACGTATACAGCTTCTGCGCACGAGATAAAATTAATGTCCCAAATGTCACAGTGTGTAAGTTGCAGAGGGTAAGGCATAGCGTCATTGGATAACATATATTTGAAATTAGTAGCTGTGGAAAAGTGTTGATTTTTTTATAATCACATGTGAAGTATTGCTCTGTGAAGGTGAATGATCTTTCTTGAAAACTGTGCTATATTTTTCAATTATATTTCGAAAAAGATTTAAATACTACGAATGCCCGTGAAGAAATTTCTCCTGTTTATGGGCTAGGTATGCTACCGAAAGCAAGAACCAAAATATATTTCAGTCGCTTTTGTTATAGATAGTTTGATGTCTGAGGTTTTCACGTAGTTGGTGATCAATTACGGTAAGAATGGAAGTTATTCTAAAAAACAAACTCCAACCAGACTGAAAAATAAGCTACCATGACATTCCCAATAACCTACACATTCATCACCAAACAGTGCTAAACCATTTGTTAAAAGCTGGTTACTAAAAAGTTCGATGTTTGGGTTCGATATGAACTTACTCTAAAACATATACTCCATCGAATTTATATTAGTGAACCTCTACTGAAACATAGAGCAATCAACTGAAAGCAAATGTCTACTACAACCATAACACTTGAAGTTGTACTTGTGATCCTTAAATAATATACTATTTTCACCGTACGTTAAACTCGATGTAAATGTCCTCTGTTTCCCACTGTATGTTACAATTTTTCTTCATTACTATACTTTTAGATATACTTATTATAGTTTGTTGAATATGTTTCTGAACGTAAATCATAAAGTACGTTCTTCACCATTGTACCCTAATTCAAATTGTCATGTTTATACTTTAAAGCTCCTTAGTTGGTAATAATACTCAAGGTGCAATGATCGTCGTTTAGATTCGTTCATTTCCACTAATCTGATTGGGTAGAACATTCAAATTGTGATGACCTTATATCTGACTCTTAGTATTCTCAACGGGGATTACCACTATTGTTTTCTTGTCAATTAATGAATACATTACAGTCTTCTCTACATGCGTTGGTAATTGCCTTTGTTTAACAACACCATTTACGTTAAGCATCCAATATTGTTATATTAACTGACAGCTGTTAAAATTGTGATTAGTCTTCAGGGTGTTGCCAGAAGGTTACATTGGTTTCAAAATGTAGATACAACATGCTCCTCTTCTATCTAAACAGTAATATGATTAAAGGAAGTTGTATTGTTCAAGTGTTTGAAATTATTCTTACGATAAAAAGCTGTTTCATAGTTCCGAGTAAGAACAAAATTTTACTCCGTGTTTCAGTTTGAACAATAGCATTTAGAAAGTCATTTGATGATAGATTAATGTTTCAACTTAGTCTGAAAATACCTAGAGAATAAGTCATTTTAATACACCATTCCTGTTGTATTTTGTCTGTATTGTTTTGAACAAAATCTTATTACTTGGGACTAAAAAATAAGGTATATCTGGTAACATACATATATTATATTATAGCTAATGAAACTTCTGCATTGACGTCTCATGAAAAACTAACCTCAGAACGTAACACAGATATCGAATAAGAGCACACATCTAACGCCACATATTATCTACACGTCCAGTAAACAGGGTGGGATACCCAGGCAGTCAGAAGGTAGTAAGTTGTTATTGAAGAGAGCCGTATGAAAGTACACAACAAGCTGCAAAGATGGTGGAATACCCAGCCACTAAGAAGGTAGTGCACTTAGTCGTATGAAAGTAATATAATTGCAAGTGATTTTTCTTTACGAAATCAAAATGAGTCATTCCACACAGTAACCTAGAATCACTCACATTGAAGTGCATTAGACAAGGAATAACAAATGAATACACTAATAGCTGTTGGATTGTCAAATGTTGTTCCATTTACACAACATTGTTAAAATAACCTTATAGGTATGGCATAAAAACAGGTTCGAATGAGATCCTGAGGAACGTCGTGGAAGCAAGCCCTCGGAAAATTGTTCGGGTTATTTCTGACAAGTTAAACATATACAATATCACTGCTATTTAGTGTCTTCGTACAATCATTAATGTGAAAAGTTAAATTTACCAGTGTCATATGAGTTGGCAGTGGACAAAAGAAATTGTTGTCAGGTTATCAGGACGTGCGAAGTTCTCAAAGTGGATTGAATAACCAGAAAAGTTGTCTCCATCAGTTTGCCACTTCAGTTGAAAAACTGATTCTCCATTCCAATAGTAAATTGTCAGAACAATGCTGGAATTATTGCGGCAGATTATTACAGTCTTGAACTCCATAAAACACGCAGCTAGCTTATTATATACTTAAGCATCCAGCAATGGTCAACATATGTGATTATCTCACGTTTTAAAGCAAGGCGTTGTAACACATCACGAGCAAAGGTAGGCTTTCCATGAATTGTAGTGTGAAACTCTTCCTCACCCATCGTATTACTCTTATATCTCTTTCACTCACTATCAACTATTCCGACATCTCAATCATTTCTTGGAGGAAAGACTTTCTTTGGTAATCACGGAATGCTGTGTGCAGATGATGTCTTCCTTGCATTGCAGGCTGTAGACTTTTGATTGCCACGGGATTCAGTTGTTGGCTGAGTGATCACCAATTTGTGTAGTTAGAATTATAAAATGACGTACTTGAGGCAGAGATTTCAGTTTCACCAACCAAAGGATATAAAATTACATAAACTAAAGTGAGGTAACACTTTTTAATTCGTATATGAGAAAGTAAAGACTCGTGGTATTAAGAATTAATATATATTACACACTACGTGTTATTGAATAAATATTTCTAAATATATATCATGTTATGGAAAAGACGTATATATATATATATATATATATATATATATATATATATATATATATATATATATATATATATATATAGTTTAAAATCGAGCATATCGATTCACAATGGATTAGATATTCTAATATATTGCTACAAGATCAGATATTTGGTGCAGTCTCATCACTTAACCTCAGAATTAAAATGTAAGAAAATAGTACCGTTTCATTTACTCAAATCTGAATAAAGACCAATGAAAGGAATGGTTTATTACAGAGAAAGTATAAACCCATTTTGATAGTCAAAATAGCTTATATTATTTAACAGCTGATGTATGAAGAGGTATGGAGAAATTTATTTGTTACACTTCTGTTTTATTTATATGACTAAGAAATGGACAATTGTGTCCATTATGTGTTACGACAAACCTTTGTAATCAATACTACTTACAAGTTTTTATTTGGACTGCTCTGTATGTTGCTTCAATTTCTTGCCAAAATACAATTACTGTAACCGGTTTCCTTTGGTGTAGCTTGGTGTAGGTAATGCTAAAGAAAATAGTGAACTTTCTATTTTGATTCGTAAAATCTACAAGTTCGTGTAGAGCAAATAGTCAATTTGTAAATTATCTAGGGGATCAATTGAGGCATTCATTTTTTTTTTAAAGAATTTGAATTACTTTTATATATTTTCTCTGTTTGCGTCCAAGAGAGACAAAAATCTCAAGAACTGTTTTACGTAATACCATCACTTTTGGTCAGAATGTGCACATCTAAATTTAAGAAAGTCGGGCGGAGGTGATTCATCCACAAGGAGTTGAAGAAATCAATCATTTCCGGGTTTAACGTTTTAAATAAATAAAATGATAAGGGATACAGAGAGGCACATTTCTCCCTGAAATAGATTTAGCATTCTAGAAATAGGTAGCACATTCTTTTGTGATTCTAACATGAACAGCAAGAATAAATAATGAAGAGGTGTGCAAGTTTTGCGCAAATATCAGTAAATTTACCACTGAGATGTTAAATATGATGCAGCATGTAGCAATGATGCAGTCATAAGTTGTATGAGGTTATTTGAGTGGGACCTAAGCTTCCATAGCTTAAGGACATTACTAGAAGATGATGAAAGCCTGCAATGAAATCAACATTAGTAAATGTCGAAAGCATTCGAGAATTGTTGCATGAGGTTCCTCGAAAAACAATCAACAAATCTCTTCCATTGTAAATGTATCATATGGAACAGATTCTGCATGACGACAATGCACCCTGTCACCGTTCTCGCCTCGCACATGAGTATAGCAAGATATAGCATGATCTCACTTCCTTACACGCCATTTCTTTCAGGTTAGGTTCATGCTCAATTTGCTGACTTTCCCTTTTTACAAATACAGTCTAAAGGTCTCCGTTTTTGCTCCATTGTGCAGATGCAGTATGAATCTAGAAAATTGTTTGATATCCTTCAAGTAACGAACTTTCAGAACACACTTTAGAAAGACATGCACACTGAGATCTCTATATTCGTGGGCAAGGAGACTACTAGTAATAGTAAGTACACGACAATGTGATAGTAGGTACACCTAGATAAATATAATGGTTTAGTTTCTTACCAACACAGCTATTCTTGAAACTTTTTGTACTATCTAGTACTATATCTCTACAGAACGGTGAACAATACAGTTCACTATGGCTTGTAGGTGTTTCAAGGCGAACTGTTTGGCCAATGGAAAACAAAATACTAGCTTTTGACTCCTAATCGTTCGACTGGAGGCTCCTGTTTTTAATTTTAAAAGCCGAGAAATATTTCACACTTACAATTTAATGCGTAGTTCTTTTATTTTTCGTAACACTTCTTGTCACTCATGTTTGCGTTCTCTGCGGCAGAGTGTTGTCTTTGGAATATGCCCTTGGAAAATTTCTAGTATGAACATGTTATTAAACTCTAGATTTAACACGTTTCTACTTGTTTTTGTGGGGAAGTAGTAAGTGATTAGTGGTAGGGATGCTGTACCCCCTTAAATTTTGAGATACATCCGCATATTCTTTTATATTTAGTACTAATTAGGAAAATAAAGCTAGTTCTTACGCCACTGGATACGGTACAAAGAGGAAACACACACTATTCTGGCTAAATATAAGATTGCTTGAAATCACATATGTACGTATCACAGTTACAATTTTGAGTAATACTTGGAATAATTTCACTAAGCCAAAATTTGAATAAAATTAGTTGTTTCTATTTATTTTCATAGGTGAGCATTAACTATCATATATTCTGCTCACCCTTCAATTTTATTCTTAATGGATTTTAGGAACTTATGAGATAAAGTCTAAAACAACAATAATAACCAACTCTTACCGTAGTGCACAGCGCAATTATATGCTATTTATCTTGATAGTTTTGGAAATAGTTTTATCAGAGGTTTTCTGGAACGTATAATGTTGGCTATTATATTCACAAAACTAAGTGTACATATAGTTAAAGATCGTATATAAATCATTGCATCGCGCAATCCTATTATTTCTCACCTGATAGTATGGAGAGCTTAGGCAATAATGGCATGCACTTAAAAAGTTACTAGAATTTGTGATTTAGAAACGGCACTTAAGATCAGTAATATGAGCTACTGAAATTGATTGGTTCTGTGATAGAAGTGTGCAGTTTTAGAACGGAATGAGATATTACAACTCTCTCGAACGAAATGTTTATGAGTTTCACCTAGTGATATTGTGAATTTCCCATGCACGTGAATCTACGAGTATCATTTCTAGTTAATCAAAAAACCCAAATTATGGCTAGTATTTCAAAAAATTGAGGATATCTGCTAGGACAGAAACAAATCTATATCCATAGGTATGTTAGATTGAATGTTTGTGAGTGCTGCGTAAATACAAGTCTATCAGACACGTGTTGGATGGAGAATGATACATGTTATTACTAGCAATGCACACATACACACACATATATATACATGAGAGGTATTACTGCATGCAGAGACAAAACGCAGTGACTCGTGTCCTTTGCAAGAAATACGTTACAGTACTCTAATCGTAAACCATACACAGAATTCATTGTTCGCATGAGAAGAGAAGCGAGAGAGAGAGAGAGAGAGAAAGACACAGGAAAAAAAACAAGATTTGTCAGCATGGATCGTACAATATTAGCAATTCCATTCGTAGCCAAAGCTTTCCTCCCCTGTTGCCTATGATGGTTGGCCGAAAAGAGAACGCATTGGAGAAGGAGTATGACACATGAATTATCTGGGTCGGAATGACATTAATGGATGCGGATACATTAAATGTAACTGACGGTGGCAGGATTCCGAGTCACAAGTCATCCAATTATGACATCTATCTTTGTGCTTGTGTAATTGCGTTTCGAACTCGTTTCGCCTATCTAATATTTGAATAGAACGAAGTATAGACTGTGATGTATATGTGTATGCGTATGTATGAATGCGTATATATGTATCAATTCATGAAAATTAGACAATTTTCAGAATTTAGAAAAAAAGAATAAGAAGTTACATGCGTCTTAAGAAGACCATTGAATTTATTTATTTATTTTAAACTGACAACATCTATATTAACGTACTTAGATCTATTAATATAATAAACTCGAAGCGCTAGTGGCAAGAGATTTTCTATAGTTAATTTTTGAAGATCTTGGATAGTTTTATCTTAAATTTCACATCTTGTATTTATTACATTTGATACAATGATTGCTTATATTGTAAAAAGACACTAAATTTGCAGACCCTAATTTGTAGTAGGTGCACTTATGTCATTTAATTAATTTAGGATATCTACGGCTATGAAACTTTTTGTCACTGGGTCACTATTTAATAAAACAATCTTCGTAAGTATAATACACGATATGGCACATTTCGAAGCATGTTGCTCAACAATAAAAAATTGTTTAGTTTCACTTTTACATTATACTATAAATATTCTAAAATAAATGTGTCATTTACGTTTGATAATATTAACTAATTGAAGGAAGAATATTGATAGAAATGTTTTCAAGCTAAAACTTTTACCTACTGTACCAAATTGTGTTCTATCTTGTATTATAATGTGCCATACAAGAAACTGAAATACGTGTGAAATTTTGCATCTCACGAAAAGAACATATCAGCCAATAGTCTGAAGTCTATTACATTGTTATAATATACGTAACTTGTCGAGTTAGTGAAGAATTGTTAATATAAATTCTCAAGTTTTATATTCTATGTATCGTAATTATATATGTCCTTCGTAACTGTGAGGTTTAGTATTCAAATGTAATAATAAGTCATTCTAATTAGGACTTTTTTCAACTGCAGTAGACAAATGTCGAGATTATATCCTTATATGTAAATGAAGTCCGTTTTACTACCTGTCACATTGCTAATTATCATAATAATTCCTGTGTAAAATAGAGTTGAGTTGATTTTGGGTTTAACGTCCCGTTCAGTAGCGAGGCTACATGAGACGTGGACCTACCGATTAACGTGGAATCCGAACCATATGAGCTCCCGCCGGGAATCGAACCTGGTCTTCCATGCCAACGGCGCGTACTCTAACCGCTTATCCACGAGGGAGCTCTGTGTAAAATAGACTAGAGAAATATACCTAGAGATTTGTTTAAAAATTGAAATGGTCTTAAATAGTATTTACCTAGCATTCACAAACATTAAATCAACTATACTCTTTGACTTCCTGAAAATGGTGTATCTTATTCTTATGTGTAAGGTTTTTGTTCTTGTTTATAAACAAGCATCCTCTGAATACTCTGTCACAACATAAACCAACTGTGGTCCAGGGTGAAATAGTGGTCTGACAACAATTATGTTTCTACATCCAAACCTAAATAACGAAAAATTGCGAAATAAATTTCAGCTTCTAAAGTGCAAAATAAATCTACATTATATCATACAAGTTGAGACTTTCGCTGTACTAGCTGTCAAATACAATATTTGTAAACTAATTATCAGAAGAGAGGGTGCAACATTAAGCCTGTATTCCTCATTTTTAATTATAATTTGTTAGACCCCTCTTCACTGAATTTCACAAGTGAGAATAAAATGTTAAGATATTTGAACTTATATTGACTTAAACCAGTTATTCATGTTAGTTAAATCTTAATAGATGGGAGAACAAGCAGTTAGCACTGAAGCTATTTGAAACTGTCACAGTAACACGTGCTGAGATATTTTGTTTCTCACTTATAGGATACAAACACTATAATTGGGCTTATGCTTGTTGTGTTGATGGCAAATACATAAATAGAATGTGAAATACGAGCACACTGTGACAATATACATCGCAGTACGCGGAATTCACAACACTAGGAACTATGGAGCATGTGATCCCTAACATTTTCTCCTCGCCGAAGTATTCATTCCACTGTTATCAGAGCTTGCCTTTTGCCTACGTTGGATTCATCTTGAAATCAAAGCATATCTGTGAATTCTGTTGAAATCCTGTCCAGAGAATATACGCTGTAGAAAATCCCTTGCACGCCCATTGTACATTGCTGAAATCTGAATTTTGAAATTGCTGATGTGGACTGGTACTCTGCGGTTTCTCGAATTCTAGGTAGCACCTGTTGTAATTAAGGTTTTCCACAATTTTTGGACAACTCTAGCCCTGAAACTACTGTTCCCCCGCATATCCATATGGACATTTTCTCTTACTTTCATGAAAGAAATTATCTTTTGCAATTTGTCAGTATAATTCATTAACACCCTGGGTATGTTGTGTGTATATTGACGCATAATTCCAACATAAACGCATATAGTTTGGCTGTTCTTTCTTTTGTTCTTCTTTCTTTTTCTTTTCTTTTATTCTTTCTATTTTTGTTTGTTTGTTTAAAATAATATATTACCTGGGCTACCCCTATAAATTTCAACAGGAGGTGGTGGTAATCTTAGGAACTATACCAGGAGATATCTCAACAGGTGGAGAGTGAAAGCCGTAATTAATCGACTTCAATTAGCATATGCTCACTAGGGTGGATTAAATAGTGGAACACCTAATATCAAATTCTGATAGTGTGGAAATGTTGTGTACTTGGATGCTAATAAAGAGGAACTATTTGAAAAGGTATATTTTATCTTCAGTTCGCGTAAAAAGGTTTCAATTTGAAGGGAAGTATCAAATGAACAGTGTTTGCTTTAACATTTTAAATTAACTGTCTCAACCTCTATTAGCATGAAATTATTTTCAGCTTATTACCTGTAAACATATATTGTAAATTACAGTGATATATTTAGTCTTGGCATATGGTCTAATATTAGTCAATTTCGGTGATTTTTTTCTTTTTACAATATTTCAAGTAAATGTATTTTTCTATTAAAAATATACACAATATTTTACCGCTTCTTTCCAGAGAATAAAGTTATATATTCAAATTAGAGATAAAAGTATGAGTCTGCAGGTCTCCGACAATTCCACAAAACTACTTTTTTTTTTAATGACGAAGATTTTACTTAGTAGAAAGGAAACTTCAAATCGATTTGTATTTGTATTTGAGTTGAGTTTACTAAAGGCACGTACGCTAACCGCTTAGCCACGAAGGAGCTCAAGCTTCAAATAGAGTTCCGCTCACATGGTACCCAACTATCCAATAACTCACGGTATGTTAAATTTCGTTATATCACTATTATAAATCAATGACTTTATCTTGAAACCGGATGTCTAGTCACATTTAGGCACAAAAGAGTCAAATGTTGTCCTAATATATCTCTTTTATATTCTCCGTACATTTTTATGTACTGTGTAACACACCTTTCTAATATTTAGGTGTAAAAGGGATAGCTTTAAATTTAGACTGGGCAGTGATTTATTTCGAATGAATGATAAAATAGCATCTTTTGTTAAGCTTTCCACCACTGGAATGGGTGCCAGCATATAGTTTGTCCAATCAATCATCTCATATGCGTTAATGGATTTGCTCCTCGTCCTTGATACCTAGCCTTCAATATTTTCCTATAATCCAACACTCGTATGTGTTCTTTCACAACTAACAACACCCTATGTTCTCTTCACTCTTGTCTGGAAAATGACGTATAGTTTTGAAGACCTTAAAGACGTGATTTTTATACTGTTTTTCACTGCGCTAACCACTTAACCTCCAAAATCTATCATATATATCCGTACTTCTCTTGCTAGTGCCAGAATTCCAAAACAATTCTGCCAGTAAGGCCTCGAAGTTTAATGAAAACTTCATACAACACAGAGAAGTGCTGAATCTGTTACTATTCAGCAATGTCACGAGTTTGTGCTTGCGATCCAACCTACACGGTAAATACATTTAAATGTAGATTACGTATTCATGTTTTCTGGTTCAGGGATTAATATCGAACCAGACAGTAGAATACACCATTACATTGTAAGTAGCTCTTATCTTCAGTTCATTCGTAGAAATCGTTTGAGAAATAAACAATCGTAAGACCCGGTACACATTTCAACCAGACTGGAATGGATGGACTTATCAGTCCAGAAAGAGAAAAATTTCTTCTGTCATCCTGAGGGCATACTATCAGCGAAGATAGTGGGTAAGAGATAATACATACAGAAGTCAGGTTACAGGAAAATACTGAAAGGTAGGAATCAATAAACAAATGAGAAAATGTTACGACTGCTATGACTCTTCTAATACATCTTGAAGCCAGTGACTACATTGAGCCAATGGATTGGATAAAATGTAAGATGGAAACCCCTCCAATGATAAGATACTTGACAACATTTTAAAATCATTTTTGAATCAAAAGACCCAATATATTTCAATCAAAAATTTTCTTTTACGCCTTATATCTGCAGAACTACGTATAGTGTAGCCAAACCCAAACTCTCAATTAACTCAGTGTGATGTATTTATTTCGTACAAAATATGAAAACTCGATTTAGGGGCTCTTCAACCATTTTGTGGTCTCTGATCCAGAAACTAATCATTGGCCAAGATCACACAATTTTTGGATGCTTTTTTTTTTTTTTTTTTTTTTTTGGATAATTTGTAAAATTCTTGGCCAAGATAGGAATGTTTTCAAACATTTTTGATCATTCCTAAAATTCTTGTTATAAATTAAAACTGTGCCTGACTTTCGAATTTACAGCTATCCTAGCCAAACTCAAATAGCGCAAAGTTGAAACAAAGTTGTGACAAGAGTCCGTCTGGAAGATGTGCGGAGAGTGTAACAGAGTAGTTATATTAGACCAATATTCTAATTCGGATGCCTTTAATTTTCACCGAACACCGATTTCATAAGTTTGTCCTTCACTTATGATTGCTAAAACAGCATAATTTATCATGTAATGGATGGTAGGACGTGGATAGGACGTGGCTGGAGGTCGATTTGCAGCCGCTTCCAAGAGGTAAGATCTTCGTCATTATGAAAAAAAAAAAGCGAAATGGGTGAAAAAATGTAATCAATGCCTCTATCTCCAACTTCAATATATATCTTGAATAAAATATTTAAGAATATGCTTGTATATCCTTGTGCAAAAGTGCATCTGTTTGTAACACTGTAACAAATCAAAGTTCACCAAAATTCGTTAACTTCAGATCATATGCAGAAACTGTAAATGGAGCTGTTGTTGCAAAATTATTTTTACCATTATGAAGCAGTTAAAATAAAGTAGTTGCACGTTGTAAATCAATAATTAGTGTTTTGGGTCATTTTTTAAATTGTAGATCCCTTTTTGCGAACTGAAGGTACGTTGTGGGATTTTTTTAAACTTTCCCTTTCATTAGCATCCGCATATCTAATGTCTCGTACTATTAGGTAGATGTTCGAAAATTCACTTTTTCGCATATACTGTGAACATAAAGGCGTAGATTTTAATAATGCATAATTTTGTTTAAAGGAGTATTCTTCCCGGTAATCCATATAAACTTCATGAGGATCTAACTATAGTCCTAAAGGCTAGACCACAAAACCCCTCAACTACAGACAAAGTTCATACCATACTCGTAATTGCGTGTATGATCACCCATAACTTCAACGAAATAGCACTTTGTTCATTTACTTTTTCTTTCTTTCTTTCAAAGAGTATCCTTTCGCGGTAGTTTCGTATAAATTTTATTAGGATCTAATAGTATTTGGAGCTATATTATAAAGTTCTTAAACATGATTAACATGATTAACCAACTTTGGAATGGAATGGAATCTTTGAATTTTACGTCCCACAGTTATGCCGGCAAGGATTATAAAGAAGACGGCGATGATGAAAAATGAATGAAATGGTGGAATGAAGAAAGTAGCAGGAAACGGGAGAACCGCAAGGAAACCCATGCACACGGTGTTTATCCACCCCAAAGTTCACTTGCCGGGAGCTGCGATCGAACCCGGGACCCTAAGCACCAGAGTTGAACGCTCTACCACTGAACCACCGCAGCCCCCTAATTAAACAACTTCATCGTGTGCGTGTTCATGCAGAACTTCAAGACAGATTTGTCGATTTTGGTTATTCCTTATTACTGTCAATAGGTATATTTTTAACAGGTTTCATATAAATTTTAAAAGAATGTAATAACAGTCTTTGGAGTTAAAGTCTTAAATATCTCAGCAATGATAGTGTTAATACTGTGTGAACATTCACGTATAATTACGTAAGTTATAGACCGACTTTCAAAACAATATTTTTGTTCACGCATATTTTGTAGACCTGCTCATTTCCTAGGAAGCTACTGCCATCCGTTTAGTTTACTTCTCGTCTCACTTCAGCGTCTGTAGCGATTTCAGAGAGAAGATTAGATCTTCTTTGAAAAGATAACCACCTGCAAATAAGAGTTAGGTGCATCATTGTATTCCGGAGTCAAAACGCACCAGTATGGAGTGAAAGCATCCAGACTCATCGCCGCCGAAAATTTCAAGACATAAACGTTCGCTGACAAATTGTTGCTGACAATTCTGGGACAAAGACGGGCGACATGCACTGATTTTCTGGCACACGGGCCACAATCAACGTGGCGCATTACAGTAACCTCCTTCGAACCAAAGTCAAAGAGGCTTTGAGTAGAAAAAGGCCACAGAATCTGAAAGGTGGTGTCATCATCTTGCATCACAACCCATTTCCTCATACAGCCACGACAAACTTGCTGGTAGAGATCGTATATAATCTACTCTATAGCCTCGATCTCTCACTTTGGGACTTTCTTCTTTTTCGTCCCCTCAATGAACACTTGGAAGGAGAAAAATTCTAGAGATGACGAATTCAAAACGTATGTGCTGAAATGGTTCAAAGATCGTCTTAATGAATTGTGTGCCACGGGGATACGGCACTTCTACACTGATGGGGCAGGTTTATGCGTGTACATGCGGAGTACGTTGAGAAAAAACAAATTTTAAGAATATTTCCGTATTATCTGATCTTATACTAGTCAAAAGTTTTAATTAAATAATTATTTTTATCTTGTTTTTGATTCGCATTGCAAACAAAGCACAGAAACACTAAGAGCAAGCTAGATCGCTTACATTAAATACAAAGGACACTAAGTTTTCTGCTTAACAACATTATTATTTTCCTGAATTTATTTGTTTAGTCAAAGTTTTCACCAAACTTCCTATTCATTCATAAATAATCTTTATCCTTCATATTTAGTTAGCCTACAAGGATTTAAATGTTCATGATGATATACTAAGGATTTGATTTGATTCGATTTTTAATTTAAAAGACGATAAAATACAATTTTAGCATCAAAATAGTTCAATTTCTTCTTGGAACTACTGTGCTAATGGTTTAATTTTCTCGATTTACTAGGAGTATGCAAAAACATATAGTTAGGGAATTTAGAGCGTAGAAGCTAACAATTGATTATTGCGTGTTGCAGCCTCTCTTTTAGATGACAACAAGATCGAAAGGAGAGTAGCAATTTGTTTTCCGGAAAGAGAAATGGATGAAGAAAGGGAGAAAAAGAGATTAAAGGATGGAGTTGGGGAGGAAGAATATCCAATAATTTCGCTCATACTATAGAAGAGAGAGAGAGAGTGAGAAAGAAAAAAAAGATATGATGCTTCCATGAGTTTCAATTCTCTCCAATTAGCGTTTCACATTTCCACTAGCCTGCGAGTGGGAGAAAAAATATTGAGGGAAGAAGATAGCCGCTTCCATACATCATGGACCGCGTCGCTCTTATCACGTGATGTTGTAAATTATTAGGACAATTTCATAGTCACTGCGGGCGTGAAAAAATCTACAAAGAACAACAGGATTAAACAGTTCTGGGTTTGCTGCTATCTCAACTGATCCTACACGTCACGCAAACATTGGCATAAAACTTTTTTTTAAATAAAAAAGCTTATAAAAGAATGTAAATGATACCAGAGGAATGTAATTCCGCAGTATGAAATGTTTAAATAATTACGTAATATTTCTCTGCTGTGTTTCTCATTTGTAATATTGTTTTCTTTTTTTTAATAAAAAAATCTGATTTAATGACTCAAGTTTGATTGTATTTTGTTGTGTGTATTCATGTCTTGATATATTTTTAAATTTAGAACAATCATCTTTTCTTCCTCTATTCTAATTCAAATAGATTTGATAATTTATGTTTTTAACTTTTACTCAATGTTGAAACTTTCGAAACCAATATCTCAATTATAAAGAGAACTGTTAATCTTAAATTTGATAGATATTAATCATGTTACTTCTGGTATCATATAAGAGTAGAGAAGTATAAATTACTACGAGGGAAAGTCTAAATGTAAAGGGACTTTTGAGAATAGGTACTCCCATGCGCAAAAAAAAAAAAAAAAATGCGCGTATACTGTAACTCAAGATTTTTCGCATTTATTCCATTTTCCTTACGTTTATGGGTGAAATTCAGTTATTAGTATGTGGAGATAATAGAAAGCAATTCATCTAAGGAGATATTTCCAAAAAATATAATAAAATAATAAAAATATAAGCAAAAAACAAAATTATGCTCGGTTTTGTGTATACTGGCAACGATGATTTCTAGGGATTTTTTCAGTAGCAGATCACAATTGCGGAGGGAATTCAGTAGGGGAATCGAGAAGTTGGATCAAGGAACTCGATAGTGGACTAAAATGTTGCATTTATTGGTTAAAACCTAGTGTGTAGATTGCCTGCCAAATGTAAATTAGCTTCTGTAACTAAGATGTCGTACGAAAATATAGAATTAAACAGAAAAACTCTTATCTTAAGGTTCGAAGCGTTACGCACCATGGTTATGAAGATAATTTCTTTAAAAAAAGAGTCAACACAACGCAGCCTCCGTGGTAAAACGATATCACTTCGTTTTAGCCCTGATTCGCTTTACGTATCTTTTAAATTATTACGTTATTATAGTAAACATATCAACTACTAATTTACTGACCATAAACATGAATTGCATCCAGAAATCTTCGATTTATTCCTCTGTAGTGTACGTACATAAAATATCAGCAGCAATCATAGCAAGTAATGATCTTGATAATACCAACATGTCCTATCCATCATAAAACAATAATCTTACTCATGACAACGAGTCAATAACAACGTTCTTTCTTTTAATTATATCTAAGTTATCTGTTTAATTATTGCGCCTCTGATCAATGTTGATAAAATGGGTACAGATTAATTATAGTATCGCTGTAAATGTCGCCCAGAACGGGAATTCCGTAACAGTATTCACAGAGAAGGAAAGAACCCTGGATATTTTCAAAACACTTACTTTTTGAATAGCCCTCGTACTAATCATTATTACATCAATCCTCGTATTAATTATTATTATTACATCAATATAAATATTTTTCTTTTCTCTTCTTTCTCCATATATATATATCAATTCATTTATAACAATATTTTTCTTTTATTACTAATTACATATCATAAACGTCGATTCATTACAAATATCATTTATGGGTCTATCCAAAATTATAGGTAATTGATGACTTACGCAGAGTTACTACTTAACTATTCCTCTTTTACATTGAGCAATAACATCCATTTACAAACAATATTATTTATAATTAAGATTGTCATCTTATCAAAACAACAACAAGATCAGAAGGCAATAATTACGTTTAAAAGCTTCAATTTAAGTTCACTGTCATGGATTTCAAGTTAATACAATCGAATCTCTTTTGAACACGTAAGAAAAAAATAAAGATAAACATAACACTCAAAGTTAGTCAATAACAACATGTTCTATCAATAATAAACTAATAATCTTATTCATGACAAGTCCCAAATAAATTATTAGATGAATCTCGGGACGAACGATTACGAGAATCTTCAGCTGATATGGGATTAACCCCAACCATATCAGCGGGTTTTAGTTTAAATTATGATTAACAAATGGGTCAATTAAAGTACATTGAACACCACAATCTTGGTTATTCTCTCTTGATCCATTTCCCGTTTCATTTATTACTTCGGTCCTATTCCGACAGTTCCTGTCATCTCGAGATCTCCAATTGAATCTGTTTTGAGTCACACTGGTATGCATGACATTGTTACTGTAATTACGTCTTCCACGAAAGTTTCTTCCGTTCGTCCAACTGTTCCTCGGATTACCATAATTCGTTCCATTTCTGCCGTTAGAATTGAATCTTCCATTAGCTCCAGTTCCAGTACGTATAACAGATCTTTCACTAATTCCAATGCCAGTATTATCACGTGACCTCTCATCGCTGCGAAGGTTTTCGATATTTTCACTAGTTATATTCAGGTTTCTGACAGGAATTGGATTGGGTGGATTACGATTACTTCCGCTAGGGTTCGGGAATTGATTCTCGAAGTTCTGAACTAAAATTATCAGATGATTGAAGTTTACGCATTGAGCAGACAACAGTATCTGTTGTAATTTATATGGCAATAAAATGCGTACGGAAGCGATTATTCTGGATTCGGGCTGAAACGGATTGACAAGTTTAAGTTCATTATAGGCATTAATCGTAAAATCTGTAAGAGATTTATCGACCCGAGGTGAATAGTGTCGGGTTCGCACCATCGCATCACGGTTAGCTAACAAGAAATCATTTTCGTAATTAGCCAACAGGGCCCGTTTAAATTCTTCGTAGGATTTGACATGATCGCGAATAGCTTTAAACCACAAGGAGCAAGGGGGAAGTAACAGATGTGGTAACAACTTCATAAATTTAGATTGATCCACACCCATAATTTCACACTCTGCTTCAAACTTCTCTAAGAACGAGCTTGCGGTTTCGTCACACTTACCGCTGAATTTAGTCATGGCCTTAATTTCACTGACCTTAACGTTTATTTTACTATGATTATGATTTTGTTGGCGTTGATAATGGTCTGGAACCCTTTCGCTCTCATTCATCTGCCTTCTTCTTTTGCGATCTGGACTTTGGAATCGCCTACTGTGATCTTCCACAACTAAACCATCATCAACAGAACTCTTAGAAGAAAATATCCCGTCAGTTTCTATTAATGGAGTTCTCGGGCGGTGATGCAATGCTTCCTGTTGATGATGCAATATTTCCTGTTGATTGGGAGTATCCAAAGCCTCCTTATACATAAGATCATTGTAGCCACATTCCCTCTCTTGTAACGATCTGATTCCCTCTTGTAAGTTGGATATCAGTATGCTATGTGAATTAACCTGGGCAGTAATATTCACTATCTGATTTTTTTGTTGGGCTGTCGTCGATTCCACCGCTTCAACGGCTTTCTTTATCGACTCTGTTTCTAGAGCTAGTTGATCCTGTCTATCTTGCCATTTGTTACTAAATTGTTGAAACCTAGTATCAAGTTCTCGCGTCATATCATTTGTAATTTTGACGGTAACTTCATTAGCTAATACTTGCAAATTTTCTTTCAAACTGTATTGCAAGCGATCAAAATTTTCTTGCACACCTTGTACTTTATCTGCAAGAGATTTATGCTGCGCTAGTATCTGTTCTAACTTTTCATCGTACAATTTTTGTTGTTGATCAAATTTCTGTTCTAGCTTTTCATCTTGTTGATCAAATTTCTGTTCTAGCTTTTCATCTTGTTGATCAAATTTCTGTTCTAGCTTTTCATCTTGTTGATCAAATTTCTGTTCTAGCTTTTTATCTTGTTGATCAAATTTCTGTTCTAGTTTTTCATCTTGTTGATCAAATTTCTGTTCTAGCTTTTCATCAAGTAGTCGACTAAACATATCAATAAGGTTAGAATAGGAATGTTCAGACAAAGCTGTTGCATTTCCAGATATGGTTTCGTTTGAAACACTGGGTACTTCTTCAATCTCAGAATCCTGCATATTAACAATTCTTTGTATTCTCTTCCCGCTTCTTAAAATAGTGAAACTCATAAAAAGGTATATGTACTTATGCACATAAACTCAGTTCTTACTATTCTTCGGAACTAAATAGTATAGTCCCGTGTCTTCGGCACCAGATAAAACGATATCACTTCGTTTTAGCCCTGATTCGCTTTACGTATCTTTTAAATTATTACGTTATTATAGTAAACATATCAACTACTAATTTACTGACCATAAACATGAATTGCATCCAGAAATCTTCGATTTATTCCTCTGTAGTGTACGTACATAAAATATCAGCAGCAATCATAGCAAGTAATGATCTTGATAATACCAACATGTCCTATCCATCATAAAACAATAATCTTACTCATGACAACGAGTCAATAACAACGTTCTTTCTTTTAATTATATCTAAGTTATCTGTTTAATTATTGCGCCTCTGATCAATGTTGATAAAATGGGTACAGATTAATTATAGTATCGCTGTAGTGGTTCGGTGGATAGAGTGGCGGAGTCGTAATTATTTTATTATTTTGACACCACATCGAATCCCATCCCATCCCATCCTTTTTTTTTTTTTTACAAAACATTATAGGAAGTGTTTAATTTTGATGTTAATAAGAACCGAAACAATATAATAAGGAAATAATTTATTGGTAGTATCCTTTAATCGACGTATTTATTCAGTATTAGAATACGTGTACTATTGGAAGCAGTTATTGTTTTCAGTTTATAGTCTTGTATGTTACTTCCCGTTCTTGAACAGCAGACAACTCACTTCGGGTTTGTGTGTCAGGAAGAACATACGCGACCTTGAAAGTCTGTCCAGTCTTACCCCTTGTTACATCGACCTGATGTTAAATGATCGTTTGTGTGTGTGTGTGTGTGTGTGTGTGTGTGTGTGTGCTTGTTTTTTGCTTTTTAGAGTATTGACTTTTTCTCTCTTTTTTTTTTCATATCCACAAGTGCAAGAATGCTTTCGTTGAACGTAACTAAATTATACAGATCTATGTATACGGAACACGAATATTTCCAAATATAGAATGAATATGAACGATAATCATACCATATTTCTACCTTATATAGTGGCGTGAAAAACTTATATTAAAATGATATATCAAACAGGCATAAGCTTTTTTTTCTAGCATGGCAACACATTAAACGTAACTCATTAAATTTTGGGAATTACAAATTATCACCTTACGTGCCGTTGTATTCCTATTCTTTTTCACGTTCAAGCGACGAAAGAAGAAATTGTAGTAATAGTGATAAAAGTCGAATTCGAGATTTCAATGAATTCAAGTTTCACGCCCCCACATATCGAAAAAGTGATTTTGATGTCTGTCCATCTGTTCGTTTGTTGGTTCGTCACGCTTTTACATGCATTCAAATAGAGGCCATACTGTTCGACGTATCTGGACCTAAGTTTAGACATGAAGTTTTTATAACACTTTATCGTTTCGAATTCTATATTCTCCGACACATAAAAATAAGGGTAGTTTCCTGAAGGATGAAAATTTAAAATAATTAAATTGTTTCAAAAATAGCTGTAAAGATTTTGCTTATTTTTTTTTTTTTTTTACAAATATAGTTTGAATCATTGCTCTGAAAAAATACGTAAGGTGTAATTTGCTGTATGGGATGCGTTTTTTCGAACAATTTTCTCAATCACATTTTATAAATAAATTTATCATTAATAACCTAACAATATGACACAACTCGTTCGTCCTGTAAACATTCAGAAGGGTAGTTTAGCCTACTCTTCAACGATTTTCCCATTAGCGCCTGACCCAATTTTGTTCATATTTCATAAATAAATGTCACATAAATAACCTAACGATACGGCATAATTCCATCATCCTAAAAAGCTAGAAGTGGTATAATACTTTTCGGAGTAAGATTTACCCTACGATTTTGTGGAGAACGACTCAGGCAATTTTGTTCGTATTTCATAAATAGCATAACTCGTTTGTCCTGAAAAGATACACAAGGGATATTTTACTCTTGGGGATGACTTTTTTGACGATTTCTCAGAAAGTACTCAGACGCTTTTGCTCATAGTTCACATACAATTATTTCCTTAATAATTCTAATATATGGCATAAGTTATTTCTAACAGAAATATGACCAATGGGTACTTTACTTTTGGACATAAGTTGCTTCGAACAAAGTTTTCCAAAACACATTATTTTATTCGCATTTCCCAAATAAATGTTGCAGTAATAGCTGCAGCCTAACACGAGTCAGTTTAAGAAATTCGAGCGAGAAAATTCAGTGCGTTTCATCCGTACCCATTCTTAAATATATTTTTAAATGTTACACCTAATCACAATTTTCCTAACAAAGTCGAAACTTCTATTTAAATGTGCCTTGTTGTTGCCAAATGGTTCAAGTCCATTGGTTCTGGATTTGATTCCCGGTGAGGGCTAGTGTATTTTTATCCAACGTTAAGGTATAGGTAATAAGTAGGTGCAAAGAGAAAAGTGTTGAAACAAGCCTAACCAATCTAATAAATAATACAAAGAAATAATACAATATTACGAAATTATAGAAGAAACGTTGTTAATATTAGATATTTGCGTGTGAGATTGTCCAACCGATGACTGTCAACTCCAAAGGTAAGAAAGTGAAACATCCAATATTTTTTTCTACCAGGTTAATCAGTGGTCTCTAGGTAAACCTATCCTACTAGGAAGTGATTGAGATACCAAAAAATGTTGTAATCGCTGGGAGACATGTTAGGAGTATATATTGGGTGAGAGACTTTAATTCATGAATAGTCTGCACCTTCGTTGGTGTATTGAAGTGCGTAGGTGGTGTGTGTTTAGCACATCGGGTTCCTTTGTTGTTAGTCCCAGCTTTCTAGACCGGATGCAGTTATTCCCGGTAGAAGATACAAAAAAAATACATTTCTATTACTATTAAAGTAAATAATTACACTCATTCCCTCAATGTGATACTTGTTTGTTTAATTGTATACAGAGAGCTGATCCGTGGAAAAATCGTTCATAATAATAAATAAAATAAACTCGACAAATATTCTTGTAAATAATAGGTAAAAGTTTGCGTCACACTGTTCATTTTGCTGGGCACGCCAGTGTGCCACGTTATCCGGTTGTGGCACACTGGAATATAGGGTATGGCTTTCTAATTTTTCCCAACTATTTTAACTGCTTCAATTGAAATGAATTTATAATAATAAGAGAGTGAATTTAGTCTTCTTACCCTTCGATTTAGAAATAAGGTCCGCTAGAATTGTATATATAAAAAATAATAATACTCAGAATTTTATAGAGTGGTTTGTTTTATTCGAAATGACATACTTCCTGCAACTGTTTGGGTTGGAATTATTTGAAATCAAATCTTTAAGTTTTCGACCCACGGTTATACCGTCTAGGCTAAAGAACACGGTGATGATGAGAAATGAATGCAATGGTGGAATGAAAAAAGTGGGAGAAAACGGAAGAACCCCGAGAAAACCCATGCACATGGTGTTTCTCCACCACAAAATTCACTTGGTGCGAGCTGGGGTCGAACCAAGGATTCCATGCACCAAAGGTGAACGCTTTATCACTGAGCCACCGCGGCCCTTCTGAAATTATTTATAGGAGAGAGTGACTACTTTTATGAAAACTCGATATCGAACACATTTGTTTAAAAATACCAGCTTTTTGTGAAATATTGCTTAATATTCAGGAAAACCTAAGTCAATAATAAAATAATAATAATAATAATAATAATAATAATAATAATAATAATAATAATAATAATAGTTATTATTATTATTATTATTATTATTATTATTATTATTATTATTATTATTATTATTATTATTATCATCTTAAATTAAAAACTCTCTGGACCTAGTGCATTGGCACAATTCCACGAATCAAAAAGAATGTGTTTACTTATCATATAAGTGTAGAAGGACTTAATCCCTGTTGCTTTCAATATAAAAAGAAAGTGTCCAACTGTCAAATGATATGCTACATAAAATGCCCTATGCAACATAATGTAGTATAGAGTCATCATTCCAGGTTGTCTAAAGAACACTTTCGTTTTAGCTAGAAAGGAAGAAAATAGAAAATACTGAGTTTTAACCTAGTAGAAAGTTTGCAGATTTAAGGGAAAATGCACAGAGTTGTTGGATATAAAATGTAGTTCGGATTAATGGAGTAAGACACCGTAAATATTTTATTGTTTGAAATATACTAGGAGTGACCAAGCCATTACATATGGAAATATCGAAAGAGATACGTTAATGGTGTTAGTTGCAAACTTTTTAAAAATGAAAAAATTAAGGAAATCTCTAAAACTCTAATATCACAGATCCAAATTGACTGACTGTTAAGTAAAACTGCTAAATCTGAGTAAAGCAAAAAAAAAAGTATTAATGACCTGTGTTAGTTTCAGACATATCATTCTCATACCAAAACTACGATAGAAGTAAATTATGAATAAAGGTGAATTCACAGTTCTGGAATACCAACAAATGATTTTGCTAGATGTAACTTTTCAGAAAACTTTTTTATAAGGCTTTAGATTTATTATTATTATTTTTGTTTGTTTGTTTATTAGCTTCCCCATGCCGTAAACGTCGCCAACTCCTAGTGGCTCACTTGTCGGTAAATGACGATCATCGATATAGCGACGCGTCGAAGGATTGCCGCTAACGTGCCACTAGTGGCAGGGATTCGTCGAGTCGAAGCAGATATTTAGAATTGGGGGTATTGAAGTTACCACAACGTAAGAACGAGGACTTCATTTTGGTCCGCGCTCGTTTGATTTGTCACGGAGAATCGTAAAGGGACCAACATGAACTATCGCCAGTCATGTGCATGCGGTTATTATTATATATTATTTTTCCCTGACGAATTGTTATTATAAGGACAATATTTGAGCTCCGGGGGTCAAGAGTAACTCCTGCCTTTACATCATGAAGTGAAAAATCTTGAGATGGGTGCGTATAATTGTATGAATTTAGTTGGCAACTGTCGCCGATCACTAGCAAGTGAATATGGGAGAACTATGAAAAAAGTAAATAGACGCTTGCCATTTTGTTATAAAATTACATGACGAGTGCATTTGATTTGATTCCGAACAGTTGTCTTCAAATATACACAGTTAAAGAAGCACTCTGATTAGAAATATTAAAAAGACTTCAACGATTTATCACTCTACAAGCTGTATCTTCATAATCGCCTCCGTGACGAATTCGGAAGAACACGCAATTAGTAACCCTAAGGTTGATGGTTCACGCCCAGCTCAGGGCACTTTCGTTTTATTTTTTTTTAAATGTTTTTAGACCCATCTTGATGCAAAGAAATTACGCATATAGGCGATTTAACGTATTTTAGGGGAATAATTTTGTGGTTCGTTGGCGTTCCGTCGCTTCTCTGCCGGTGGTGGTATAATTTTCAAAAGGGAAGTGGGACCAATTTTTGGCTGCGGGACCGCCAATTTTTTGGGACATGTCACTAGTTGCCTATCGGTGGTCCACCGACGCTTACGGCATGGGATTATCTCCTCACGAGTGAGGCAGATTGTAATCGACCAAGAGTGTTTTGGAAAAATGGGAAACATCTTCCGACTTCGACTTCTGAATAATCCGTTTAGGATCAAGTCGACTCAAGGCTGCGCCACGGGAAGGTAGAACAAGTGAGGCAATCGTTCCAAGCACTACGCTCGACAGCTTCCGTCTCATTCACGACTTAGACTCTTCAGGAAAAGTAACAAGTTTATTACTTGTAATTTATTCTTTGAGTCAAATTATTTTGCAATAAACCATCGTTTTGTAAGATATTTTTACGATTGTATACTATTAATTTCGAAAATTGTACTCATAATATAATTTCCCATCATGGATTTGAAAAAAATCAAAGTTGGAGCAAAGAAAGATCTCCGATCCACATGTCTCTTCATGTTTGATATGGAAGTCTCATCTCCATTATTGACCCTTAATTTATTTTAGTCCTAGGCAACGCGAATCGACGGGATGGCTCTAAGTGAAAACATTCATTTAGATGGTTAAGTAATCAGGAAGTTCCTGCTGTTATTTCACGAAACACAACAGATCTTGAGGGAAAAAAAAAACAATTTTCCTTACCAGGTGGAGGGAGTAAATCATCTGCTTACGTTTGCTTAACTAGGAAGAAGGCAAGGGCGCCGATCCTGGGGGGCCGAGCCCGCTCAAAGCTCATGTAGGCCTCCTTTGTATTTATGAATATACAATATTTGGCATTATTTGAGTGTAATTTGTCTTAAAATCCTCATACATATATATATCTTCTGCATTTGAATGCCCCCCCTCCAAATTTACAGAGAAATTGCCGTCCTTGGAAGATCTAGTGAAATGAATAAAAATGTGATAACGGAATACTTGAACAACTCTATCTAATGGAGGAAAGTAAATTAGTATTCAACACTTCTTTCAGTTTTAAGCATTTCAAAGATTCTCGTAATTTAGTAGCGTCCCAGATTTGCATTTTTGAAGTACGGGAACTTTATCTATACCTTAACGTGGGAATCGGTTTCGGACCATGCACTTAAGCCGCTTTGCCATAAGAGGCACAAGGAGTTTTTCTTTCGATTTCCTCAGGAATATTGCGAATGGTATAACTTTTAAAACTATGTTTAAAAAGAATACACATCAACATAATAAGATGATAATCTGATACCTAGGAAATATATTGAATTGTTTTTAATTTGTTCTCACGCTTCCAAATCAGTACTTATGCTTTTTTTTATTCCAGCCTTTTAATATAAGCATTTCAGACTATTGTCTGTTCTAGGACGATACAATTCTAGTTCATGTATATGCTAGCTTTGGAAATACAGTAGAGTTTCGCTTATCCGACATAAGCAGAAAGGCAGAACGCTGGATAATATGGATGTGTTAAGAAAAGACCTATTAAAAGTAAAACTTATGATAGAATTTTACATATTACGCATCTAATAATAATGTTTTATAACAAATAACTGCACTGCACTGAATCAGGGACGTATCCAGCGTGAGGGCCTGAGAGCTGTCTCTCTCCGAAACTCAAGCACTTTTTAATAAACTTGCCTTTACCCTTTTGAGGTTCTTTTATATCAGTTTACTAGTAGTCAGTGTCCAAACTTTGGGCAATGTGCTGTTAATTGTTATAATTCTAAGAACATACCATAATGCCATTATACCAGGTGCAGTGGCGTATTTAGGGGGGTGGCTTCCGGGCTTAAGTCCCCCACGAAATCTTACTTAGTATAGTAAAGTAAATGAAATATCTTGCAGAATTTTCACATTTCCAGGCAAAGCCCCCCCCCCCCCGAAAGTTAGCAAAGCCCCTCCCGAAACAAAATCGTAAATACGCCACTGACCAGGTGAAATTAAAGAACAGTTTTAAATAGGATTAACATTTCGTTTCCGTTCTGTTTTTAACTTTAATATATTAGAACGATACACTCCATGTCTTCTTGCTATTTTTGTTATGTGATATACGTAGCAGACAGTTTTCTTTAGTTACATTTCTCTCGAAAATATGTTTCATTTTGTTTGTGCTATAATGCAGTTTCCAAAATAAACCGGTTTATAAATGAAAAGTAGGAAAAAGTTTAAGAGAGGTACAGAACTGTTGCATTATTATTATTATTATTATTATTATTATTATTATTATTATTATTATTATTATTATTATTATTATTATTATTATTATTATTATTATTATTATTGATGTTTAAAAACATTAGAATTACGTGCTTACGAGGATTCGTGTTGGGCCCCCTCCGAATAGAAAACCTGGATACGTGTCTGCACTGAATGATAGACGTATGAGTCAAGGTGTAGACGAGCGCGCTAGACGATAGACTCCACAGCATGAAAAATAGATTAAGACCCAACTTGCAGATCTTCTTGCCGATTGTGCTATTTGCAATGATATATCGGATCATATGGTATGTGGAACAAAGGATGTTCGGGTAAGCGAGACCATGGTGTATTGGTGTTTCACGCACCTAAACCTGTAAAATGTTTGTATAAACAATTATCTTTCACTCCCTAGCTAAATTTGTGGGTATGATCACACACCTTGCCACATAAAGTATAGTCTTATAAAGAAAAACATCTCTTTTTTTTTGTAAGCTAAATCCTAAAGAAAAGCCAACTTCAATTTTTTTTTTTTAAATAATGGCAAACTAGTCCACTTCATCACGATAAATCACGTTTGGTACTAAAAAAAATGGGATGGGATGGGATGGGATGGGATTCGATGTGGTGCCAAAATTATTAAATAACTACGAGTCCGCAACTCTACCCACCGAACCACGGAAGCTATATGGTGTTAGCTCCTTTTTTTAAAGAAATAATCTTCATAACCATGGTCCGTATCGCTTCGAACCTTAAGATAAGAGTTTTTCTGTTTAATTCTATATTTTCGTACGACATCTTAGTTACAGAAGCTAATTTATATTTGGCAGACAATCTACACACTAGGTTTTAACCAATAAATGCAACATTTTAGTCCACTATCGAGTTCCTTGATCCAACTTCTCGATTCCCCTACTGAATTCCCTCCGCAATTGTGATCTGCTACTGAAAAAATCCCTAGAAATCATCGTTGCCAGTATACACAAAACCGAGCATAATTTTGTTTTTTGCTTATATTTTTATTATTTTATTATATTTTTTGGAAATATCTCCTTAGATGAATTGCTTTCTATTATCTCCACATACTAATAACTGAATTTTACCCATAAACGTAAGGAAAATGGAATAAATGCGAAAAATCTTGAGTTACAGTATACGCGCAATTTTTTTTGCGCATGGGAGTACATTTATTCTAATGATAGAAAACTGAAACATACATTATTTTTCTACATAATCTTCCTGCATTTCAGCGCACTTTTCCCAACGTTTCACAAGTTTATTATTATTACTATTATTATTATTATTATTATTATTATTATTATTATTATTATTATTATTATTATTATTATTATTATTATTATTATTATTATTATTCCGTCTGAAAAGAAGTATTTCGATTGCACCTATAACCAATTTTGCATCACTACAATGACTAGCTGATGGTTGACGTTAAATTTCTTAACTTTTGGTGATGATGGGTGTTTCCAAACCATGCTCGCAGCCTTACTTTCTGGTACTTGATGATTTAGCCAAGTTTCATCTACAGTAAGGATTTGCCATAAAAATTCATCTCCCACGTGGCTGTAACGGCCTAAAGGCTTACCAAAGATGTTCAACCTTTGCGCCTTATGCTTAACAGTATGCTACATTTTGCTACGATTCCTCCTTCCGCCATATTGACTTCACTAGTGAATGTCATGTTCGTTTGCTGTGTATTGGAAAGCCGTTACAAGGAATTTATCGATTGTACACCAAAAATTAAAAAAAAAATCTTCATTGAAATTATCTTATATAGAATTTGCTAATGTAAATACAAACTTAATCGTAAAGTAAGATGATCTCCCCATATGTTTAACGGTTGATAAACTACATGTAAATTGCCCTCAAAACGTCTTTGATTCCACCTTTTATGATATATTTCACAGTTCTTTGTGTAAAAATCTGACGAAAATGTGTAACTTTTGCTAGTCTTTAAAGAACACATATTTGCACTTCCATGCAAATTAACCAGTGGATTCTTCTTTTATACAATTGATGATAACGCGATAAATTAGTCAAAATATTAAGAACGTGATAGAAAATAAATTCAATTTTAAGAAAATAAAGAAATGTTATCGCCATCACTGTCACTGAACGAAAAATAACAATCTGTTGGTTGCGGGGATCCACAACACAATATTATTTATTTTTAAGTTTTATTCTAAGAACATCTAGATTGTGTTTATTCATTTCGCAAATAAAAAGTAAACATACCGAATTAAAAAGTTTAAACTTCCAACTTTACGAAGGCACTATGTACGTGGTGGGAAGACTGCGTGCAGCCGTGAAATTTTGAGACAGATTGGCTGTAATTCACTAACAGAAGGGCCACTTCAAGCAAATTAGTCTAAATAGAGTAGACAGACAAAGATTGTTAAAGTTGAAGGCAACAATTCTTTAGTGGAAATCATACTGATTGGCACGACAACTTGGGCAATAGTTTCATTGTTGCTCAGAGTGACTTTAACGGCTTGGATACTGCGGGGTGGAAGGCAACAGTATCTTATTTTTCCCATCTTTTCTTCCTTGTCTTTCGTAGGTCAAAGTATAGTTCAGGAGGCAAAATATCCTCCTATTTGGAACTCCGGGAAAGGGATATCTTCGTGAGGACTAGTTAACGAGAAAGTAACGAGAAGATATACAGAGAAAGAAAGACCTGCAACTCAATAAACTTTGGATAGAGACATGGGAGGCAAATTCGAAAATCTTAAAGAGTAAATGAAACAAACTAATCAAGATTTGGTAGGAGTTTGTGAAGTTGGATAGAAAAGTAATGCAGTTTCGAACAGTGAAGAATATAGAATGTCTTACTTAGGTAATGCAAAGGGTGGTCGTACTGGTGTAGAAATATTGAGAGCTTGGTAAGAGCTTAAGGAAAGTAGTATAGCACAATTTGTTGATAATAACGTCATGATGTAAACACTAATTGTATAATGTCTAATGGATCTAGTGGTAATGCAGCTATATGTATCGACGACTTCGCATACAACTGGAGGAAAATTATGAGAAAACATAAGAAATTACAACAGGAAGAGGAGAGGTGCACGTTTAATTGTAATAAGAAATTTTAATGCAATGGTAACATAAAAACAGGAAGGTAGTGTCGTAGGCAAATGCGTAAGAAATAACATGGGAAAGAGACTGGCCAATTACTGTAGATAGAATTTACTAGCAGTGATTCAATAGCATAAGGGAAGAAAATATACAAAGAAATCCCCAATGTAGAGCGAAGGTATCAGATAGACTATTATGATTCAGGACATGTATTTGAATTGATTGAAGAACGCGAAAACCCTTCCCGGGTCCAACATTTTCAATTATCACAATATTAGACTGACCGAAATGGATATTCCTGAACACTGAAGGAAGAAGAAAATAGGCAACAAATTGTTGAATACTGAAAAGTTGAAAAAGGAGGAAGTAAGAAATCTATTCGTTGAAAACTTCTAAGAAAGACTCAAACGAGAAAAGAATAGAGGCAAGTATAACAGACGGTGAGAGTATACTAAATTTTGCATACTGCAGGCTGCAGAAATAGTAGGTTACTGCAAATAAAAAAGTACAAGAAAGTACGGTTTACAGAGCAGATGTTGCAGAAAATGAGGGAGAGGAAGACGTGGAAACAAATCGATAAAGAAGAGTACCGAAAGATGCTCAAGAAGTTAAACAATGGGTTACAAGGAAAAACAGGCAGAGCAATGAAGAGTTTTACAAAAGAAAATGCGATAACAGAAGAATCAGAAAGAGTTGGGAAATACGAAAAAGTGTACAAGGAGATGAAATCTATGGAACTTAGAAAGAAACAAGGGATTATTAAAATGGCAGTACAAAATAAGAACGGGAAGATAGTCAGAGAGAGAAGTGAAATCTTAGGAAGATGAAATATATATCATGAGTGCTTATACGAGAGTAGGCATAACCGTGTGGTTTACGTGTTGAAGCAGAAGTTGAAGTACGCGAGAATAATACAAAATTTAGTATTCTTTCAGATGAGTTTGAAATATTATAACTGAGATTAGGAATGGAAAGGCAACCAGAATAAATAATATACCAATTGAATTTATTATGAATATTGGAAACAAAGGAAAGAAAGAATTGTTCCGACTATGCAATGAAATATATGAGACAGGAGAGTGGCCAAAATACTTCCTGAAAGTAATCCAAAATACTACATAATACTAGGAAATCAAACCCATTATAGAAATATTAGTCTCTTATCACATGCAGAAAACTTGTTTCAAATTCTAAACAGAGTTTTGTATGGAAGAACAAATGAAAGAGACGAGGAGCAACAGCTTTGGTTCAGAAGGGTACGGGCACAAGAGATGCAATTTGATGAATAAGAGTGATCGGCGAAAGGTTTATAGAAAAAGGAAAAGCAGGATATATTGTATTTATTGATCTAGAAAAGATTTTCGACCGCGTGTAGGGAGTTGGTGTTGTGAGTTCTAAAGAAGGTTGCGTTTGAATGGAAAGTTTAAAATGAACTGAAATCTTTAAGATTTACATCCCACGATTATGCCGGTTAGGGTAAAGGAGACAATGATGATAAGCGATGAGTAAAATGACGGAATGAAGGACAAAGAAGGAAACGATAGAGTCCCGAGAAAATTCACGAGCACGGTTTTTGTGGACCACAAAGTCCACACGACGCGAGTAGGGATCGAACCAGGGACCCCGAGCACCGGAGGTAAACGCTCTACCACTAGCCACCGCGACCCCCTGGAAAATTTGAAGTCTCATAACCAACTTATATGGCAGGCAATGAAAGAGAAGTGTGCAACTGAAAGGGAAGTTCGACAAGAAGTTCGAAGTTGCTGTCGCTCGCCAACATTGTTTAACATGTACATAGAAGATAAAGCGGAAAAGGAGTCTACATAATTAAGACGGCATTTCGATGAAAAGTAGAGTGATTAGGGCCGTGTTGAGGGATATGAAAGGAAATCAATAAGATGTTATAAAACTTGAGCAAGGACTATGAAGGATAAGGGATGAAAATAAATTTTAGAAAGACAAAAGCCATGGTGATTGGGGCGAAAGTCGGCATCAAATACAGAAGTAGGAAGGGAGAAAATCAACATTTATATATTTTTCGATATCTGGGTAGAATTATTAGTAGTGGCGATGTGAAGTCGAACGTGAAATAAAAGCATTAATAGTAATGGCGAAAACCGCCTTTAGGAGGAAGAAAAGTATATTTTCCGGGATCTGGAATAAAGAGTTTAGAGAAACACCTATAAACTGTTTCGTGTGGAGATTGTTCTGTATTGGTCAGAAACATAAACATTGCCAAAAATGATGAAAAACGCTTGGAAGCCCTCCAAATGTGGGTTTGGAGAAGAATGGAGGATATAAACTGGATCGAGCGGGAAGCAAATGGAAGTTTGTAAGAAGTGGTTGGGGAGAAAAAAAAAATTTGATAATATTGAGAAGAGAAACTGGTTGTGATATTGGCTAAGAACATGGGCGCCCGAAGGGGACAGGGGGCGCTCCCTGGCTCACGAAAACAACTTAAATTTCTTAAGATTTTCTTGATACAAATAAAAAAAACATCAAATATAATATAGCTACGAGGGATATGGCCCCGACCGTAGAAAATTTTCTTTAGCCGCCGACGGCTAAGAAAGAACTGTATCATGAAAGACGCGCTAGAGGGTATAATGGCAGGGAGGAGGAGGCGAAGGAGACAATATCAATTGGTGGACAATCTCAAAATAGAAATATCATACGTGAAGACGAAGAGGTTAGCTGAAGATCATACAACATGCAATCTTCTCAGTTGCAGCAAGTGACCTGTCAATAATGACAGAATACCTATCATGATAATAATGATAATGATATGTAATACGTTCTCGCCTTACGTTTAGCCCATATTATAGTCGTCACAAAATCGAAAAATATAACTTATGAATCATTGCCATAGTAATTGTTAATAATTCTGTACATAAAATACTACCGCACTCACTTGCATCAGCTTGGACCGCGGTAGCTCAGAGGTAGAGCGTTTACCTCTGGTGTGTGGGTCCTGGGTTCAATCTCAGCTCCCGCCAAATGAACTTTGTGGTGGAGAAACACCGTGTGCGTGAGTTTTCAAGGGGTACTTCCGTTTCCTCCCACTTTCTTCATTCCACAATTTCATTCATTTCTCATAATTACCGTCTCCTTTAGAGTAGCCAGCATAACCGTGGAACGTAAAACTCAAAGATTTCGTTTTTATTTGCATCAGCGGTGATGGAGAAGAATTCTGCATCATAGAGTATGTTTTAAAACTGATCATTTGTGTTTAAAAATGCTGTGCTCGAGAGATTGAAGGAACCGTTAAGGGAAGTGTTAAATTTGAATCATATGTTTCTCAAACAACATGTTATTATGTTCAGCTGTATGCATTGTCATCTCAAAGGACTTCGTTTTTGTTGTTAAGGAAGAACAAGTACCACATGTTGCATGACCTATAATAGCACAGAACGTCTACCATGTATAACGGGAAGACAGGTCCGTAGCCAAATAACGCTAGAGCGTGCGGTGACAACGGTAAGTTATTTTCTGTCTCAATCCAGAGTTGAACATTTTGCAAAATTTTTAAATTGGCTCAAATCTACATAGAAATGTGTTTATATTATTTACGAAAACAAAATAAATATTATATATTTTTGATTTCTACATAAAATGGTATGCGTTTTCATAGATACACCCAATATTTCACACACTGCATAAAAATATAATTGGGTTGAATTGCATGCTATTCCTTTTTTTCTTCTAAATATCTTAGAAATGGACCTCGTTAGTCTTGTATTTGAATGCCGTAATATTGGACTTTGTAATACTTGTCTGTAAAATGGGTACAACTATGTTAAAGATATCTTAAATTATAATGGTCTTTGAAATCTTTGCCATTCACGCCTGAGTGTGCATTTCTGTCGTCTCTAAGAAGTCGGGCTAAGTACGAGTCTGGTAAGACATAAGCAATGGGGTTCATACAACTGATTGAATGTCTGCCGTACATAAACGCGAACTTTGATTAGAAGTAAATAAAAAACTTACTTACTGAACTAATTTGCTCTTGCAATCATTACTAGTTCATGTTCTTTCTTGACAATACTTTTCTCGCTATAGTACATTGTTAATGGATATTAGCGGTTTCAAAATCGCATCAGCCAGGGATATGAGGATTACGCAGCCTTAATCTTTCGCAACTGTAAGAACGATAGTTCTAAACCCTGATTCAGTTCTATAGTCGATTGTGTTGGATTATTTTGTATGATTCTTGGTGCACAATCCATTTTAATGCTCGGTGGTATCTCTTACATATGGCTTGTTACCATCTATAATTTATCTTCTCCTATAACTATTATCTCGAGGCCTGCATACCATCGTCACCTTGCAAACGTTACCTCTCGATATATATATATACTAATGTAACAATTTTGAATACGTTTGCTCCCACTAACAAGATAAGTGCAATTTGTACTTCGAAAATCGGAGAGGTTTTCAGTTGTGCATAACTAATATCTATCCTATTTAACACAAGAATTCATAATAAACTCTTAGCATTCTGATCACCATTGTTAAAGACAATGATTCAAGACAGAGACAGTGGACGAATTCAGTTTTACTTATTCAGGAAGATTAGATGTATTAATGTCTTGGTGTATTCATTTTTTTTTTAAATAATTTAATATGCCCATATACATATGCATATACATACCGACATACACCTTCCATTATATTCTTAAATAATTAAGCCAATATAAATACCGTGTTAATGAAAGTAACTCTTCATATCAAAATAAAAGCAAACGTTCATATGGGCATATAAGGATTCGGAAATAGAACCTCCAAAATCATGAACAAATACATTTCGGCACGTGTTATCGTGAACAGGAGGAATAGTGGAGCTGGAGGAAGCGCCCTTCCGACTTCCTGTCCACGCATTCTGTGTTCACCAATATCAAGACTCTTTTTGTCTAACTTTGCGTCCACACACAGGTCCGTGCATATCTGGGAATTACTTTGGGAGTATGTCCCGGAATTACGGCCTATGTAGACTTCCTTGCGAAAGCATTGCACATTGGTGTAATATGAGAGTTTAATTACACATATGCAATTTGCTTCACGTTAATGTGGACCACTACTCCACAGTTTTTCTTGTTCGAAATAGTGTGCGTTGTAAAGTATTTTCCACACACTTGACAGGTCCACACACTATTCCATATAGGTCCACATAAACTTACTTTTATTATTTTGAAGAATTTCTTCTTATAGTTTGTCTGTATAGTACATTACCACCCTATTCATACAAGTGTGAAGATGTATTTTAAAATTATGTATTTTAATTTAGACAGAAATATTTATGGTAGATTTACTGTAAATTAATTTCGTTAAAATATTCGGTTTGTTCAACTATCGCATTGAAACGTACAGTTCCTTTCGGTAACAAAAATAAATTTTCAGCTTTAGTGATTCTTCTATTACGACCTGTTGTCTGTCGTTGTGCACTGCCAACTTGTCATGTTTACTTGTATGACAAGCCACTGAAAATAATCCCATCTGCATCCGAGCGTAGGCTCTCGTCTCCGTTCTTTGTAGATGTCATTTCTCTGCTGGTACTTGCATTCCTTAAACTTGTTGACAACGGCGTGGGGACGTAGTCGTCGTCGGCTAGGCTAACACCTGACATTAAAATCGATAATGTCCTCCGTTTTTGCTTTTCTCTCTCTCTCTCTCTCTCTCTCTCTCTCTCTCTCTCTCTCTCTCTCTGTGTGTGTGTGTGTGTGTGTGTGTCTTTCTCATTCTCTCGTTCTGTCTACAGTCCAGAATGAATTGAAAACAATCCTTCAGGGAATTCAGTTAGTGTTTCCAGTATACATGAAAAGACAAACAATTCGCGTTTACTATAACACTACACACATTGAAATCTACTATTTCACTGTGGAACACATAATGAGTCTGTGGGTAGGAGCCCATTATAACAATAGGGACAGACAATAGCATTAGACTGTATGTTAATTAAAACGAATAGAAATGCAATGTTCAGCTTCAATAGTGATGGCATTTATTAAGCATAGAATCCAAGTACCGATGCCATTGACGAGTTTGAATGGAAATTCATATTTAGTCTAAAAGTAGTGAACACACGAAAGCTTCAAGCGACCGAATACGAAAGCAATTTATATGGTTTTGCAATGTGTGGATTTTGTGTTAATTACTTTAGATTAAATTCAAGTGTATCTTCGTTAGTACGAGGGCTAGTCAAGAAAGACTTGGACTGATTTTTTTTTCTAGGCAATTTATTATTACTCAGCAACAGGCACATGATCCTTTTCAAAGTAGTTCCCGCCCATTTGAATGCACTTTTTCATTCGAGTCTTCCAGTCCTCAAACACGTGTCGCAGGCCATTCTTTGAGAGGTCCTTCAAAACCGCCTCCGATGCCTTCAGAACCTCGGAATTATCGGAGAAGCGGCGTCCACGCAGTCTGGATTCCGCTGCGTACTGGCTTGCTTGCCCTCAGGATCGAAATGATGAAGCCATGACTCATCGCCGGTGACAATTGACTCCATATAGGCGTCTCCACCATCCTCAAACCTTTGCAACAGCTCCCTGCAAGTCTCCACTCGAACGGCCTTCTGCTCTGGTGTCAGGAGTCGCGGAATCCATCAAGCACACACTCGGCTCATGTGAAGGTGGTCATGCAAAATTGTGAAGGCACTGCCATGAGATATGCGTAGTGCGGCTGCCAGATCGTCGATACTGATGCGGCGATCTTCTCTAACAATGACTGCTGCCGTGTTAATGTTCACCTCAGTAACAGCTGACGCTGATACACCTGGTCCACCAGCTTTCGTGATTGTCATTCAGCCCTCTTTAAACTCTTTGAACCACCAGAACACGGTACTTCGTGGCAGAGCGTCATCTTTGTAGGCTGCTCTCAACATTCCTAGAGTTTCTGTTACACTTTTCCCCAGGCGATAGCAGAACCGTATAGCTGCAAATTGTTCATCTCGTAATGACTCCATTTCTTCTACAGGCGACTTCTAGAGGCGGCGCAGAACATCACCTGCAATAAAAAGTCGTGGTTACCAAACATGCAATGATTCTTTAACAACATTTTATATATATGCACAGCAAGACCCACCCTACTTGTATGCCAAACTATGAAGCTCCAGCGTTAACAGAACTGCCGGGGAAAAAATCAGTCCAAGTCTTTCTTCACTTGCCTACGTATTATTTTGTAATTTCGACCCGAGTTCTTTAAATATGAAGCTTGCATTTGAACAAAGCAGATGTTCTTTTTGTACTGAGCATTATTGCTTCCCAAGCATGAGATTCTACGCTCGAATTCGGTAAACTGGGTTAATATTTACTCATTCTTCGATGTTTCCGTATCGCTTTCATTAGGAGAATGCTAGTACGTGACTAACTTCTTTCTTCTTACTTTCTTACTGACAACTCTTAAAATGGTTTAAATATCTGAAGCCAGGGTTGTTTTGTTTAAAACAAAATTTTTAAAACAAATTATTAAAACTTGTTTTAAACAATTGATTTTGTTTTAAACCAATTTTATATACTACGTTTTAAACATTTTGTTTTAAACACGTGTATTTTTAAGACTTGTTTTAAACATATGTTTATTTTTATTTTATTTCATTTTTGTAAAAGAAGGATCTGCCAGTAAAAGAAAATGGTCAAAAAGTGCTTCTCATTCAAAAGACTATTTTCTTCCCATATGAATGTTTTGATTTCTCGTGGCTACAGCAGGTCAATGTGGTGATCTACAATTTATTTTGTCCCTTTTTTCCCCTTATTTTTAACGTTTATTGGACTTCTTAAAAGCTTATCAGTTAACTTTCAAGAAAGTATCGTAGTCGAAGGTTGGACTTCTTATAGAACTAATATTAAAAAATAAATAAAAGAATTATCATGGAAATAAGCTTTTGTGTTGTATTCAGAAAACAAACAAAGGGTTCTTTGCTAAATTATGCTTCTGGAATATCGCAGGCATTTGTTGATACAGTACGGCTCGGTTTAGACGAGCAGAAAAGTCTGCTGCGGGCCCGCAACAGGGGGGCCTATTCATAGACATTTTCAGTTGTTATTAGCGTTCACTAGAGTGGTTTAACTATACCGTGACTAATTTCAATTCTTGGCATATGTTGGCAATTTGAAATTAAAAATTAGAAACTTATTTGAGCGTTTCCAAATATCCCGCTCCTAAGAGGGTAAAAGAGGCATTTCAGTAACAGTAAAATTTCCCTTTATTTATTCACAAAGAGCCGAATGTGAGAATTCACTTCGGTTAGAGATGTAAAATTCGGAATATAAACCCCTAAATAAAAATAATGGAGCACAGGTTCCTGCGTTTTTTATTTTTTTTCTCTTGAAGAGGAAAAGGGGATTTCTAAGTAGTGGGGTCGTGGTGGTTCAGTGGTAGTGTGTTCACCGCTGGTGCGTGGCGTCCCTGGTTCGATCCCAGCTCGCGTTAAGTGGGCTTTGTGGTTGACAATCACCGTGTGCTTTTGTTTTCTCCGATTCTCCCGTTCCTTCCCACTTTCTCCATTCTACCATTTCATTCATTCTCACCATCACCATTTCCTTTAGCCTACCCGGCATAACTGTATGACATAAAACTAAAAGATTTCATTTCATTTCTATAGTAGTGAAATTTCCCTTTATATATTGAGTAAGTGTTCAATGTGAGGATTCGCTTAAATTGGAGATGTGAAATTCCGAATGTAAAGTCTTAAATAAAAATATTGGATTTAGTGTTTCCAAATAGTCCACTTCTAAGGTGGGAAAAGTATAATATGTTTCATAATTGTAACATTTCCATTTATTTATTCATACAGTGCCGTGTGAGAGAGTCTCTTAAAGTTAAAGATGTGAATTCCAAATATGAACTTTTACATAAAACAATGGAACATGTTTCAAAGCTTTCGTATATTCCTCTGCTAAAAAAAGGAAGGGCGGTCATTTATATAATATCGAAATTTCCACTTATTTATTTACAGTATAAGTGGATAGGGGAGTTCAATATTTATGCCAAAAACAGAGTATCTAATGGGATTTTGTAATTACACTTTTGTTGAAATGCGATCATCAGGGGAAAGATGGCTCAAATATTTTACGAATAAGTATAAAAGGATTTGAGAAAATCCCCAATATGTGTAGCACACCACAAGGAGACAATGCAGCAAACGAAAACAGAAAAAGATAGGCTCATTATTTTATAAGCTACATAAGTAGAGTTTCATGACAAATTTTTAAGTTGTTCTTTATGTCAAGAAACATTCAGTTGCTACCTCTAAAATAACAACGATGTGTACAATATTATCAATTATACGAGAACCAATAATATTATTTTTATCCTCATGAGTAACCCTGATGTTCAACTAATTTTCGTGTTCAATATATTTTTAAAATTGAATAGGTTAGTAACGGACTACAAATTGTCAGCCGAATAACGATGTTTTTTTCTTCTTTCTTTTTTGTTCTGTTATTATATTGATGGTTGTTTTGGACTTCAGCGTCTCTTTTCAGCACAGAGGCTATATAATACGTGACCTCGACCTAAAGTATAATTCTGTGTTATAATGCTGTGTTGGTCCATTGAATCCGGAGTGAGGGATATAAGAAATCTCATCAAGAAACTGCATTAACAATAGAAGCTCGTTCTCCAAAACTATTTGTTGTCTATTTTTAATATCACAATAAAATGTTCATAGCGTCGCTGCTGAAAAGGGATGCTAAACGAAAACCAAATGTAAATACTACATGTAATTATTATTATTATTATTATTATTATTATTATTATTATTATTATTATTATTATTATTATTAATAATAATAATAATAATAATAATAATAATACATTTGCTCAGCAGCGTAACTCTCAGCCGGTGCCTTGAGAATTCAAAACTAGAGAAGTGTTATCATTGGGAAAGTTTATTTTTTATATTTTCGTTATCCTTTACTTCATAAGTAAAGGAAAAAGGGAGGGAAAAAAGGGAAGGTCAGGGACAACCACAGACAAGGTATTGATAAACAAAAACAAAACAAAGCAAAACGAAAACCAAACAAAGGAAAAACAAAACAATTATGACAACGATATATTGACTTAGTTTTAAAGTGTGTTTTCTTTAATTTTTCATTAAATTTCTCACATAGGCCTACGGTCTAATACATCTTGTTCCATTTCGCTTTTTATTTCTGTCTCGATATTTTCACACTTTAAATACCATATATCGGGATTTTTTTTTTTTTTCGTTAATGAATACTTCTACGTCCAGTTCTTCGAATTCCATTTCTGCGGGCGCAGAAAAATCTGCTCCTGAGGCTTGACTCATTGCTAGCAATGGTTTGCCGACCCGCTATACCTGCACGGACTCGCTGCGAGCCAGCAGTCCCTGATGCCCGCTGCGGGTCCGCACCAGAGTCGCGCGGGAGAGTCTGTTCGTGTGGCATGAATGATAAAAACCAATGCATTTCCGGCTCGAGCAGGTCAGCAGCAGACATTTCCGCTGTGGGCTCGCAACAAACTTTTCTGCCTCGTCGTGCATTATGAACAGGTGCTCGATCGTGTTGAAAGATGCAATCCCCATCCCCGAACTGCTCTTCAACAGTGGGAAGCAAGAAGGTGCTTAAAACATCAATGTAGGCCTGCGCTGTGAAAATGCCACGCAAAACAACAAGGGGTGCAA
The DNA here is from genome assembly GCF_964235325.1 of Thermobia domestica. Taxonomy (NCBI): domain Eukaryota; kingdom Metazoa; phylum Arthropoda; class Insecta; order Zygentoma; family Lepismatidae; genus Thermobia; species Thermobia domestica. The sequence goes on along the minus strand of NC_137461.1, from coordinate 216,112,807 downwards.
GCCCCCTCTAAGAAAAACACGACCACACCATAACACCACTACCTCCGACGCCGACAGATGACGTCCACCGGGCATTCGCCATATCCACACCCTGCCATCGGATCGCCACATTGTGCACCGTGATTCGTCACTCCACACAACGTTTTTCCATTGTTTAATCGTGCAATGTTTACACTCCTTACACCAAGCGAGGCGTCGTTTGGCATTTACCTGCGTGGTGTGTGGCTTGTGAGCAGCCGCTCGACGATGACATCCAAGTTTTCTCACCTCACGCCTAACTGTCATAGTACTTGGAATGGATCCTGATGCAGTTGGGAATTCTTGTGTGATTGTCTGGATATATGTCTGTCAATTAAACTTTACGACACTCTTCCACTGTCGGCGGTCTCGGTCAGTCAACAGACGAGGTCGCCCTGTACGTTTTTGTGCTGTGCGTGTCCCTTCATGTTTCCACTTCATTATCACATCAGACACAGTGGACCTAGGGATTTTTAGGAGTGTGAAGATCTCGCGTACATACTTCTGACACAAGGGACACTCAATCAACTGACCACATTCGAAATCCGTGAGTTCCGCGGAGCTTCCCATTCTGCTTTCTCACGATGTCTAATGACTACTGAGGTCGCTGATATTGAGTGTCTATCAGTAGGTGGCAGCACAACACACCTAATATGAAAAACCTGTTTTGGGGGTGTCCGGATACTTTTTATCAATAGTATATATGAGCATTTGTACTGCCCCTGCTTTCCGCAAATCACTTAATTTATTAGCAATGGAAATGTCTATTTGTGTACCTTAGAAACTGAACTCTTGACCTTAAATTTTCACTGGCAACAACAATGTGAGTCAGTGGCGGCCCGTGACTAAATACAGCATTGTACACGGCGCAAAGTGAACTGACAATTTCCCTGGAGACTCCCAAGCAAATAATGTTTTGATGGATTGCATAACTAATAGATATTCGGTTATGGCCCATATTGGGTTAAGTTGTGCAAAATTAACGTAGAAGATCGTGTACTCTGACTGTATAACTGTACCATGTTACAGTAATGACCTTAAAATATGATGGCTCTATTCCTTATTAATTACACTTGAAAGAGCATGCGCATGCCATAGCAAATCCTCTGTGCATTCAGTTTCGAAATCATTCATCATCAATTACAGACATACCACACACATACACACACACACACACACAGAGAGAGAGAGAGAGAGAGAGAGAGATTTAGTAATCATTGCAACATTATTGCATAAATATTTTTTTAATTGATATGAAATCCGTAATGTATTAGAAAGACGAGAGATGTATTTATCCAATGCAAGTCACTCGTCTATGCTAGTATTAACAACTCGTAAAGAAACATTTGCTTAAACAGTTATACACACTAACTACAAAATATCACTTTCAAGCACGAAAACTGTACCCAGACAATATTTGGTTTACACTGATATTCTCAGTGTATTAATATATTTCAGGAAAAAATGTGCTGAAGAACAAGTTTATATATTATTCTACTTTATTTCCATGATATTTCAACACATTTGTTTGCAAAGATGAAGAACTGCGTTATCCAAATTTTTTAAATTTCATTTGAGTTTTACGACACTTAGTCAAAGGAAACCTTGTAGTCTTACACTAAAACATTTATCTAGAACAAAACAGTTACAAAAGTAGTGATATTTATATAAATAGTTATTTCAGAATATTTGTTTTGGTTAAATATAAATTGCGAGCTAGACTATTTGATTCAATTTGCTTCAATGTGTTTCCTTTCTTGATATAATTACCTTTCTATATTTCCTAAAATAACGTGCAAAACATTTCTTCTTTTCTTTTCAAGCACACTCTTTGAAAATTGCATGAAGAGAAGAGTTGGAAACCTAGCCTCAATTGAGAATTCAGGAATTGTCTGGGTGGCACAGTTAGCAAGCAATCTATACAAGCAGTTGAAATTTTCTGAATTTATGAGGTCACGCTTTTAAAGGTCTAGTCTGGGGTTGAGAAAGAGAAATTCAAGAATGGCCTTTGTATTTGGTAGAAGTATGGTAGTTCTTCCGTTGGAAGTCCACAGGAACAAAATGGCCATTACTATTCGCATCAGACAGCATTTGTTCTATTATATGACTAGAAGAAGCAAAACTTCAACGGAGAGAATAATACCTTAGACAAACAATCTACCTACAAAGATATGGGTTTAACGGAACCCAGCATGCTATTACACTAGATAATTATACTGCAGCAGTTACTATAAAGAATAAACGTTCACTAGGTGCCCTAAAATATTGCTTTTCATTTTTTATACGTATACCTAAATGTTTTGAGTTAAATATTTAACCAATTATATCTATAAAAAAAACTATATAAAATTAATAATTAACGAAAAGGACGTCCGTAGATGAGACATACCATTATACCAATCAATGAACAGTATTTCATCTAGTTGAAAAGTTGGAAATTTTCATGCGTAGTTTCCGAGAAAGTCGAGAAAAATGTAAACATGATTATTGATAGTGTATGATAGTCACAGCCTTGTTAAGATAACATTGGTATGGACGTATATTCACACCAAACATTCCATGATAACATTTGCAAAGTGGCAGTACATACTAAGGCCGCAGTACACAGTATCAAGGTACAGCTTCAAAGGCAGAATGTATGTGGAGGAGAAATGAGATATAAGGTGGCGTAGTTAATGGACTATAACCAACAAAAGGAGGTGGGAGGCATGGCGGTTTAGCGATACAATGTTCACTTCTGCTGTCCGGAGTCCGTGGTTCAATCCACGAGCAATTAAGTTAGTGGCGAAGAACGTTGTGTCAGTGGATTTTCTCGGGTACTCCCGTTTCTTCCCACTTTTCATTCTACCAATTCTTTCATCATCATTCATTTGTCTTATGCATCGTCTCCCTGAGCCTAAAGAGTATAACCGTAGAACATTAAGGTAAAATATTTCATCTCTGAATATAAGTTACAGTTAAACTTTAATTTTGTTTAATTAATATACTTTTTTAAAAAGTCGATATATATATTAATCGATTTATCATGTCGAACTGAAGAAAATGACGTAGCTATAGGTAAATGAAGATGTTTCCGAGAAAAATCCGAGAGAAATTAATTTGATGGCACTAAAAAATAAGTTGGTCCTTGCTATTTATCGTTGGTAGTCTTTTTTCCATTGGATCATATTATTTTTTTATCTATGAGCTGCAAATGTAAAAAAAATGTACTGTTAATTAGTTGGTAGGATTGTAATTTAGCGTCCCTTTTTTGAGCACAAGGCTAGATGAGACTTGGAGGTGCAGCTTAAGGTAGAATCGGAACCATATGAGCTCCCGCCAGGAATCAAATCTGATTCTCTTGTATTTTTACCATAGACTATTAAGTAGCAGATTGTACGTATTGATGTCTATTTTCTTTTAATACTGATGTACATTCCCCTAACAGTGATGCATAAAGTTCTTGTAATTTTAAGCGGATTTTTATAATTTATTACAAGAAGAATAGCAATATATATATATATATATATATATATATATATATATATATATATATATATATATATATATATATATATATATATGAATTATTTTAATATGAATTTTCCCGAATGCCAGTTCTATCCATTTTAATAACAAAGCTTGATCATGCCATTATACTAGTATTGCAAGAGTAGAATAGTCAGTTCCTTTTCCTGGTGGTTTTTAAAAATGTAATAACTAATAAAACTAGGAATTTTAAATGAAAAATTATTTTGGCAAAGGTGCAAAATTTTAGCTAACAAGGAAGGGTCACGCAGTGGCTCCGCTGAGATCCGAACGAGACAATTGTGTTTGCATTTGGTATGTCATATCTAGATGAATCCCAAAGTTATACGTGCCACCGGGCGGAATATCGTGAGTTACATATTTTGTAATGTAAGAACTACAAAAAATTACCTGGCAGAATAGTTTGAATCGAGTCATTTGTTCGGAAACGGTTGGGTAAGTGGAAACTCAGCCAACACGTATCCCATCATTTTCAACGACAAACTTTTTGGGGTAAAAAACTTTGCCCCAGGGTCCTCGCAGGGTCCCAGACGGGGTCCAACTCAAAATTTTCAAATGGCAAGGGGGGGGGGTAAGTGACACATCATTTTAAAGCTGTTGTAAAATGAAAGAAAATGCAGCAAGTCTCGACCTTCGACGACAACCCTGTGCAAAATGGTGGAGGGTCAAAATGTAAACAAAAACTTAATTGAAAAGTCCATGGTCACCTCCTATAAATCGGAAACGGTGAGAAAACAGGAAAGGAAGTGTGGCATTATTTTCAAAGCACAACTATTTAACTGAGAACGTCTTGTCCCAGGGCCCCACATGGTCCCAGGTGGGGTCCAACTAAAAATTTTCAAATGGCAAGAGAGGTAGGACATCGTTTGAAAGCTCTTGTTAAGTGAAAGAAGATGGAGCACGTCTCGACTTTCTACTACAACCCTGTCCAAAATTGTGGTGGGTCAAAATGTAAACAAAAACTTAATTGAAAATATATGGTCACCTTGAATCCAAGATGGCCACTTAAAACATATTTCGAAAGGATAAGCATACCAAACTGCTGAAGCTAGGAAAACAAATTTGGTATTATTGTTGATTAGTAAGTGACTAAAATAATGAAAATGTTCAAAAACGCGACATCTTGAGTTCAAAATGCCACACTACTGTATGTATCGAAAGCATATCCAGCTCACACCACTGGTGTTGGAGAAGCGAACGTTTATGGTTAATAGTAGATATCCACAAAATATCAAGGAGTATAATCTGTAATCCAATATGGTTGCCAACGTGAAAAATGAGTTTGTATACAAATATGTTATTTCTTGGAATACTGTGACCAAACCAACAAAGTTTGATGCAGCTCGATGTACTGAAATGACTTACATATGTTTGGTACTACTCGCCAATCTTGCAAATTATTATTATTATTTTTTTTTGTATATTTGGTATTGCTTGTATTGCGATCAAATCAACGAATGACATACAAATGTAACCATCACGAATACGTCACAATAGAGCCCCCAACCTACTGGTGCAGCAAGATCTTTCTGTATGAACTACGTATGACAAAATTAGAAAAGTACCCCAAGGTATTCAACTTTTGTTTAGCAGTAAGAGTGGGAAGTCAGAGTTGTGTGTTCATCACATATTCGTTATATTCAAGTAAATAATGTCGAGAGAATCGTGACGAACGTGCATTAAGAACAAAACATATGTGTTGTTACCGAATGAAATAATAGTTGAAGTGAATCGAACTTCAATTATTCTTTAGTCTTCCTATTATTTCTAGATACGTAATAGAGAAAAATAGATTTAGATTTGTACTGTTATGAATGACATAGGTTTTAAGCGGGCATCTTGGATTCAAGGTGGCTATAGTTTTTCAATTAAGTGTTTGTTTACACTTTGACCCGCCGCAATTTTGGGCAGGGTTGTCGTAGAAAATCAAGACTTGCTCAATCTACTTTCATTTAACAAGATATTGCAAACGATGAGCTTCTTAACCTCTCTTGTCATTTGAAACTTTTTAGTTGAACCCCATCTGGGACCCTGAGGGTACCCTAGGCAAGACGCTTTAATTTAAATTGTTGTATATTGAAAATAATGCCACACTTCCTTTCCTATTTTCATATTTGTCTCATCGTCTCCGATTTATAGGGGTAACCATGGATTTTTCAATTAAGTTTTTCTTTACATTTTGACCCTCCATCATTTTGCACAGGGTTGTCGTCGAAGGTCGGGACTTGCTGCATTTTCTTTCATTTTACAACAGCTTTCAAACGATGTGCTACTTAACCCCCTTGCCATTTAAAAAAATTTCAGTTGGACCCCGTCTGGGACCCTACGAGGACCCTGGGGCAAACTTTTTTATCCGAAAAAGTGTGTCCTTGAAAATGATGGGATACGCGTTGGCTGAGTTTCCACTTACCCAACCGTTTCCGAACAAATGACTCGATTCAAACTATTCTGCCAGGTAATTTTTTGTAGTTCTTACATTACAAAATATGTTGTAACTCACGACATTCCGCCCGGTGGCACGTATAACTTTGGGATTCGTCTAGTTATAACATATCAAATGCAAACACAATTGTCTCGTTTGGATCTCAGCGGAGCCACTGCGTGACCCTTCCTTGTAAGAAGTGTGTTAAGAAAATCTGCAAGTGTCAAACGTAAATATTTATACAAACAGTGACAAAACTATTACATCAAACATAAATACTCAAACTTCACTGACGTATTAAAAAAAAAAAAAGTCAAGCAAAGCGAGTCTCAGAACACAATGCTATTAAGGTTACAAGTCTGTAAAACTGTTGAAACAGGTAACATTCATAATTTTATTTTTCCTTCGGTGAAATTGCATTTGTGGCTATATGGCTAGCGTACCTGCTTTTTGCCGAGAGAACAGATTTTGATTCCCGATCGGAATTCATGTGTTTTGGATACCTACGTTTGGTTTTGTATCCACTTCTCAAGTGTTACTGGGGCTCAACAGGACGCTGAAGTCCCAATCAGCTTATCGGGAAACTAAGAAAATATTTGTATGTAGATAAGCTGTCAACAATACCAATTGGCGATAGGCATGTTTTGTCAGTCGTTGCCACCTTCTTTTACTGTTTATTGCATAGCTTTCGCCTAACGAGATCGCCTGTAACTTTTGCCTACATATACGCCCGTAGTAAAAGTATTGTGATGCCTCACACGCTCGGAATTTCTTGTTCAATTATTATAGAAATAAAATGCGGGAAAGTAACCAAAAAGATTTACAAAAGTGCAGAAAGGCAATGATGATAATGAGAAAGGATACTTGTAATGAACAAAAGTTGAAAAGTAGGTAGAACAAAACACAATTATAAGTATTTGTTTAATGTTTCAATTTTCTGACAAATTGATTTGGGGATATTAATAGGAAAGATATTGTAAACTCTAAATTCTAACAATTTTAACCTTAGAAAAATATTTAACCTTAAAAAATATTTTACTTTTAACATCAAAGCCACAGTTCTAACCTAATCACATAACCAATTTGGGATATACAAAGTAACCGGTAAAGTCATTGTTTTCCCTAAAAATGTTAATAGATTTACTCCATTAATGAACTTGCCCAAGACCATGCTCTATCTGTCTATTTCCAACATTAGAATTCCAAAATTTCTATTTTCTTCAAGAGTTATGTAAAGGTAACTAAGAAGGTTGTTGCTTTTTCAACAACCACCTTAGAATATCAATATGTCACCTAAGACATTCCTGGAAAATCAAAAATTGTCCCCATCAGCATCGACGACCTTCTGCTAACAGAGGACCGATTTGCGATTCAGAAGTGCTGGGTCCAGAGTTTTGAATTTTTATTGAATACAGCTCAACTGCTCACAGTACACAGTTGCATTGATGCTCTCACCAGCTGATAACAGTTCCTCATCCATGATGCCGCGAGCAGCCCGCCAAACACACAGGGGGAACTTCTTCTGATGCAGTGTTTGTTTCGGCTGTTTTGGACCTGTTCGTGGGATCCTAATTAATTACGATGGCGCCGTGGAGCTTTGTACAGGACTCACTTCTCATCACGTGTCAACAACTTGTCCAGAAATGACTCCTTCCTCAGACGAGACAGCAAAGGAAAAAAGGTGCCTGCTCGCGTTGCCTTCTGGCCATCCATCAACCCAGCTTGTAATACTTTCCAAGTTGATGGAGGTGCTGCCAATGGTTTCTCCACTCACACTGAATTGTAGTCCCAGTTCCTCACACGTCAGACCACTAACCTCCTCAATTGCTGCTTGAAGATCTTCATTTAGTACATGTGTTGGTCTTCCGGCACGTGATGTGCCTTTCAGTGTTTCTTCACCTTCCTTAATCTTGTTAAACCACCACTACATTGTTCGTGTAGTCGTGACACCCTCACCAAAGTACTGGTATATTTTCCGCCCCGCTACAGCAGCGTTTGAGTCCAGTTTGTACTCGTAACAGCTCGCACGTCCTTATCACGCTCTGTGGAGGTTCCATGTCCATTCTGTCTTTACCCAAGTTCATGGTGTAACTGAACTGTCACAACTAAGTAGTATGTTTGATGTATTCACACCATTCGCCTTACCTCCATTCACATTCAACTCACGGTGTGAGGGCCAATTGAACATAGATTTCCACAGAAAGCGACAGAACTTTCTTGGTTGCATTTATATGTGGAGTTAATTTATACATGTTTCTGGACATACCAGTATATATGGCCCGTCACGTATGAGGGATGGCATACCTCGGTGAGAACTTTATTTTCTGAAGTGAGTAGGAATAAAGCGTCCTGGAACAAGTATCTTAGGTACCATCCTCCACTCGCTTGCTATGAATGAGGAAACCCAATGAAACATCACTTAGAATGCCTGGTGTAAAACAGCTTTTACACATGTCCAATGTAATGTCCCACTGGGAAACGAGCCTGTTACCGCTCGCACCGAAGACGAGAGCATTAACAACTACACTATGAGGGGCAACTTGTGTGAAGTAACGTCGGACAGACGGACGGATATTGTTATCTTGTTAGGCCTACTAGCGCGATCCTAATAGTACTGCCAGATTTTACAAAAATATGTAACATAAATAGTCTAATTTTAGTAGTAGGACTAGGGTATATATCAAAATATGAACATTTTCTCAATTGTAAAAATCGAAAAGATAAAGCACATATCTCTTGAATTTAAAACGTAAGAGATACATACAATATAGGAAATGCAATCTGAGAAGAAGGTATAACGGAATCATACACAAATACAGTTTTGCCTACATATACGTTCTTTGTTTCCACGTGCCATCCATTGCACAAACTTATCTGCAGCATCGACCTCGAAAGCGGATAGAATTTTGGTTGACAACATGACTCTAAATTCCAACCCTATTGATTCGAAAAAGCATCTTAGGAATAACAATTTAGGGGCCGCTTTTGCTTGCAGTGTTGAAATTTTATATTCTAGTCACGTGTGCAGTCAACCGACTATCTCTCCGATGGTTGGTTTCTATGAGAAGGGAAAGCGAGAGTCTGAGGTTGACAACTATGCAAGTTATTGTAAGCCTTCTTTTTTCATTCTTTTCTGCACTACACGCGAGACCAACAACTTGCCAAACAATATTTCCTAACATTCTGGGCAGTGATATATGTTTATGTTATTATTGCTTCTCGTTAAACGTTGCTAGGATATTTTGAATTTTAGAAAATTGATTTAAAGAACACTATCAGATGAAATGGTTTAAACTGGATTATTTAATGCAAAATCAGGAATTTATACGAAACATGAATGTGAGCCATATTAAATAAAAAGGCAATTTGCATTTATCTTCACCAAAGTTCATAACATAAATATAAAAATTTTGCTAGGAATATTTCTACAATATTCCTATGTTTTGTTCTTGAGACAATTACTATTAAAGGGTTAAATAAAATGGAAGTTGTTTAGAATATTACAAATAATGAAAAAGGTATCATGATTTTGTTAAGATGAACATTTATGTCAGAATATTATATAACACATTGATATATATGTACATATCTTGGAATTAACGAAACCATTTCTAAACGTTCGTTTGTGCATAATTAGTTTGCTTAGAACTTAGCATCGACCTTTAGGACAATATTGAGCGTGATGCAAACTTACATAATGGTTTGGTGTAGGATTAAAGACGTTTGAGTCTTATTATAATTGAACAGAGATAAGGAATGTATCCTAGGTTAAAGTTGTAAATGCTAATTATTCAACTTTGCGGATAATCAGATTAAATCTTTTATCTTTTAAGTTTTACGTCCCACGCTTATGCCAGTCAGGCTAAAGGAGACGGTGATGATGAGAGATGAGTGAAATGGTGGAATGAAGAAAGTGGGAGGAACGGGAGAACCCCGAGAAAACCCACGAACACTGTGTTTGTCCACCACAAAGTCCACACGGTGCGAGCTGGAATCGAACCAGGGATCCCAAGCACCGGAGGTGAACGCTTTACCACTGAGCGATAATCAGATTAAAGTTTAACAATATACTATAAATAAGAAAATATATAATTTTACGTTCAGTCTTGTAAGAATTATTTGCTACATTAAACAAAAAGTGTATATTACACCGAAAGAATATTTGACGCATTTTTTCTTCAGACAGTATGGCTGCTTCGTTGTGTTTCTTTCCTTTTTCACTAACATGGTTAGAGTAAATCAAAGGAAAACCATATAAGATTTAACGGAAAATGTATCATTGATGCTATCTTACCTTGGAAAGTAACTGCCTTCTTGTAAGAATATAATTTGATAATGATTTTGCAGGGGACTTTTAATACTGATACTATGTGTATAATCGGGAAATGAATGTTTGTGTTAAATTTCATATGGAAAAGTATAGATACGAAAATTAGAATGAGTAAAACAAAATGTTTCTAAATGGACAAGAAAGTTTTATTTTCATTTTATTGTTCTTATTTACTGCTCTTTTGACATGAAATTTACCACATACATATCTTTGCAGATTATACATATATTAACATTATAAGAAATAGCGAGCGATTTCGTTATCAAATTATATTTCTACAACAACATATTTATAAACATGTGACAATAATTTTGGACATGAGTGTACGTATGTTAATAGCACTGAATCAAAAAGCTCTAGAGGTCGCGGTGGCTCAGTGGTAGAGCGTTCACCTCTGGTGCTTGGGGTCTCGGGTTCAAACCCTGCTCCCGCCAAGTGAACTTTGTGGTGGACAAACACCGTGTGCGTGGGTTTTCTCGGGGTTCTCCCGTTTCCTCCCACTTTCTTCATTCCACCATTTCATTCATCTCTCATCATCACTGTCTCCTTTAGCCTAACCGGCATAACCGTGGGACGTAAATACTCAAAAAAAAATCAAAAAGTTCTATATTTCATGATAAGAAACCAAAGACAAATAAAATCAACTGCAAAAAAATATATAGTATGCCTATCTATATTGCTATCATATTTATATTTGAGCATTTTCCGTAGTAGCTTCAAACCCGAAACTTGTAACACTAAAGTAGGTGAAAACTGCAGCATTGTGCCATACCTATTTGTGTGCTTTTCCGTTTTGAGAGATTAGATTTCTTCCACTTTGTAGGCTACCGGAAGACTGTTATAAAACTTAACACCAAGTGAGATTCGTTTCATTTGTGAAACTACAGTAGACTTCCAAACTATTCAAATTTGAAGTAATACATCTATAACTATTGTTTGCAATAGTTTAAATATGATCAAAGATCAGATATATAACAAGTTCCTTGGACAGTAAATCCATACCAAAAAGCCACTACTCGATATGGCACACTGTTTTTGTTCTATGGCCATAAAGTGTGATAATTGAAATCGTTAACTTGATCCACTTTTCTTTTCAATGGACAGTTAACCAAGAAGGCGAAACCCACTCTTGGGAAGCTGAGTCAACTACTGAAACATGCGTTTCTATCTTTTATCCTTTTTGTTGTATGGTAGTCAAAATTGAAAGCGGAAGTAATAATAAGATTTCGTTCTTGGTAGAGTATTTCTGGTAGTCATGGTACGTTGCCTCTAGGCGCTGAATCGTTTGCAGAAACTCTCTTGTCAGTATATGTTACCGTTTCTCTTCTATGGTGGTAAATGTTGAGACAAGAAAGGACTAATTTGAACCATTTTCGATTTGAAAACACAGTTATGGCAGAAGATGATACCCATTGTTGAGACACTAAATTAATTGCGAAAGGTCTCAACTCGATATCTCTTAACGTTTTTCCTCTGATACCTGTCGACAGGTGGACCAAGTCGCTTCACCATATGGCTCCAAACTCTAATAAATACCAGATCACTATATGTCATAGTTAATTTTAACAAGGGGTCGCGGTGGCTCAATGGTAGAGCGTTTAGCTCCGGTGCTTGGGGTCCCTGGTTGGATACCAGCTCGCGCCGTGTGAACTTTGTGCTGGACAAACACCGTGCTCGTGGGTTTTCTCGGGGTTCTTCCGTTTCCTCCCACTTTCTTCATTCCACCTTTTTCACTCATCTCTCAATATCACCGTCTCCTTTAGTCTAACCGGCATAATTGTGGGACGTCAAACTTAAAGATTCCATTTCATTTCATTTCATTTTAACAAACGAGTATCGTTCCACAGTGTGAAACTAAGTCTTTCAAATTGTGTGAATTTTATACTCAAACTTGAAGTACTGCATCTATAAATACTAGTTGCAATAGAGTAACAAGATAGAAGGCAGAACATGTTCCTGGAACGCTTAATCCATAGCAAGAAGCCGTTATTCGCTACCTCTTACTATTTTGGTTCTCTGGAGATAAAGATTGAAATAAGGAACCGTTACTGAACCACTTCCTTTGAAGGAAGTGGATGAGATGTATTAACACTGAATCCATTGCAAAAAAAAAAAAGTCTTGATAGCATTTATCATTTTGTTCTACGGAAGTAATTTTCGTTTTTCATATTGTCAGATATTGTATTAAGTTGACATCTACCTTTTCCAAACGCAGCTTCTCAATAGTGAAAAGGAAGATATTTATAAAAGATCGAAGATGACAGATACTGGTGTCGAATCCATACTTTTCGAGATCGATGAGTGGCACTTCACTTCAACTGAAGGCCACTCAGTGGCACTTCTGATCCCGTTTGCATCCAAATTCAACTCGGAAACTTGGGAAAGGTGGAGAGGGGAGAAATATAAAAATGATCGAAAATACCCGACATCAAAGAGCACTTCGGTAATAGTAAAAAGAAACTGACTAACTGTAAATAGTAGCTTAACCCAGTGAATCGGGTAATTGATGCCAGTTTAATATAAAAAAATGAAACTTTATTATTAACTTTATGTCCAGATATAATTTATCTTAAAATGCTCTTCTTTCTTGAAATGAAACTTGCAAATCAATAGAACAAAAATGTTGCAATTTCCCAGGATGCCAAGACCGTGCGGCAGACATTGTCAAACAGACTCTGTATGCCACCAGATTAACAACGTTGCCAACTCAATAAAGTAGTATTTCTCAAGTGATATTACCTCAGTGTAATACGTATTTCAACTATTAGTGTAGTAGAATGAAGATTGTAAAAATTTGCAATGCTGCTTACAAGTTTGGAATTACGATGACTATAATTGTGATTACAACAAAATAACTATTGCTCTAATGTTTTAGACGCAAAGGAAAATAACAATCATTTTGAAACGTTCTAACAAATACGCCATTTTAAGCAAATAGCAATCACTGCCCATGTTTTTTTTATATAGTATATATATATATATATCTCCGAAATGCGAACGGTTGTAATATCAGATTGTTGTAAACGGAGTTAAGATCTTAACCAATGTTGAAAATCATCTGCGTAATTGGATATGAATCTTATTTAAGCACTTTTACCGAATCAACTCCTTTTGAAAATGTCAAATTTTTAGTTGACCCTAACTTTATTCCTGTTTGTTTGGAGTATTCTATAATATAAAATCATAATATTTCACGCTAAGGTACTTCAGATATGCATTGCCTCGTCCATCTCAGTTGCGTCATTACTGGTCTAGATGCCTTCACAGTTTGAATGTTTGTGGTACCATAGTACTCTTTGTTCAGTAATTTGAAGAATTCATGTATATTATAAGTTTCCTTTATTATGTAGATTTTAAATATATAATAATCAGACATAGTACCAATTAAAACAAAATACAACTTTATGTTTGGTTGGAACACTGTTAACCTGATAACATTGCGAAGAATCACAGACAGGTCCTCTTTCCGATATTTGCATCCTGTAAAATTTCAGAGTTTCCTGTCTATTAGTGGAAATCTTCAAGGGCATTTCAACATAAAGGGCATTTCAACAAAACTGAATTTTTACGAAGTGAATACATTTAAATATACAGAATGAGCATAAAGTATTGCCTTGATTACAAAAATTTATTACAGAAGAACCGTTTGATATAATAATGTAAATACTGGTCAGTTACATAGGTTAGTATTACAAGTCTTTTTAAAACCACTTATGTTAGACCACTTCAACGTGTGCCCCCTTCATAGCTCGGAGAATGTCTAAGCGGTATTCCAGTTCCCACCAGATGTTTTGTAACGTGTCTTCTGTCACAGTACCCACAACTGCTTGTATCCTAGCCTTCAGTTCCTCGACGTCAGCAACAGGTGTGGCACAGACTCTGTCCTTGAAATAGCCCCATAAAAAAGTCAAGTTGAGTAATGTCTGAAAAGCGGGTTGGCCACGGTGTTGGACATGCAATTTCGCCAACTAACCCGCGCGCGCCAAGTAACGTACTGCGTCACTCTTGGGTAGCACTAGTGCCATCTCTTGGTCTTAGAAAACTTGTAATACTAACCTATGTAATGGACCAGAATTTACATTATTCTGCCCAACGGTTATTTTGTCATAAATTGTTATAATCAGGGCAGGACTTTATGCTCACGGTGTATTTGAAAGAGACGAACTCATTAATACCTGACAATTAAAATTCGAATTAGTTTCAATAAAATCTATCTAAAATGATTTCTTACTAATTAATTTAATAGACAAACAATAAATATTATTCAATACTACTAATTTAATTCATTATTTGCAATAAAATTATACTATGTGAAAAGTAACATGATGCATAATGGAAATTGAAAAATAATGAATTAATAGAAAGGATAACATAATTTTGAAAAATGCTACGCCAAGTAAATTTTAAGTTTATTGGATAGGATTTGAGAAAATTTTTCAGCTGGCTCTTTGATTTTGATCTTTTTAGTTTTATGCCCCTTTCAGCAGTGAGGCTATATGGGAGCATAGGTTGTAATCCGAAACACATGAGCTCCCGCCAAGATTCGATCCCGGGTCTTCCACGCCAACGAGCAGTCTATTTGAGAAATGGGCTTATAGTTAAGGTGGAAACTGAACCATATAATGTGTTAAAATTTCAAAGTTTATACACTGGCAATCGAATACGAGAACCTAAGTTCCAAGGCAAACGTACAAGCCACTAGACTAACGCAGAATTCTACTATATTGGATATTTACTATATTCAGAGATAGTAAAAGAATATAATGCATGAAAGCCATCTTAATGCAGAAAGATACTTGTGAGCATTTATTTTGAAACTAATTAACAAATCGTAAAATACTTCACTTGCAAGTAAATAAGGAGAGAAATACAAATAAAATGAAATACTGACGAGTAAAAGTGAAAAGCACTCTTGAGTGAACAATCTTACGTGTCAGTTGCCAGGAGTATTGGCTTAGCAACGAGAAACCTAGTTTCTTTGTGTATACCCCCGTAGTTGATGAGGGCTACTTTTTTTAAACTCACTCTTTTGAAGTAGAACTTTAATGAACTTCCTTAAGTGTTGAAGCCAACGTTTACCACAACATGCGCAATCATCGTTCCATTGTGGAGGAAACCAGCGTGTTTCCTTGGTTAAAGGTCGCCATTATATTTTGAGGCCAAGCGAAGAGGAATATTAAAAGTCCCAAAATGAAACTCTCCATGGAAACAGCCAACCATGTAGAAGTTATGATATTGCACAATCCTAATTCAAAATATGCTCCGCTTGGTTCTTATTTTTTAATATAAACATATATTTTTTTCTTTAACCAGATAAAAGTTGTTTCTTTGCGTTCTACCTAATTTAAGGCTGTATGTGAAATCGCGAATCAAACTAAAGGATGAAGAAATGATACAATCAGAAATTAACGAACTAATTTTAAACAGTCTAACCTTCTTGGCAGTCTTGATGACAAATTGAGAGCTGTTTGAATGAAGTAAATCTTTTTCTGAGCTCAAATAACTAGAAATTACAATTATGGAGCTAAAGATTTGCTGACTATTCACTATCCAAATTAAAGTTGTAGGGTGGTCGTTTTCAGAGTTCTAGAACTACACCTACATTTGAGAGCATTTAGGTTAATTTTTTACTTTAGTAGAAGTGAAAATAATTTAAAATTGAGTTCGCTCAAGGTTAGAAAAAAGAAGTAAATAAGTTAAATTCTTCAAAGCAATAACTTAAACCGTAAAACAGATAACAGATCAAAAAGCATCTATTATGATTTCAAAGTGTATGTGTCCGGTCAACAGTATAATCCTTTCATTTTTAAAAAAAATTAACTTAATGACTTTTCTTTCAAACTTTGATACATAAGCGTACAAATCTTACAGAGAGACGACGTCGGTCAGTCTGTTGACAGGTATTAGAGAGAAAACGGTCAGAACTATTTGAACGGATGAAGTATACATACTAAATATAGGATATGCATTTCAGATTAACTTTCCTTAATCTCTCAACATAAAAGTTTGAGAATATTCGGGTGCTTAAATTTAACGAAAATATAAAATATAGAATATACTCGTGTCAACTTATATTTACATATTGTACATGGACGTTTGGATTCGTTTTTCTATGTGTTTGTATGTTTCCGCTAAATGGTGCTGTTGAAGTTGCTGTTTTCGTGTCTTTCCGATAGACGTCACTGCAATTTCTCCCATTCAGCATTCTATTGTGCTGCCAAAATGTCTTTAGCCGTTGCAAAAATGCGAACTAAAGCTCACACCCTCACACACCCACGCGTTGAGCCAATAAGGGTTCAGCTGTTGCTAAGCGAGAGAAAGCGAGTGGAATTCCTTCAGCCGATAGCAGGGCTTGCAACGGAAGACTAGGGAACAAAGTCAATGTGGTATATTTATAGTTGTGTTCGTCTGCAGCGTTGGTTGTGATAAAGTAAATTCTGGAAACTTTGTTTTCTTCCGTGTATCTTGACGCTATTCCTCTTGTGTTTATTTTGATTATTCAAATGCACTTTCTAGCTTAATTGCACAAGTTCCATAGGTGATATTCGTTCTATTGCGAGCAAGAGTATGCTCGTTATTTTATTTTAAGAGTCTTTTAGAGGCACGCACCTCATTGTTGAGTTGTCAATGCTCTTGCGTGATTATTTCAGTTGGATAATAAAATAATACATTAAAACGGAAACACCCTTCTGTTCAAAATCTATATGTTAAGCATTATATCGACTAGTATTCCACTAAGAACTTCTCAAATATTATGTAGAAAATTTACAAATTGTACGAACGAGATTCCAATTATGGCAATTTGTTATGTAGCACTAACAAAAAATGAAGATTAATATTTAAGACAGATTGATAACAATGGGCAACAAATTTTAACTTTTTTCATACTTCGGAAAAGAAAAATACATTTTCTTATGCAAATAATGATGCTGAATACGAAAATGAAAATAAAAATGCTGAATTGGTTCGAGTTTAAGTGCAATCGACAGAAATAAATGTTATGAAGTGGTGACACTTTTAGATTCTTCAATTTTCTATTTGGCCTTTCACTTAAGTAGCTATTGTTTCAATTTTTTTTTCATCCGAGTATCATGGTTCGTATGTCATTCGCTTCAGAATAAACCTAACTTGCAACTAGTAATATGCACATGTGTACACTATATAAGAGAAGCTAAATGTAACGTAAAATTGGGAATTTCCAGCTCCAAAATTCTAGTTTTCAAATGTAGCACCCCCCTAGTACAGCCCCAGCTAAATGTGTGCAAATATAATATGCCTTTAAAATCACTATAGTTTATGCGTAATACATGTGCCAAGTTTCATTGTAATATCTACAATAGTTCTGTGGGGAAAATATTTCTCAGTTCTGCTTGACAATACAAAATTTCAAATAGGGAAAAGTTTGATATAAAATTAAAAGAATACAAACAATACTATTTATTTGAGTATCATGACTTATTGTTATTCTCTTCAGAATAAAACAGGCTTTCAAATGGTGCCATGAGAATGTATGTGTGTGTGATGTACTAGAAAAGGGAACATTGGGGTAAATTTGGGAATTTTCGTCCAAAAAATCTTTCTTCAAATTTAGTGTCCTCTGGTGTGGTGCGACACCAGCTACAGGTACCAATATACAATATACCTTGAAACTACTGTGGTAATATGCAATGCATGTGCTAAGTTTCATTGCAATATCTACAATAATTATGAGGGGAAAGTATTTCTCAATCATACTTGACAATACCAAATTTTATATAGGGAAAAGTGAGATACAAAATAAAAATATATAAAGTGATATTCGTATGTAAAGAGAGGAAAGTGCGATTTGTTATAACGTTAGATCCCCTACATATTAAACAGACAAAAAGCACTTGAAAAATAGTTTGTAGAGTATGATAATTGATTATATGTATGCTTGGCACAGCGTTAGTTCCAAAGAATATAAAAGTGCCATGAAAATGATAGAACACAACTTACATGAATATTACAAATGGGGCCTCTTTGCTTGTCTATTGCATTGTGATTCTGAAACATCTCTAGCGATTGTCCAACAACGATCGGCAAGTGCAGACTTGCTCCAGTGGCCCTGATATCGTTTCTGCATCATAACTTGATAGAAATGTTCCCTATATTCATCAATGACTGCTTCGCAATTTTCTGGGAAGAATCTATGTATGTGGGAGTGCAACATATGATGTTTAGTGACATATCACAACCCATTGCGTGGCAGAAGATATTAGGTGCTTCACTACTTTCTTATAGTTCTGACTATAGTGAGACTACTCGTTTCCCAAAACATTCGTCACTACTTTTCGGAAAGAATCCCATGCAATCCTCTCCTTATCTTCTAAAACTTCATCAAAATTAGGATCAGTGAGGAGTTAGCGAATTTGAGGGCCAATGAGGATTACCTACCTGATTTTAGTTTCATCAATTTGTGGAAGTTTACGCAGAATATATTTGAAGAATAGTTTTGACGTGTGTATGAATAGCGCCATATATCGGGATTATCTTTTTTATGTTAAGTTTACTCATAAGACCAGTTACATTGTTACAACTTACTATGTCACATTCCACTGAAAATACTGTTCAAGGGGATTCTGACGTGTTCAAAAGACGGACACTTTTAGATCTTCAGAATAAGCTCGCCACTGCTTGAGTCTGGATGCTAATAGTTCTGCACCACTTTTTGATAACCTAGTTAATTTAATTCAGGAGTATCATATGGCGAATAGATAATGATATGCTGGTTTTGTGAAGTCAGGTTCGGTGGTAAGCGACGAATTTGCAGCAGAATTTGACAACCTGGGTTGACTTTGTACGCCTTCTGCTCCTCATCAGATGAAACACTGGAGTAAGGTACGGGAGGTTGTGAAACCTTTGGTTCTTCAGAATGTGGCACAGTGACGAACATCTGAAGCAACATTTGGATAAGTAGTAGTAAACTTTTCTTCTTTTTTTGGATAGACCTTTAGTTAGAGGAACTACGCAAAAATAGTACTTTGAAGTATGATCTGTCGGCTCTTTCCATATCATTGGAACCGCAAATGGCACGTATAGCCTTTTTCCATGTAGCCAGTCCTGCAAGTTTGTAGAACAAGTACGACAAGAAATATGTAATGCTCATTTCTTGTCCATATCTCCCACTTTACAGCCAGAGTACACGTGATAGGTTTGCTTTATGATAGGCGTCAAATTTCACTTTTCGTTTCAACTTGTCCTGCACTGTAAACACATTCACATTTACGCTACACGTTTCTGCTCAGTACAGTCATGGAACAATAAATAATAATAATAATAATAATAATAATAATAATAATAATAATAATAATAATAATAATAATAATAGCATACACTCACCCAATATCTTACCACGACCACGTCCAGGATGGCAAATTGTAACTACAAAAGAACCTCACACAACACGTTTTCTCTGGCATAATCTTCAATATAAACTAAACCATGATGTGGTTGATGTTTCTTTGTCAGCGATGAAATGCGAGCAACAAGGATAGCCAGAGACGTACACAAGAATTTATTTCGGGAGGTGTCATTAGCTTTTCGGGGGACCAAATACAATTTGAGGCTAATTTATATTACAATTTGTAAAATTGCACCTTAAATTAGACTAAATTTACAAAAAATGTCGGAATTTCAGGGGTCAAGGCCAGGAGAACCTACGCCATCCGTTCGTCCCTGAGGATAGCAATGAAACTAATCGTCAAACAATGAAAGTGTGTAGAAATAAGCTGACAGTTCCTGCTGTCATGAACTCTTAATTTGCCCACCGGAGCACATCAGGTGATAACGTATTTTTTTCAAACTCGAAGCAATCTTCAAAAACTAAATTCATATTCGTTATCAGCACCCTAAAATTAGTAAGAGCTGGTTACTTTTATCTCTGAAGTATTTTCAATGTTGACCAGTGTAATTATTATTTGAATTTCTGTGTTGAATTTTATTTTTGTTTTTGTTTCCAAATTCTGTAGAAATTGTATTAAAATACAGCATAACGCTTACTCTTATAGAAAATAAACAACTTTACATCAGACGTTCTATGCATGTAACTGTAATATACAGCAGCTAAATATTCAATATATTATTTTGAATCTTCATTTTCAGAATTGAATATTGAAAACGAAATTTCAACTGAATATTGTTTATTCAAAATTTGGAACTACTTTTTACTTAGAATAACATCTGACTGAAGAAGCACTTATATGTTTAATTTGTATACTTTCGACAATATATTGTATTGTCTTAATAGGACTCATTGCCATACACGTCTGATGCCTCACGAAGTATTGACGAAGGTAGTAATATATTGCCAAAAATATAACATAGGCTATTAATATGAGTGTTTCTTTTTGTTATATTTACTTTTGTATAAGCAGGATAAGTTGTTCTCAACTTTACTTCTGATATGTCAAATTATTCCTTTAAATTTATACCTTCCACGGATTATTTATACCTTTCCATTTAGCGTTGTAAATGTTTTCACAGTAACTGTAACAAGTCTTTGCTGATTACTAAACATTACAAAATAAACAAACATAGCACATTACTTTCTTGAATTGCGTTCGAAATTCTCAATTCAATTATAATCCTTTTGAATTTTAAATGTTCAGAAGAAAATAAATGTTCGGAAATACACTTTACTTTGTTTAATTTATTTTACACATTAGTACCGTTTCTCTTTGCCGAAAGCCAACGCAAGGAAACGTTTTTGAATGATTAGTCGCTCAGAAGATTTAGCTTTGCGTTTAGGTGATCTATACAGAAAGAAAAGAAACGAGAATATAGAAAATTGGCAAAACTTTCCGGGCACTTTCCATTCTTTTCTTATGGGTAAATGGTTACTCTTATGCTTTTTTGTCTTAACCTTGGAGAGACGGAACAAGACCTTCCAGTAAGACAAACTGCTTACAAGAGCAAAAGACAGCCTCTAACGGTTGGGAATAGACACAAAACCTCTGTCGGGGCATTACCAATAAGTCTTACCACCTAGCATCTATTTTTGGAAGCCAAGCTGGAGAAAAGATAAAGAAGGAGTTTGTGAAAAACAAGATAGAATCTACGTTGACCAGTTTTTTCCTCCTTAAATGCCAGGGGTAACCAATATTTCGTTGTTTGTGTCTTCAAAAGCCACTAAACTTTTGTTCACATCCCAATACTTGTTAAACTTGAGCTAGTGTCTTTACAATCTTTAATCGATTTTATTATGGGGATTTTGTTTCTGCTAGAGTAAGGAATTGAACAATTTTCAACCATGTTATCAGCTATGTAAAATATTTAAGATAGTTCGTGAGTGGCTATAATTCTCATTTAAAATATTTGTTGAGTGAAAGTTTACACAGGCTGGTTGAAACATTATGCAGTTATTGAATATGGATGAATGAGTCAGAGATTCCTCCCACCCGTAAAAGACCTGATTTTAAAACCAAATACGTTAGAAAAATCTTTAGTCTACCAAATTTGGCTCACTATTGAAGCCACAAAATTAATGCCATAAAAATGAATATTAAAATTCTTCCTTTTACATAAATCTAACCACAAGACTTTTATATTCTTTTAATGAAAAAACGTTATGTGTTAAATATTTTATATCGTAAATTAAATTAAATTTAGTGTTGCATAATATGTTAAATAACACAAAGATGGGAAAAATCTAGTTCACACAACGCAATCTCATTACATCAAATCGTCGTGTGGGAACCAGAGGAACGTAATTCCATTTTCGTAGGTTTACAGGAGAGAGGTAAAGAAGTTGCTTTCTTTCAAACAAATGTTGTTTTAATAAGATGGTAAACACATTATCGCATAGCAGACATGTCAATGACAAAGTCAACTTTAGTAACACTCAAATAACACGAACTGGAGCTTTCAGAATTATGTTCATATTCCAAGCAAACAAAAATCTCATTCTTTGAGTTGCGTTCCTTTGGTTCTTATACGACGAAATGTATACTGAAATGAATTATGTATCTCCTATGTATCAAGAATGTATGTAGATTACATAAATGAAATATAGACTGAATTTAATTATACCTTTCCCTTCCACCTGACACGTAAATTACACAAAACTTGAGTTCAAATTTACGATTTAGTATTACCCAGAGATACAGAAAGGGTTGGCATCAAAAGTTGCATTAATATTTAACACTCATCGTTTTGAGAAAGAAATAAACCATAGTTGAAACTAAAGTAAACGAAAGTAAAACTAAAGTAAGAAAATCAATTTTGATTATTTAATAATTATGATATAATTTAAAGTTTTGTTGTAGATTTTTGGCCCTACTATATTCTATATTCCTGGAAGTTATTTAACTAATACGCGTGTTTTAACCGAAAAAATGAAAGCAATACCTATTAATGTTCAATACGAATTCCAAGTAATATGATGTTTTCACATAAGTCACAAAAATGCTTTATATTTATATTTAAAGGAAAATATATTTGATGGGATAACTTGTATTTCTTTTATTCCCAAAATGTGGAATAAAAGCGCATGTTGTGGTTTTGTAGGCCTGTGTTTTATTACTGTGAGTTCAATTTGTATAGTATCTACATGCAAGTTACAAGTACAACTTTCCAGTTAATACAGCATAAACTTATCAATGAAGCATACATTGAAATGTGTTATATGTCCTTTACCCAAATAATTAATACTATACAAAACTTATGTGATAATTTTCAGATTTGTTTGTTATAAAAATGAGTGTTGTTTCTGAGCTGTGACTGTTCGCTTTGCAGATGTTCCTCCGTTTAGTTCTTAGCGTTTGCAGTGCAAGGGAAAGAAAAAATCTTCGGTAAATGACTTGTCTTATACACTCTGTAAAGAAAAAATAGCGACACTTGCTCGGATATGGCTTTCGCAACATACTTTAATCAACATGATTTTTTACATGAATTCCTGATAATATTACAATGCATATTCCTAATGAGCAGTTCATTCTTAATACTAACCCCAGAGTTTCAGGCTTTTGACATGCATTTAATGAATTTATATGCATATATAAGTAGCTGTGCGTATTTTGAGCAAAATCGTTTATAGGAAGAGTTATACATAAAACTGAAAAAGATCAACAATAGCAGAAAACAAGAAATGGAATTTCCTAAGGGTAAGACATATTGTGTGCAAACATCGGGAAGTACCATACATCAAACTAGTACTTTGTAAGTGCACCATTTGCTTTCTTCAGTGCAGCGAATCATCGGAGCCCTTTGGTAACAAGGCTATTGCAAAATGCAACCTCGATTTCACGGAATAACACCCGGATTATCTGTGTCTATTGAATCGATAGTTGTCTATTGAATCTTCTGCTCATATTGATCCACAAATTTTCAACTGGATCCATGTCAGGTGAGTTTGTAGGCTACATGAGTCTCTAAATAGTCATATTCTTGAATCACGTATTAACGATTTTCGCTCGTTGACATGAAGCATTATCGTCCTGGAAAAGGAAATGGTCCAAATTTTCTTCGGAAAAGTCATCTTTAGCTGTTGTAAGAACTTTACGTACCAGATATTGAAGATATTTTCGTGCATCAAACGATCCTTCACATATATCCGTCGTTCTGACGTCTTTAACGGTGAACCAAGTCCATACCATTACTCAGTAATTGAATATTTGCATCTCTTAAACAAAATCCTTCTCAAGTTCCTTGCTTGTTTGTATCCACAACTTCACACGACTATTGTTTTGCACTATTCTAAACTTCTTTTGAACGAAGAAAACGACGTGCTTGCAGTTGTCATAAGTCCAAGTTGCATATCGACTCACAAAACTACATGTTGAAGTCCTCTGTGTTTTGTAAGTTTCGACTTTCTACGCGGTTTCGTCTTTGTAATATCCTCTTCATACAGCCAAGACAATACAGTTGTACGAGTAACTACAGTTCCAAGATCATGTCAAGGTACAGAAGCGATTTTTGTGAAAATCACTCCTTAAATCTGCAGTGCTATTGATTTAATTTAGCAATCTGCTATGGGTGATGCTTTCTTTTTTCTTTCACACTATTGACGAAGGGACGATTTGTTATGCTGTTTTCACTTGTGAATTACTCTTCCTGCCGTAGAGTAATGGATTTTCAGTATTCCATCTATTTCCTTAGAGATTTGCCTTAGCTGCGCAAAGCAAGAGTTATGTCTTGTTCACATGGCAACAAGTCACATTTCTTACACATCTTATTTGTTTACAGCCCACATGTAGCAACAATATCACATACAAACAACGCTACACAACAATTTTGCCACTTGATACTGTCCAAATAATGAGAAAGCAAAGAACAATCATAAAATGCTATTTACTTCAGCCTACACATCACAAATGCAATACAGAATTCTCACTACAATAATTTATGAGACGTACTCAGTGCCATCTAGCGAAAATATTTCTGATACACAAACAATTGACAAGCGATGTCGTACACCACAGGTGTCACAGATAACGCAAATGAACTATCCCACTCTTCATTTCCTTTTATTCCTCTTCTAACAGACTGCAACTATGGTTTTCTGTGTAAGTTAGCTTGAGATTTGAGGTGTCGCTATTTTTTCTTTACAGAGTGTATTCAATTTAGATTAAAATCTTGGCAAAAAGACACAATTAGGAGGAAAATTCGACAACTTATCATCCTTTGCAACACAGTCCCTCCCCTTTTCAATACTAAAGAAAAGTATAAATGAAATGTTATCCTATAATGAATAAAATATGGTGAATAGCTTGTTTAATGTAAGTCTGCAATTTTACAAAACAATAAGAAAGTTTCATTGAATTAATTTTAAAATTAGAATTTACTTAATAAGGAACTTATAAAACGTAACGTAATTTTCAAAGCAAATTAAGCAAAAGTAAATGTCAACGAATTCTGTGTCGAATTAGATGAAATGATGTCACTTTTGTTTCACAGTTTCTCTGAGAATAAGCTTGTGTTTATTTATCGCAATGTTTGGTTTACTAAATATATTGTACAAACTGTGAATTTCCTTAATAATCCATGATTAAATAAATATTTGTTTTGTTTATATTATTCAAATTATATGTTTAAAAACAAACACTTATGCTTTACAATGGAAGCAATCGTCATTGTTAGGAATATATGCTGCTCTATTACAAGAATAGGAGTCACTGTAAGGACTACGGTGTCGCTGTTACAAGTATATATGTTGCTGCTATGAGTACAAGATGTCACTGTTAGCACTATTGTTTCACAAATAGGAGTATAAGCCTCGCTTTTACGAATATGTGAGTCACTGTTAGGGACATTATATCACTTTTAGGACTATTGTACTACTGTTAAGAGTATGCGTGTCACTGTTACGAATATGTCAGTCACTATTAGAACTATTGTATAGATGTTGGGAGTACGAGCGTCGCTGTTACAAACATATGAGTCACTGATCACGATTAGAACTATTCTGCTACTGTTAGGAGTGTTCGTGTCACTGTTACGAGTTTGTGAGTCACTGTTAAGACTATTGTATCACCGTTAGGACTGTTGTGCTACTGTTAGGAGTGTGAGCATCATTGTTACTAGTATGTGAGTAACTGCTAGCATTATTGTATCAGCGTCGGGAGTATAAGTGTCGCTGTTACAAATATGTGAGTCAGTGTTAGGATTGTTGTATCACTGTTAGGACTATTGTGCTACTGTTAGGAGTGTGCACGTCACTGTTACTAATATGTTACTCACTGTAAGCACTATTGTAGCACAGTAGAGCGTATGACAGTCACTGTTAAGATTTTGTGTTACTATTAGGAGTATGTGTGTCCCTGTTAAGGGTATATACAGTATGTCATTGTTAGTAGATAAATGACTATGTATAGCATCTGCTTTCTCTTGGTATACTTATTTACATGTATTGGAAATCAGTAAATAAACCATTTATTTCACCAGAATTGAAAATATCATTTATTATCGGTAACAAATGTTCTATTTGATTTTCTCTGAAACAACGATTAAGAATCTACACCCAAGCACCTTATTCGTTAAGCCGGATGTGTTCTATTGATTGATATATCGCTGATGATATATATTTGTCTGACAATATATACATCTACTGCTCATGGTTGGAAGATTCTGGTCTATTTTTTATATATATAAATCACATTTTTGCATTCATCTTTTTGTCTACGTACATTGGTGTTTTCTTCATTTATCTATTTCTCTTGTGTTCATTCCTTGAAACTTGCCAACGAAAATAACTTTATGATAATAAAAACAAGAGTTACTGACACGAAATTGAGCTATTCAAGGTCAAGAAGAAAGATAACGAATATTCACTGAGATTGTACTACAAGTATAGATGAACCACAAGGATATAGGACTTTCGAATTCGGCAGCCACAATTGATTGTTGCTGTATCATAATAATGGGAACAGAATGCTTTTTTATGCTATTTCACCATTGGACAAAATGACACATCCTCGCTATTGAGAGAGTGTTGATAAAATATCAGTAGCGAAACTCTAACTCAGTCAAGTAACTTTGCTTGTGGTACCATTAATTGTCGTGTAAGCTAGCAATAACGATAGAACTGCAGCTTCCCTGTATGGTTAGCATTTGTGCTTTCAACGTTTGAGAGTAAGGTTTGATTTTACAGCAGAAGCGCTATATTCAAATCTCATGTAGTCTTGGTGATGAAAAGGAACATTAAATTTCAAACAAAATAATCAACTAGATATTTCTTTAATTAGGAAAATAGTGATATTTTAACTATACCTTGAGTTTATAAAAATACTCTCTATTTTTCTAAAGTGAACAATAACGACAAAAATTATAAGAAAATAAGGGCATGTATACTTGCTGTAACTGTTAAGATTCTCTCTCAATGGTCTCTCCCTGCTGGTCTTTTTAAAATATAGTAAACAGATAGCACCAATCAATTCCATTAATCAGGACAGAATATGGGAAATTGTATTGTAGACGTATGCAAGTACAAACAAGCAATAAATAAACAAATAATTGATGTGGTTTCACTTAATTCACTAGGGACAGATACAAAATGGAAAATTATTTAATTGTGCTCACGTCAATTGATGTCTCATATGTATTGTAGTTAAAACTTTTTTTTATATACTTTACACATATAAATTACAAAAATGAAATATAAATTTTAAATAAGCAAATAATAATATCTATTATTCTATATAAAAATAGGACTCTAATGAATATTTATGAAACACATATACAATAAAATAATACTGGATACCTAATACAAACGATTATTTATTTCAAGGTTTGTCAGTGGCCAACCAAATGTGATTTTCTTACAGTTTCAACTTACTGACTTCATTTTGGATATAATCTGTTCAGTAACAATGTGGAGAGGTTTATTAACAAGTTATTTCTTTTTTTCAAATATATGTTATAATTGTTATAGTGTTATTAACAGACCTCTTGTACAACAATTTCCAGCTAATCTTCTCTTCTTGAAATTGAAGATATTCGCTTTTAAACAGCCTATTAATTGTAGTCTTTTCGTCTTCTATCAACATTTTTGAATAGATTTTTTTCTCTAACTAGACTCTCTTTACCTTGCTACTTTTTCTCCAATATTGTGTCCCACAAAGTACACACATTTTTCGATAGAGTACAACATCTCTGACGAGACTACTTAGTCTTTTCATAATTTGTTATTTTGTTACAAGGAGTTTTCCTCTTCTACGAAGTCTTTTTCAATATCCCTATCATCCTTTAACTTTCTATTCACATTTAATATTTACTTCTCATTGGATGTAAGTAACATCAATTAGTTATTTGTTATATTTTCCAGTGTTCAAATTACCAGTGTATATATATTGTAATATTATTCTTTAAACTTACAATAATTTAACTCTATGTCATACAAGTTTATTAAAAATAAAACTATATTTTGAAGATGTAACTATTACCTAAGACAAGAATTATTAGTAAACTGTTTGTTATACAAATATAAGCAAATGTACAAAGACCGATTTAAAGAAAACAAAAGGAAAGAAGAAAAATGAAATAAAATAAAATCTTTGAGTTTTACATCCAACGGTTATACCGGCTAGGCTAAAGGAGACGGTGATTATGAAATAAGGAATTAAATGGCAGAATGAATGAAATGGGAGGAAACGGAAGAACCCCGAGTAAACCCACACACACGGTGTTTGTCCACCACAAAGTTTATTTGGCGCGAGCTGGGATCGAACCAGAGACCCCAAGTACCAGAAGTGAACGCTCTACCACTAAGAAAAACAGAAAAAGAGTGTCGTTCTACATTGAAACATTAAAACAACACTTATGACTCTAGATCTAGATATAATCAGAGCTCCTAACATCGGAAGAGTGTTTATTCTTTGTAAATATTAGACGAATGAAAGCATAAATGTTCACTTCTCTTCGTCGTACTTCCAGTACTAACTCTGAATCTTTAAGTATAAATTTTATATACACTCTTTTGAAGAAGATCAAGTAGTCTCCTTTGCTTTCCCATCTAATTTGTTAGTATCATCTAGTTAAATTTGCTAAATTTGTTTTACGTATCTTCATGTAGGATAATCAAAGAAGAAAAATAATGTTATTAATAAATGTTCACTATTCGTTATATTTTCGTCTGAAATTGGAGCTAAATTTTACAATAATACAAAGAAAGGAATTGCGAATTGCTTTCTCAATTTTAAGCCAACTTGTTTGCTTTAATAATGCAAGACAGGTGTATGCTACTTTTGCTTAACAGTAAAATGAAATCGTACCTTAACCCTATCACACATACCTAAATTTCCAACTTATTCCGCACAAGGTGGGACGTAAAACTCAAAGATTTTTCCGCACAAGGTGGGTCCGTCGGACTCTCATAGGTTTAACATCCATTAAAGACATTCTCTGTATCAAATTGTTTCATTATATTTCGTTACATGAAAATATCATTGTACATTCAAGAAAAACCCTTTTTGTCTTCTTTTTACTGGTGACCTACCAGGTTATGGTAATCTATCGGACTGTATCTATAACAATACGTGATTTAAGCTAACCTATCCTAACCAGTATTTTTTAACTGTTGTTATAATAGCTAATGTTAGGCTAGGTTAGGTAACGTTTAACATTAAACTCCACGAAATGCAGAACTACATAGAAAAGAAACATATACTAGGAGATTATGTGTACTAATTATGGAAGCATACTTACGATAGCTCACCAGTTTGAAGGGAGAAAGCCCGGTAGGTCACCAGCAAGAAGAATTCCCCCTTTTTTTAAGTCTCTTACAATTGTGAGTAACATTGCATGAGAATAGCTACAGTTTTAGATTTTGTTTTCATGCTCGCACTGTGAATGGTATAATTGTCTCCTTTTGTGTATGGTATCGACATTCTCTTACAAACTCAATGTTCGTTACAAACATTTTGGTTACAGATTTGGCAAATTTGCTTTTTTCGTGCCTTTTTCACATCACACAAGTATCACCTATTTTTTCCGATAGTGGATTTCACTTGAGATGTAGATGGTATTGTTTCATTTCGTAGCGACTTCACATTTTGCGTAATGTTTTTCGGCAAACCATAAGGAGAACATCATTGAATATGCTCAAGCACTAATGACTACGCAATCTGGATTAGAAAAGCTTCCCTCCATTTTGGCTTGTTCTTCAGATTCCAATCGGGATACAGATTCAGACAAATTACATAAGCTTCTACACCAATGATGTCCAAACAGTTCATGAAAAATGCCATTGGCTATCTCTTTTTCTTCCGTTTACACGAAAATGCATGAACCATTTGGTCGACCGAATCAACCCCTCCTTTCGTTTGGTTATAATATTGGACGATTTCTGGTTTCTTTTCAACGTCGCCCCTGTGCCCTTGTCGTGATGCATACTTGATAGTAATAACACAATCTTTTTTTCTTAGGAATTTTGCATAATCAGTGTACATTCTTTGGCAAATCCAAATCGTGTAAAATTAACCTCACATGATTTTGCATTTAGAAATTCAGGAGGAATGAATTTATTATTCCTTACTGTCCCTACACATGTCAGTCCATTTCGTAAGAGTGTTTTTGCTAAATGTAGATCTGTAGAAAAAAATGTCGAATGTTACATTTCTGTTGCTTCTAAAAAGGGCTGTGTAAGTTCAGTTACTACTTTCTCAGAAATATTGCTGGCCGTTTTAGCACTTGAATCTTCTTTACCGACATATGGGATGCCTTTTAGAGGGTAAAAAGTTCCACACACTAACCAAATCTTAAAACCATTTTTGTCTGGTTTCGATGGAATGTATTGACGAAACGGACAACGAAGACGATAAGGGACTAACTGTTCATCAACTGTAATGTTATGGCCGGGGACGTACAAAACTTTTCCCAAACATCCCGAATTGCAACTAATTTGTCTTTCTGTCTTCTAAATGAACATGTAGCCTTACATCAAAATGCATAAATTTCATGAGAGCAACAAATCTAACTTGTCCCATGGTTGCTCTAAAAATGGGCGGCCCATACTTTTCAGCCCACAGGGTTCGAATATCAGTAAAATTTGATCGAAGATGTCCGGCTGAAAGCAGTAACCCACAAACTGCTCTTATTTCAATCTCGTCACAAGGCTTCCATTTGTTTGCGATATTATTGTTTTTGTAGTACCTCTCATCTTCCAAGTTGGTATATTTTACAACATCCTCAATGACAATACTCGATAAAAATAACAAATAAGCATCACTCGGAGTTTCAATATTAGTATTGGCTGGAAGCTGCAGCTTGTGAAGTTTCATGTGAATAATATTATGAGACGTTAGCTTGGCGTTGAGACAGGGTTCTGATGACCATTCCGTTTGATCTTTAGACTTATAAATGTGATACATTTCTCTTCCGCTGTAGACTTCGATCCATCAATCTTAATACTATCTACGACGTCAATCTCATCAGGAACATCGTCCAGGTCTTCAAACAAATTGTCTTTTCTCCAGAGCTAGGAGAATCACATACGTAATCAGAATCGACATTTCCGGCAATAAGAACAGGGCCATCGTCTTCGTCCTATGACAAATCTTGTTCTAAAATTCTTTAAATGTCTTCCGAAGAAAAATGTGTCATCTTCAAAGTTTCAATAAATGTGTAAACAAAAAAAAAACACTAGAGCGAAAAAACTAAATCGCAAAAAAGCGTCCTGTAGCAAAACCAAAACAAACGGAAGACGGAATACAAACAACACTCCTGATTATCAAGAATACTACACAGACAGCGCCACAATGTTGCCAGGTATTAAACAAAACCGTATCGGCATTCATAATGAAAATTACATTTAGGCTGCACAATATCAACTTACCTGTTCAGTTACTATTTTTCTAATTTATTTTTGTGCACACCGGTATTTATTGTTCCTTGTTTAATCCTGCATTGTGTGCAGTTGTATGTTGCTAGAAAGCTTTCGGTAAAAGTTTAGAGGCTTTAGTGTATTATCTTGTGACAAGCTACACATTGTTTCTATTGATTTAATGAATTATTATTACTATTACTATTATTATTATTATTATTATTATTATTATTATTAGTAGTAGTAGTAGTAGTAGTAGTAGTAGTAGTAATAGTAGTAGTAGTAGTAGTAGTAGTAGTAGTAGTAGTAGTAGTAGTAGTAGTAGTAGTAGTAGTAGTAGTATTGAACTGATTTCAATGTCGTAGTAAAAATTTCTTATTTGATCAGCTTCAAAATAATCACTCAAAAACACTTTCTAATAATCAAGCAATAAATATTTATATGAGGGTCCATTGAACTCACCTTGTGTGTCTACATTGCATTTTTACATTTTCCGAGATTCCTCTTTATTATATCGGAATAGTTTTGGGACATTTTACGCAAAATCACTATTTACGTTACCGGAGGAATATCTTGAAATTCATATGACTTCAACAAAAAGTAAAGAAACTACAAACCATATTACAGGCATAGGGGTCCGTTGGACCCACCTTGTGTAAAATAGGGTTAAAATTGTACGTCCCATGCATATACACTGTAGTATGAAGGATGATGAATTATATTTCTGCGCTTTGAGCAACTATGTACATGTTAGTCCGCTATTTACGAGGGATGATGTCCCACCACAATTGCATTGTCCGGCGAATTGGAAAGAGAGGAAAGTGGGACAAAGGAAACGGCGTAGCATCGTTATGGTGTGTCATCCCAACATTTGCCTGATGTGAATGTGCGAAACCCAGGAATACTATCACTCAGATTGGATAGACTGAGAAATACGTTACACTTCTTAGACTGTGTCACCACCAGGAATCGAACCCGGGACAGGTCAAACCAAAGGCGAGAGATTTGGCGACTATGTTATGTTGACCCACTGTAATCTGAAGGAGACAAATGATTAATGAATATGAATATAAAAATATTGGTGAAATGAAAATGTCGATGCAAACGGGTAATTTCGAGAAAACCAAGGTTTCGGTGTTGATCACCACAAACTTAAATGGTGTAAAATCAGTTCATATGTTCTTCGGACTATGAGTGATGGAACCTTATTCCTATTCTAAATCGATAATAAAACGAAAGAATAATATAGCTGAAATAGAAAATTAAGTAACAATAACTCTAAATCTTTGGTTACGTTGGTGGAAGAACTAACGAAATGAACAATGAACATTCAGAATTAAATGAAGGAGAGTAATAAGTAAAATCATCGAAAAAGTTTAATTTAAATTATTCTCTCCTGTGACCACTAGAAACATAAAACTCTCTATTTTATTGGTTTATACTCAGATTTTGAAACGGTTCCATTGGTTTTAGCACTGCATAATATTTCATAACTTGTATCTGTATCTTTCCATTTCTATGAAACACAAAAACATTATATATATATGTTTGAAACAGAAAATGTGTTGAGGTAAACTATGATATTATTGTTTGGCCATATCACTAAAGTAATAATTCTATTGAACTATAGGTAAATTGTTCAGCAAAATTGCTTCTTTTTCAGGAGGTTTCTAATCATAGGCGTATTGACAACTACATAATATATTGCAGTGACAATATTTCAGCTAAATCCGTCACTCGAAGCTCCTGTAGAGAAACTACACCCATGTGAATGATTCAGCGAACAAAAAATATGCTTTCGTTAACTATCACAGGGGAATGATATGAGTTTCAACAATGTATCATTTAGACTATGACACTAACGAGAGCAATAGGCAGCTTTTTTGGTATGTGTGAACAATGATAAATGCATTTATGTTTATCTGGACCATAACTCAAAAGAGGTCCAAACCGTTCATTGATAACATATTACTTGATCTTTTCCATTTACATGTGTTGCATAAATGTAGTGTATAAATGATTCAAAATTGATTATAATACAATAGAGTGTCATTGTAAATTCTTGATAAACAGATACGTCAGAAAATGGGTCAAACGATTTGTCAGAAATACAATCAACCAGAAGCATAACCAACTGCTAACGAAAACAGGAATACATGACAGAAACTTAATACTCGCAAATTTAAACTGTTTATTAATTTTCTTTTTCGCTTCATCATCATTCTGACTCTAAATAAGTTTTGGTTATATAATGCGAAATTAACGTTCTTTTCTTAATACTACTTATTTTCAGTATGCTTTTAAAAATAAAAGTAACATACGTGGTTTTATTTAAAGCTTAGTACAACGCACCACTCTACGCCACGCCACACATCCACCAAACACACACACACACACACACACACACACACACACATATATATATATATATATATATATATATATATATATATATATATATATATATATATATATATATATATGACCTTAAATACCTGTTTCAGCTGATATGTTCACGGCAAGAATATGTTGTATCAAGTGTTTGCAGCGTTCCTGCCCTTAGGATAAAACTGAGGAATGAATTGGAACGCTATCGGCAGCGTACCTGTTCATATTTCGATTTGGATACTAATATCTAAAGTTTTCTATTATTTTTACATATCCTTTAACTAACTCCAGCCCAGATCAATGATGCTGAACTTGGATTTCAAAGACGTCGGGGAGGTTACTAATAAACTTAGCAACCCCAAAAGTTATCGATTAGTCAGTAATATCGGTCGGTTTACATGTCATTCTCCTTCCCTTACCGAGGACATACTAAAAGATAAGCTAGGAAAAGGTTCACTAATGTACAAAATTCATCAAAATCGATCCAGCGGTCTAGGAGAAGTACACATACAGACATCGTTACATTATTATTTTTAAAGAGTTTGGTTTACCAAAACTGCTTAATATATTTATACTGTTCATTCGTTTGCCAGGGAGTGAAAAATTCTTAAGAACTACTTTTCCAATCATCACCAAATTTACTGAAAATCTAGAGGTCAAAAATTTGGAAGAATGTTTTTTATTGGAGTTGACACTATCTGGAAATGGTAGAAATCAATCACTTAAGGTTTTAACGTTGATCGAAATAGATGAAACACGGTAATAGAAAGGTGTAGTTTTGTACAATCAGCTAAGCACCCAAGAATTCATCTCAGCTCCATTATTAATGCTCTACTAAACCATCACACTCCGAGAGTGCTAGAAACCCATTGCAACTTTCGATTTGAATAATGACTTTCAAAGATTGAAAACTACAACAGACAGCGAGATATGACATTTTGTAATCGGTTAAATGTCCAAAGAATATAATCAATCTCCACTCTAACAATTCTATTAAAACTGGTATTGTCAGAAAATGAACCACTTCCTGTTTTAACGTTGATAGTTATATAATAAAATCGGAATTAGATATCTTAAATGGATTATCTACAATCGATTGTGCGTCCCTAAAATAGAATATATCTTTACTTTAATATGTCTACTGAAAACGGAGGGGCACGAATTAATCACTTTCTGGTTTAACGTTGAATGTTATAGAATGAAAACAGTAACATATAACGATAAACAATTTTCTGCAATCCATTATGCGTGTCAAGAATATAATCCATCTCTATCCAAGAATATAATCCAGAAAATCATTCACTTCTTGTTTTAAAATTGATCACTGAAAAGAACAAATGGTTTCTCTCAATCGATTAACCGTCACAAAAATACATTTTAATTCCATCTTTAAGTTTCTACTGAAGAAAGAAATCATAGAAATCTACTAAAGATACCCGTTTTAATATTGATCTACACAGAGCAAGAAACTGTAATACCTAGAAATGATATTATGGGATTTACTTAGTGTTCTAAAAATTGGTACCATCTTCTTTCTTAACGCCCTATTAACACCAAAAGTGGAACAAATATATTACTTTCGCTTTTACATTTTATTGTTACAGAGTGAAAAATATAACAGATAGCGAGAAGTGGTGTTGGGTAATCAATTAAGACTCCTAATAATATGTTCTACTCTAATATATGTACTAAGGCCGAAATAATCAACGAGCAAAACAACATAGTAAATTGTTGAAGTTAGAAGAATACTGTTAGAATTCGAAAGAAACAGATACTTTCTGTCAGCACATAACTAACTCTCAGAGGAGGAATTGTCCATCCAATGGATATATTCTTCGAGTACATGACATCAATTAGGACAAATATTGACGTATGTATGATACACAGGAGGTCGCTGCTTTTTAATTGTAATTATCAAGAACATATTGCACTTTAGTAACGATCTAATACTTGATCTAATACTTTAATATAGTTCTTTTCATTTAAAAAGAAATTAGAAGTCTTTTGTGTGTTTACATTCCTGAACTAATGCACTATTTAAGTTCCCTAATATAATGTTTATTTTCAGTATTACCTAACTGTTTTTTTTTTTTTTTGCCAACTCATTCTTGAAGTTCCTTTACTTGAAATTCCAAAGCTACGTTTCCTTCGTAGTGCCGTAGTACTTTTATACCCTAATATGTTTGCTATGGCCTGAATTATGAAAAACTTAAAAATAAGTGGCAAAGCCAGAGGTGGGACAAGACAACGAATGTTAGCGCCCGATGACGACGCCTATTTATCCAGACAAGTTATATTCCAATGGAGGTCAAGTAATATGCTTTGCAATGTAAAACATTTCCTACGCTCATTTTTTTTTCTGCTTCTCTGCTTGCTCCCTCCAATAAATTAAAGCTGATTTCGTCACTGTTAAGAATCCTTTAGTGATTTTTTTGTAACAATTTCTTCCGAATTTCAAATAATTTGGACTGAACGTTTTACAGGTTACGAAATAGTTATTCTTACTCAACGAAGCAGTCTGTACAAGTTTGTTCAATATTTTTGACTACTAAATCTTGGAGGATTGATCATAAAACACCTGCCAATTGCTGTACATCGTAATGTGAAATACTCTAATACGAAAGACGTGTAGTGGATATCCTCAAATAGACTAGTTCTTATCAACATGAATTGAAGTTATCTGTACTATTTCCCAACGCAGTTACCTGCCACTACAATATGTTTTGCCCATTTGGCTATGAGCTTCTTTACTTCGACATCTTGGAAATCTGTTTCCTTGTTTATCGACTATTAGAAAACGCCCCAATCACTTCCGTATCCATGATACGACTAATAATGCTTATGCTTCTGAAATCGAATCTACTTCATGTCCATTTTTTATCTTATTCATGCAATTTGCATTTTCTCACAATTAAACTAAAGCATTATTTCTCAACCTTTTGAACACTGCGACTCCCTTTTCCTAGTCTCATACTACTCCTTCTTCCTCACAAATAGTAACAACAATAATAAAATGTATTTGAAACAACATCTTAATGAAACCCTCCAACATCTATATAAGACCTTGGAAGGAACGCGCTCCACCAGTTGAGAATGAAGGACCGACCTAAAAAAAATTAAAAAAGAATGGAGAAAACTAGGAATTCACACTTTGAACGGTATTTTTCTGTACATTTATCTCACATGGTATTTTATCGAGTGATACGTCTATTGAAATCTAACATAGTTCTTTCTCCAAAGTAGAGACACAGTAGTTTATAATAAAATTCCCGCTTTTGGTGCTAGGGAATCCTCTATCAATTACAGATCATAAAAGCTTGTGGTGGACAACATCGTGTCCGTCAATTTTTACAAGATTTTCCTGTTTTCTGCTATGCCATGAATTAATTTGCAATATTTAGTTTTCATTTATCATTTGCCTTCATTAACCTAAAAGACATGAAGTATAAAAGAAAAGCATGAACTATAAAATACTTAGTTTCGTTTTAGTTTCTCTCTGTGAGAGTATATTCTGTACTGATACAAAGTAGCTGAATCAAATATTTCTATCTCTGCTACTATCGAATTCCAATAATATTCTAACGTGAACGATGAACTATGATTTCTATTCTTTGAAATATTGCATTTGTTTCTTATTTACTTTTCTCATTCAACGTTAGATAAAATATCCCAGGAGTTAATCAGTTTCCTTGGGGGTTACCTTTGCACCACCCATCCACCACTTTCAATTGTGTAATTATAGAATATGCGATTAAAAGTAATAAATATTTCATTCTACTGGACTTCGATCTCGAGGGCACAGTGGTTCTGTAGCAGAACGCTTACCTCTGGTGCGTGGTTTCCTTGGTTCTATACCCAGCCACGTAAGCTTGAGGTGGACAACATCGTGCCCGTGGGTTTTCTAGAGGTATTCCCCTTTCCTTCCATATTTTCATTCCACCAATTCTTCTATCATCATTCATTTGCTTTAATCATCGTCTTCCTTAGCCTAAGATGCATAAACGTGGGACTTAAAACACAAAATTTTCATTTAATTTCCGACTTCGATCCTACATTTTGTTCTCGAGATATAATTATTTTTGCATTTCTCCAACAAATTTTCAGCTGGTGATGAAACCGAAAGGAAGCCTTTGAATACCCAGGTTGATCTATACTTTTTTGTCTTATGTTGGTGGCAGAAATCACCTCCCAAATATTGTCGATGTTGTTTTGAATTACCTTGTATATTGATATGTGAGTGGATTGGGTGAAGGTTATGGTATGCCACATTCTCCAAGTTTCGAGTAAACTCCGAAAGGAGCAGCGCCGTAACTTAGATTTTTCTGGGGGAGGGTAAGCATTATTATTTGGGGCCCTTAGAAAACTTTCTTTGCCCTCCCGGAAAATTCGAAAACAGCCCCCTTCTTTCCATCTTTCTCTTACTCTTTGTGGGATCGCGGAGCCTGTGGGCATGCAACTGGGAGCTTCCATACATAGCAAATTAATTAAGGGGACAATATTGACAAATCTAAAAGCCATAAAAATAAATATTATTTCTAGGGCCCCTAATAGTACACGTTTTTTTACTGAAATGGGCCCACGACTCATTATTATTTGCCTTTACCTTTTGTGTGCTGTTTTGTTTATGTAATATAGTGAAGCTTGTTATTGCTTCATTTATAATTTCATGTTCGTATCGTATATGGAGTAAGAAAATTTTTGTCTTAACGTGGGTCCCCTCGAACGGCTGGGAGCTTCCCTGGAGGGGCAATTGCTCCACCTGTTCCCACAAGTTACTTCCCTCGAAAGGAAGTTGACCATTCCTATGTAACTTGATGGAATGACATATCAAAAAAGCTTCTTCTGCCTTTTGCAAGAACATTTCAAAAATAAATTTACCTACATTCTCTCCCGTGGTTTGGTCGAAACCAGTTTTATCTAATAACCTAATTTCACCGGAAGTGGCGCTTATAATTATGTTCGCGAAACCGCTCATATATATATATATTATCTCTTGAATACGTTTGTGTCAGTAAAGTGAAAAACAAAATTCAGTATTAATTATTGTTGATTTCGTGTATTTCCTGTCCGGATATTCACATATCATATGGCTCTGGTAACCAGGTATGTGTTAGCTATAATTACATTTTCATTAATTGTATAACAAAATGCATAATACGAAAAAAATAATTATTGTTAATCATGAAACTGTTATGAGTACGTCAATGAAAATATCATACAAAATGATAAAATGATGAAAACGTTTATAAAATTACCCATTTTATTAGCTATAGTATAACATTTTTGAATGGATGTTTTGCCTAATATTCATAGTTCAACGAATTGTCAGTAATAAATAAATAAAACGTTATATTCAACATTTTGATCGTATACGTCCCTACTTCGATCTCAATCTTTGCCAAACTGGTGTGAATAGTGACCAAAAACTCTGTGCGTGGGTTTTCTAGAAGTTATTATTTCCTCCCATTTTTGTTCATTTCCATTACCCACGGGGCATAATTGTGGTACTTTAAAGACGAAAATCTTAATAAAATATAGTAAGTCCTCATAGTCCTACATAGATATTATTTTTTTTTTAATTATAAAGTATTGAGAATTAGATAATCCTATATATCATTATCATCAGCATAGGTACTCTGCCAGTATTGGCAAGTCACTTGCTGAAACTGGGAAGCTTCCATGCTCCACAGCCTTCCGATAACGTCTTCGGTTTGGGGTATGACTTTTCTGTTTTGATATCGTCCATTAATTGCAGTGTCCTTTTTCCTATTCCTTTCTTACCTGACAACATATCCTCTAGCACGTTCCTCAATGTACAGTTCCTTCGTAGTCAATGTCCGAAACAGTTTCTTTTCCTCTTCTTAATATTTAAAATTGTTAATGTCTCCCCCATCTTTTCTAATACACTTCCATTCGTTTTCCGCTCGATCCAACTGATTCTCTCCATTCTTCTCCACACCCACATTTCGAAAGCTTCCAGTCCTTTTTCAT
The DNA here is from genome assembly GCF_964235325.1 of Thermobia domestica. Classification (NCBI taxonomy): domain Eukaryota; kingdom Metazoa; phylum Arthropoda; class Insecta; order Zygentoma; family Lepismatidae; genus Thermobia; species Thermobia domestica. The sequence continues at coordinate 216,072,856 of NC_137461.1, read as the reverse complement.
ATAACATTATATAATTAGAAAAATATAAATAAAATGCAAACAGAAAATAATCAATTATATTTATAAATAATCCAAGTTTTACTTTTTAATTTTCATCATGTAGGCAAATTTTAATTTTCATCATAGGTAATTATCAACATGTAGGCACATCTTGCTAGAAATAATGTACAAGTTCAGTTAGGCTGGTGGTTTTACTATTTTTAAAATTATTTTAGATATATATACAGAAGTTTATGCATTTTTGAAACCCATACCTACAAATATACATTATCAATTACTACCTTAAAGAGATGGGGATTTTACACATTTAAGAAACTTATTTAGAAAGAAAATGGTATAAGAGTAAAGTTATCTTATTCTATTCATTTCAATATCAGTGTTTAGTATACTTGTTTAAATAAAGCCATTAAACAGGGAAGAGTAACTGAACATGACAAATAAATGTTGGAAAATATTGTACACTAAAACAAAGTCAATGATTTTTCAGTTATATTGTATCCATTTATTGGAAATAGATTTTCATCACTATAGAAATCATTACCGTGTGATGTTCCATACAAATTCTTCATGTATAATGTTTAAAACTCCGTATTTCGATTCTCGCATAGAAAGATATGTCTACATTTATTCAAGTTTCAAATTTAACTTGTGAACATATAATTCCTTAATTACCAAAGCATCGACTCGTTTTACACGCCAATTACTTTATTCATTTCATTTGTTTCAGTAAGTAAACTTGACAATTTATTGTAGGAGCAAAGCATTGTTTAATACTAACCTATTATAGTGAGACAATTATGCATTTCAGACTTTTCGAACCATATGAAATCAACATAATGAATAGTGATATATGGCCGAAGTTCATTCAATAATTTCTACCATTTTAATGCTATCTATTTTACACAATAATTCCCTTTACAAATAATGTATTACTAGTGATATAATTCCGTGTCTCCTATAAACAGGTATAATAGCCATACATATGAAACATTCTAGTAAATTTTGAACTCCACTTTTCTAATATTAAATAAGTAAATAAATACAGGGTAAGTCATAAGTCTCCATACAAGATGACTAATGCTTATTTTTGATTTTCCATGTCTGAGTGCAAACAGCAAGGTGCAGCGAAACTCATGGGCTGGTGCTGGATATGGGGTAACAGGATTGTTGGTCCTTTTTTCATTGAAGGAAGCCTTAACGCCAAAGGTTATCTTGGCATGTTGAAAAATGACATCTTCATGTCAATCTTGGATGAGAGTGGGAACTTCCCTTCATTTTTCAGTAGGATGGAGCACACCAACCCACTACGGCATTAAAGTGCGCAGATGGCTGGACTAGCAGTTCCCTGGGCGACGTGGTCCGGTGGAGTGGCCACCAAGGTCACCAGATCTCATTCCCATGGATTTTTATTTGTGGGGCCACCTGAAATCGATTGTGTACCAGGAGAAAATTCGGGATTTGGATCATCTTAAACAAAGATTCAGTGCAACTTGCAAAAAAGTAACTAGTGCAACATTGACAAATGTTCGTCGGAATTGATTGGAGCGCCTGTCATTTTTATCTCGATATGCAAGGGAAATATGTGGAACATATTTTATAATTGTAGTGTAGTATCATCATCATTTGTATGGAGACTTATGACTCATCCTGTATAAAAAATGCCGAAACAACTTCTGATATAGCACGGTTCTACTTCTGGATATAAGTAAAAAGATAAATATAGAAGTACATTTATTTTCATGAAATATATAATGTAGACCGTTATCACGCATATGTTATAATTAAAATTGTGATGCCAATTGGTTATAAATTATTGCAAATAATGTTCTGTCATAATCGATTTTTCCCTTTGGAACTTATTAAAAGCCTTATTCTTTCTTTAGAAAGAACATCTAGTTTTCACACTTGCTTACGATTTGTATATCTTTCCGATCAGATCTAAAAGCAATTCGTCTTCCTTTCGTCTTTATTCTTATAACTATACCAGCAATATTAATTTCCTTTGTAAACCTGTGGTATGCATAACTCAAGCCAAAGCAAGTTTTATAATTTAGAATGGCGGCATTTTGCTTATAGTATAGGAATATCTTGAATAACGTGATTAATTGATTCGACGAAATGTTTCTGCTATAGAAAACCGCATGTACAATAAAGTTTAATTAAAATTGTTTATCACTGAAAAGTTATAACACTAGAGAAATTTATAATTAAAAATTCTAAGTTATTCGTAAAGTTTTTCAAATATATTAATATGTTATATAAAATTAAACAAAAGTATTCTTTTCATTTATACATGAAAAACAAAATATTTAAATCGTACATCCAATTTTTATGTTCAGAAGGCTAAAGAACCTAAATGGTTAAAGAAAGTATCAATGAATCATACTGAGTTAAACAGAAATTTGTTTTAAATGTACTCAAGTTGTGCAAAATCAAAACAAAAGCGTTTCTTCAATTGTAAACTAAAAACGAAATGTATTGTGTTGTGTCCAACGTTTATATCCTGTAGGCTAAATGACCCCAACAGTTAACGAAAGCAAATGATTATGAAATGAATTGATGAAATGTGAAGACGAAAAGGAAAATTCCGAGAAAGCCCACGCAATAAGATATTGTCTACCACAAACTCACATGTCTAGCACCAGAGGCGAACGCTCTACCACTGAGTCACCGTGCGCTCTCATTCGACAATTGTAATTAATATTGTAATATTCCAAGGCACTACTCCACTCAACTCGATTTATACAATAGAAGTGTTTTTATTTCCACATTCACACATTCTTTTTCTTTTAAGTGGTATTTTCTTTAAAGCTTTTCCAAACCTCTCAGCGATTCGTAAATATTTCTTAAAATTAAAACTATATAAAAGCAAAACTCGCATTGTTCTAAATATATAAAGTATTCCTCCATTCCAACGTGACTGCTTGTTGATTGCTGCTTTAAGTAGCCCATTCTTCCAGTTCTCCTTAGCCTTGCTCAAAATGACAGACGAACGAAGTTTAAAGATAACTATTAGAATCACAAGAGAGATTGTAAATTTTGAAAAACATAACTGAAACTTGAATGTAGCGATACCTATCGACAACCTTTAAAAATTTTAATTTTAATTCACCTGAACTGAAATACATGACTCTTTTCTGTTCTCTTCTTCTGAATTTGAGTTCCCGAACTGAAACTAAGGAAGTAACGTAGCAAAGCTACTTCCAGTTTTTGTTTCCTGAATTTCAAGTCCTGACTTGATATTAAAAGGGTGGTGTAGCAATAAAATAATAGATCGTTTTTTATGTACTTACTTTCTTAGATTTAACACAAGGATTTGTCAGTTAGTTAGAACGTTTAACGTAGTGGTATGACATGGTAGTTATTTCGGAAACTTCTGAAATATGAACTAAGGTAAGGTAAAAATATGTGTGACTGGAATGGTAATTTATAAATTCAAGTAGCTGCGCATTTGCCTTACGATGCTATGTTAATACCACATAATTTTCCCACACGTAATCAAACGTGTTAATAAGGAACATAATCGTTCTTACCACACAATTCTTGATATTTCTATTAGCAAACATTGACAGTAAGTATCATACTTTAATGCTACTTAATGAGCCAGAAAGACTCTTTTGTATTAAAAATATTGAGTTATTTTTGAAAAGAAACATTTAGCCCGTCCTACAGAATTTCCGCTAACAACTCTGAGTCACCCTTATGGCGTTTAAAAATTGTAGATATTGTATAAGGGAAGCTCTGGCGTAAAATTTGGTGACATCAGTTATGTGAACAATTTCTAAATTTAAAACAATCCTGACCTTCTAACTTTTTAGTCCTCTTCCCCGCCTCAGTAAAGAAGGAAGTTCTTGTAGTTTCAACCCAAAGTACATAATATGTACATCAATCCAAACATTTTAGTACACTTTAGGTTACTGCAACCCATTCTAAGGCTAGTTTTAGACGGAAGCATTTATCATAGCATTTCTCGTAGCAGATGTGCTATCAAAAATCTCATATAATATTCTATGGCATCAAACGTACATGGTGCTTTTACACTGCAGCAGTTTGATAAGCATCTTGTCGTGACGTAGCAAACAAATCACTGGAGAAGAGCGCAATTATGTATCCAAAACTAAAGCGTTGGACCAGAAATGCTCAGGGAAACGCTACGAAAGAGAGCAGGTTCTATCAACAAGAAATACCATAGGATATGCCATGGTATGGGAAATGTTCTAGCGTTTGCTACATTACACGTTAGAATATCGATTATACGATTTTTGCTACGATAAAAGCTTCCGTCTAAAACTAGCCTAAATTATATATATATATATATATATATATATATATATATATATATATATATATATATATATATAGAGAGAGAGAGAGAGAGAGAGAGAGATTGTGTGTGTTAATGAACTTTACCGACAAACTGAAGAGGTGATTAACAGCATCAAAATAAGAGAAAAAGTTCATATGTGCCTATTGCGAAAAGTGCATATTTTCAGAGCTAGGGCTGTCAAAAACCGCGAAAAAGCCAAATTTCAACAGGCCCTATTTGGAATTCCAACGACCATGGATAGTGGTCCTTATTAGCGTAAAGAAAGCCACACATACACAATCCAAAAGTACATATTTCGTCAATTTTCAATAGTTATACAGGGTATTCCCTACAGGATTTTATTCTTAGATATGCTCTCAACAGAGTTTTCAGATATACTCTGATTTCAAGGAGGACATCCTTGACAACAATGGACGTCCGATGCTTCCGAGGGAAGTCGGAAGTGTTCGAAACCGGCAGATCCATGTGTTTCTGTGTTCAGAATAAAGTGTGATTTGATGTATTTCGTCAAGGTAAATTTCACGTTTTCTTCATTTATAAGGTGAAAGGAAACATTGCAACAAGCGTTTTCCCGAGTACGAAAAACCGTGTTGCTGACGATCCTTAACACTTACAACATCGCGCCAAAGGATTCCGTGTTCACTGCTATCAAGGCTTATCGTTTGCCTACTTTGGACCAATCATAAAGTCAGAGCATATCTCACAATTCGGTTGATGGCATGTCTGGGAATTTCACCCTGTATGGAATACTCTGTACACCCATTGGAAATTAATGAAATATGAATTTTTTGATTGCATATGCGTGACTTACTTTACACTGATAAGGAACGCCACCCACAGTTCTTGTAATTCGAAACAGAGCCTGTTGAAATTTGACTTTTTCGCGATTTTGGACAGCCCTAGCTTTGAAACTATGCACTTTTTGCCATAGGTTCATATGAACCTTTTCTCTTATTTTGATGTGAGGAATCACCTCTTACACTATAGTTCATTAAAACCCTGTATACATCCATCCATCCATCCATCCATCCATCCATATATATATATATATATATATATATATATATATATATATATATATATATATATATACAACTATATATATATATATATACAGCATATGTGTGTGTGTGTGCATGTGTGTTTTCCTTGGGTTTAATTTAAAACTGGTTAATTACACAAGCTGTAGTATGTGATTGGTTCTACTTGAAAACTTATTTGTGTACATTTGTGCGTATATGCACATGTATGTTAGATTTGCCTTTATATACGTATACTAAAAGTTAATTAGTTGACTTTGCTTTATGCAAGAAGTAAGAAAATCTTCTAACATTTCTCGAATTGGATTACAAATGACATTTGAACTTTACTGAATTCATTATATGTACGTGCAATAACTTACAAATTTATCCTCCATCATCTAATTTTCAGTTCTTCCAGCTCTTCAAATGTGTTCCCTTTATAATTTCTCTATTTATCTCTATTCTTCTTTATCTTTCATTCTTTTCCTTAGTGACTTTTTGCTGTTTGCCTATGTGTTTTATGTTCTGCAAGCTTTAATGTGAGTCTCTGTCCCACTTTATTCGTGTATGTGTCACACAGACATAGACACAACTATACAACAATTTAAATAATGTTCAAGGATTGTATGTTAAGTCAGTATTTTCATGTCTCCGTGAAGATGCATGTATTTTTGTTTGTGTGTGTGTGTAGGGGGGTACTTGTGTTGTGTTCTGTCTATGTATTCGTGTGTTCATACTTTCTGGCTACGATATAAAAGTGGGATTATACAAGTTAGTCGTGCTACGTAGAGCCTATATGAAATGCAGCTTTAAAAAGCAATTTTATTCTTGTTTTCAAATTTTCTCGTACCTCCTCTTATCTGCTTCTCACTTCCTCTTATTTCTTTATTCTTATCGTTTCTCCTTTTTCTATCCCTTTATCTCGTTATTTCTCACTATTTTTCTTCTTGCTTTTTCACTTTTCGACTTCTCTCTACACTTTCTCAGATGAACAGTATTTTTATATAAATCCTTGCACTCGCAGTCTGGCTTGTTCAAGGATAACTAGCAAAAAAAAAAAAAAAAACAAAAAAAAACGATGTTTTACTTAGAAGAGAAATCTAGCGGGTTCTCGACTTGTAACTTATCGATTTCGTGATTAAGGACGTTGACCTTCTTCTCTTAAGAAATAGGAAGAGAGGGAGAGAGAAAGAAATTGAGGAAGAAAAAGATTGGGTTATAGAGAAAGAAAATTTGGTTACAGCTTTTGCTTGGTTTTTCCTCTCTCTTTCTCTCTCTCGTTCTTCCGATCCTCTTGAAAGGAAGGATCTTTGAACGAGAAAAAGAATTAAAAAAACTGAAGTAAAGAAAAATCTCTCTCTTTCTCTCTCTCTCTCTCTTTTTCTCTCTCTCCCTCTCTCTCTCTCTTTTGCTTCCTCTTTCCCTATCAAAGTAATGTAAGAGTCAGCAAGCAAGACCAGACTTTGCAGTTACAGCAAGCACGTGAGAGGGAAACTAAGACTTGGATGTTGTAAGCATAGAGTTAGAGTGCGCGGGACATCTCTAACCTTTTATCCTAACTTTCTTTTCCGCTTTTCTACTTATGTAGCTCTTTCACACTCGTTGTGTTTTTATTCCGTATTTTAATGAATTTAATTACTACTTTTCTTGTGATTTGGCTTCAAGTGTTACTAGTAATGATAACGCAATTTCTTTTAATCACACGTATAATATTATTTTATTATATAAAATAAAAATTATGTTCACTTTTCTTAGAGCAATAAACTGACAGAATTTCTTATAAAATGGTAAGCAAACATAAAATAGCAATAATGAAACCATTAAGATGTCTCTCCGCCCAGAGTAGGCGGGATTGTTCCAATGAGGAAGTAAGGTTAACTTAGTCTCTTTGAAATGTATACCTAGGGTACCCTAGGGAAGTAATGGGGTGGTGCTGACTACATCAGTTCCATGGGCGTCGAAGTCAAGAAAGTATAGGGAAATTCCGTTTCTTTCACATGCAGCCCTCAGGCATTGATAACTTGTTCCGAAACTAAGACGTTCTTTATTTTACTGTTACAAGCAAACATATAATGTTATTTATCTTGAAACTCGACTAACTTCACGGTCTCAAAATAATGTATCAGGTCATTTATACTGTTTAGTACGAGACTACTTGTTTCATTATATAAATGCTAAGTAAAGGTTTCTTGTTACAATAATATGCACGTTCATTTCACTTTATTTCTGTTGACTACAAGCAATGTAGTGCAATTGAATGTATATCATTACTAAGTTGAATTAATAACAATTGGCTCCAAAATGAAATCATCTTAGAGGTGTAACAAAAATTCAATAATTATTACTAATTCTACATCAAACAGAACACATTAAAGCAATTTGATTTCATGCTATTTCATTATTTGTTTGCTAAGAAACTTTTACTCGTAGCAGCTCATACGTGGCTTATTATCTCCTGCCCAGTGTAAAGCCGAGATTGCTAAAACAAAACAAAAAAAGAACCTTTTAACTCTGTGTATACTTCACGTATTTTTTGTGTCCTCCTCGTATTTTTTTTCGGAAATGGCATCTGCTGGCTGCAATGTAGTCCTTGTGCAGAAGCACATGCTGTTGTTTGTAAATTTGAATGTATATTGCAATATTGTTCTCCAACATTCAAATTTGCTTCTGTTGTTGATATTTTGAGATCCCAAACGAATGTTCACGACGTCTACAAGATTGAATCAACTTCTCAGTGAATAAGGGCATAGTAGTAGTATTAATGTTTCTTACTGGTTGTTTATTAGGGACAATATATTACTCTGGATTGTTTGTTTTTGTAATCTCTTTCACGTACGTTCCTTTGGTTAATTTCCCATATAGTCTTTAAATTGCAATGGTTTGCGTTTAAGATTAGAATAGGGACGTCAAACAAAAGAGTTCATAATTTCGATTATGCTACAATATCCATATCTTTTCCATTATTTTCCAGTCATATGTTCTCACAGTTGCTTCAGATGTTTCACCTTTTTTATAAATATAAAATCATAGTCCTACATATTCCATTACATTTACAGTTTCCAAATTCCTCTGTATTTGGCCCCAGGCCAAGTAAGTATGTGGTGGACAACACCGTGTTTGTTGTTTTCTCAGGACACTCCCGTTTCCTCTCACGCTATCATTTTACCAATTGTTTCATCATCTTTCACTTGTCTTAACCATCGTACCCTGTAGCCAAACATGCATTATTGTAAAACGTTGGACTGAAATTATTCATTTTTGTTCCTGTATTTCGCAATTTTTGCATTTTCTTCGGATTGTTTCTTTACACTATAACCAGTTGAGAAAAAACGTAATGATTTTTCTTTTACCTGTTCAGGAATATATGTACACAGCGTTGAAATATGGTTACAAATGTTCTCGTATTCCTTCCACCAAAATGAGAAAGATAATGAAAAAAAAAAAAGAAACGCACATTAATCCAATCAGATCTTTACTGCTCTTCTATTAGTCATCTATTGGTAGTGGTTCGATGCATGGGGGCAATAAAAGTCTACAAGTGCACTGAGAAAAATCCATTATCCGGACAGCGGTATATTGTACAAATACAAGGATTCGTTATGTTTACTAAGGAAATCTGTACGGAGCGTACTTTATCCATATACTACAGAGGTACTGCCTTTTACCCGCTTAGATGTTACATCATGTCGCTGCAGGATGTCTGACATCTAACAATTTTCCGTATTTTACATACGTATACGTATGTTAAATACTTCAGGTAAACGTTATATACGTCCATCTGTGTGTAAGATCCAGACCGCCTATAGACACTCTTTCTTTCGCCATGGCTGACGTCATTGAACTACCGTCTTTTGCTTGCGAAACGAGGTTGTTTACAAACGGAACAGAAGAGAGGAAGGAAACAAAAGCCTGGGTAAGTACAATAGTTAACTATTACTTTAGTTAAATATTCCATTAATTATATATTCTTTTAGTGTAACTTGCTTTAATATAGTACTAAGTAAGTAATGTAGTTTATGATTACAATTCTTACTATTGTAACTCGTAAATGATTGAGGAGAATGGAATGGGTGAATCTGAATTTTGAAAAAACATTGAATATTGTTTCGAAACATATTATGTTTCAAGGTAGCAAAATGAATGTTATGTGTTTATTCATTCCATTTTGTATGTGACGATTTATTACTTGGTGCAGATTTACTACAGGACTGCTTAACATAATTGCTAATAAACCGTTTTCAGCGCGGAAATTTTCTTGTGTAGTGAAGATTTAGGATTTAGATTTCTGGGCTTTCGGCATCAATGGCCTTGTTACCCCATATGAGGGATGACTTTCCTCGGCGAGTACACTATCCGGGGAAAGGAAGGGAAGAAAGGATTGGGGAAGGAAGAAAACGGCCTGGGACCTATATGTTAGGTACCACTCCGGCATTTGCCTGCTGTGAATGAGGAAAACCCAAGGAAACCTCATTCAGGATGGCTGGACTTAAAATCTTTTGATACTTTTTCGACCGAGTTCTCCCCCGGGATCGAACCCGGAACCGTTCGCACCGAAGGCGAGAGCGCTAGCGACTACCCTACGCGGGGCCACTTGTGTAGTCTAGAAAACTCATTTTTACTAGGATATTTGCAATTTTTTTTTTTTTTTTTTTTTTTTTTTTGCTTTTAGTTTAACGCCCCATGATTGTACATCAATGTAAGAGAGAAGGTGACAATGAGATACATGATAATGGTGGAATCAAGAAAATGTAAGAAAACTGGAAAATCTTAAGAATAACCACACCTACAGTGTTCACCAAAGGCTATTTGTCGGGAGCAGTGTTGGGCAAATTTCAATTGAATTAACAATTAATCTGTAAATTTAATTGTTAATTGCAATTAACAATTGAAATAAGTAATGGTTAATTGTTAATTGCAGTTGGCCATTAAAAAAGGAGAATCAATTGCAATTGATCAATTGATTTGAAAGTAATTGCAGTGGAAAGTAATTGCAATTGAATTCTGTAATTCAATTGCAATTGAAATTAATTGGCAATTGATTCAATTGCAATTGATTTCCACAAGAAATTACTTTCAATTGATTGATCAATTGCAATTGATTTTTACTGATTAATTTTCAACACTGTAGTTCAGAGAGGGCGTGGGGCAATGAAAACTTTAGCCACGACCAATTGACTCACCACCCGTCGTGACCCACGACCCACCGTGACCCACTCTGACCCACCACCCACCATAAACCACTCTTACCCACTGTGACCCACAGACCCACCAAAACCCATTGTCATCAACTCTGACCCATGATTCATGCCCTCTTCTCTACTGACTAAAGAGTTTAAACTTGTAATAAAACAAGCCTATAAAATTATCACTCATCGGAGTTTGAATTTTTACGATCAATAGCTCAAGCACCACACTAATACAATAACGGCGGATCTGACTCTATTTTCTAATATAAATAAAATAGAGTTTGTTCGTGTGTCTATCTGTCTATCTTTGTGCGACCTGTGGACGAGACGAGTGGACCGAAACTTTTCAAAATTTGGTCACGGGTAGCTTGGTCTAGGCCCCAGACCAAGACGAAGAGTTTTTTTTTAATTCCTTACTAGGGGGTCTCCAGGGGACGTTTACCGGGACCGGCCTGGGGACCAGACAAGTCGACCGAGAGTTACCAAATTTTGGTCAAAGATACCTTGGTCCAGGTCCCAGACCAAGGCAAAGCTTTTTGGAAAAAATTCGAACCAGGGGGTCTCAGGGGGGCATTTACCGGGACATGAAAAAGTAGTAGAAAATGACCGATATCAGTGTCGATTTCATAGTTTTCGCGGTCGCTGAGATCAATGGTGAAACTCCGATCGCATTAACTTCCAAATTCACCGTATTCGGCTACGGGTCGTGGATCAACGGGGGAAGGG